>NC_056741.1:600282530-600587530 GCF_019279795.1 Protopterus annectens | reverse complement strand
AGACTTCTGCATTCTTTTGACATACACAGACAGCTACGCTTCTACTTGGACAAAACTAAAGCTTTCAGAAAGACTGAGCAACTTTTAGTGGCATATGCTGCAGGATCACAAGGAAAGGCTATCTCAAAGCAGACTATTTCAAAATGGATAGGACACTGCATACGTTTCTGCTATTCACAACATGGCAAGCCAGTGCCTAAGGACATTAGACCACATTCTACCAGGGCAGCAGCCACCTCAGCAGCCTTCCTCAGAGGAGTACCAACCAAGGATATTTTGGAGGCTGCAACTTGGACTTCAGCGCACACTTTTACTAAGCACTACCACTTACCTCTTTACTCTAAATCCAGAGCAGGTTTTGCCACTGCAGTTCTGCAGGGCCTTATAGCCACTCCTAATTCTATTTAGACCCAGCCACCCTACCTCAGCTTTGGGATTCAACCCAAGTGTAATGACTACAGCAGTGAAACACGATGAACATAGTACAGTTGTGTACCTACCATAAATGTAGATGTTCGAGTGTTTTCACTGTTGCAGTCCAGGTTACCCACCCACAATGTCCCCTTCTTTGCTGGGACTTATCTGTACTTCTCTATCCTATGCAACTTATGTGGTGTATTTGCTTGTAGATGAAGGTATTGTTTGTGTTAGTGCATGCTTTTATAAGCAATGATGTTAAGTTGTCAATCTCGCCTTCTGACTCTGCCTATACTAAAGCTCGAGAGCTAATTTTACCGGCTCGAGGCAACCCTATATCCCATGATGCTAGGTGGTAACTACCCAGATCTCGTTTGCCGCTTTCGCTAACGAGGTGCTCTTTTTACCAGCTCACAGGTTAGTGAATAATTTTCAGAAAAATCTTAGTTTTCTACTTAGTTTTCCCCTAGAATAGTAGTATATATTTCTAAATAGGCTAGTTTTTCAGTTATTTTAAATTTTTAGTTCCTATTTTTATCCCTTATCCCAGTCATACTCCCCACCCTAGGTTAGGCCTTAGGCCCTTCCGTTTTATTCTTTAGTTCCCTCACAGGGATTCTTAGCTGTGTGAGTGTACCTTTAGTATCCCTGTCTGTTTGAGTGTGTGGGTGTGTGTGTTTTTTCTATCTTTACAATTGTTGTTTTCCTTTCGACAGCAATATGTCGAAAGAGACGATGGTCTCAGGCTTCAAGAAGTGTTACTCGTGCTGTCAGAAGATGTCTCTGACAGACGGTGACACTTCGTGTTTATTGCCTGGGACCCCTGCACCTGCAGGACTCTTGCTCGGTGTGCCATGCATTCAGCCCAAGAGTCCTGCAGGAGCGCAGGAATAAGTTGATCCTGAGGGGCTTATTAAAGCCCGAAGGTTCCCCAGCTAAGTCCGTGCCGGGGAAGCCTTCGAAGCCACCTAAACCATCGGCTCCGTGCTCTAAGCCTTCGGATGGTGGCTCACCTTCTGCGACATGATCAGCTCCGGCCGGAGCCGATACCTCTGTATCGCAGCTGCCTGCATCGGCTCTGGCCGGAGCCGATGCCTCCAAGACTCAATCTTCACAGTCGGCTCCGGCCGGAGCCGATGTGTCGACGGCTCCATCGGCTCCACCAATCTCGATGCCCTCCTCACGTAAGAGGTCCAGATCTCCATCTCTGGAATCTATCCATTCAGCTCCGAGGTCACCTTTACTCTCGGAGCGGAGCCATCGGAGCCATTCCTCTCAGTCTTCCAGGCTTTCCGATCATGACCTTGAGAGGGTGTTTAGCAGACTGATAAAGTCTCAGGCACTGGCCCAAATGCTTCACAGTCCGTCTCATCAGACAGTGGCTTCGTCCATACAACCTACTATTCCTCCTTCGACTCTGCCCCAGTGTTCGGAGCCGGAGCTCCTCGGTGCCATGACCGTTGTGATGTCGGAGCCGATACCTCCCCCTTTGGCTCCGTCGTCTGCTCCGATCTCGTCCATGGTGCCTTCCTTGGAGGGATCCGGGCACTTGGACTCTCTCGCCAGCTCCGAGGAGGTGAGTGGCATCGGACGCTTGTCCGACCCCGTTCTCCCTCTCGGAGCGTTGGCGCTGGTGAGTTCGGCCCCGACATCGGCTTCAGAGCCGTCCCTGTCGGTGCCGGCTAGGGTTCCTAGTTCTTCGGAGCGGGAGCCCTCTGGCCTGCCTGATAGGGGCGCTTTCGAGGTCATGAGGAGCATACTGGCCCCAGTGCCTGCACTACGGTCAGCTCCATCAGCTCCTCCCACTGTAGTGCCTGCAGAGGTCTCTTCCCACACACTCGCCCCTGGCCGTAGAGATCCAACGCCTCAGGTTTCCCCATTGGGAATATCCTCCTCTTCCAAGGTTTCTCCTGATTCGTCAGCTGAACCCCCGCGTAAGAGGACATGTAAGAGGAAGCATGTGGACTCCCCTGAGTCCGTCACATCTGATACTGACTTGGATGAGTCGGAAGGATCCCCAAGGTCCCCCTCTGAGGATGTCTCCTTCTCTGACATCCTTGAAATCCTTAAACAGAGGGGGAACTGGTCTTCCCTTAATCCTTCCGAGGATGAGTCGGTTTACCTGGAGGCTTTTGGTTCTCGACCCTCCACCTCCTGGGTGTCTCCGCCCTTCGACCCCCTTATGGAAGTGGTGGCACGGAAGGCGTGGACGGCCCCTGATTTGATGTAACCAACCCCACGGTGGCCTTCCAAATTTATAACAGCCCCTACGGATAAGCAATTTTTATCTAAAGGTGTCCCAGTTGATGCCATGGTGGTGGCGGCGGCCACCAAGAAGGAACTGGCTGATCCTTCAGTGCCTATCCATCCACCTAACAAGGAATCTAGGACAATGGATGGATGTTCATCGTGCATACAGCTGCAGTCATAACAGATGGGTTATCCTGCCGTCAGGCGGGTCCTCGGTCGGCCGAATTCAAAGTCTAGGTCCGGCGTCGGTTGTTGTCGCTTCTTCCCTGACGTCAGTGCGGCAGGGGTATAAAAGAGCCAGCCAACGCCATCTTCTTCTGTCTTTCTTGCCGCGTGGTGCCTGAAGCAGAAGCAGTTCGCAAGTGCCGGTCAGCCAGCTCCTGAGATTTACGAAAATATTTCAGCCGAAGTCTTCTTGAAAGCTAAGTACCCCGTTGGGGAAACTTTTCTTGCCTCAGACTAATGTCAGACAAAGTTAATAATTGCATTTCATGTGGGAAGCAAATACCGCATAAGGATTTCCACTCTTTCTGTATTCCTTGCTTAGGCCCAGACCACGACGTCTCGGCCTGCCGTTTTTGTGCTAGATTCAAGAAATGCACTATTAAGCATCGGGCGGAGTTCGCCCATCACTATTTTGGTAAAAAATTTAATTACATTATGTCGTCGGATACTCCGACTCCAGTTTTGGGTAAAAGACGCAAGGATAAGGACTGACATACGAGGTCCGCGACTTCTACTGACACCACGCTAAGGCCGACTACCGGTTCTCCGGTTCTCAGCGCCCTCGCAGCTCCTGACTACCGATGACACTTCATTACCGGTGTCTTCTGTGCCCGAGGTCGCAGGCTCCTCGGCCCCCACTCCGACTACAGATACCGACGCCACTTTTGGCGGGGAAACCCAGAGTTTAGACAGGCCTGCCATCTCTCAAGGTGTCTTCAGCCCTTCCTCCTCCTCCATTAAGGCTTTCACAAAATCTAAAGCAGCCATGAAAACTAAAAAACAAGGACCACAGACCCCCTCTCAAGGCCCCATGCCTAAAAAACAGATGCTCAAAATGGCTGAGGATTTGATTACTCTTATCAGGGGTTCTCAACCCCCCTCGGACAAAAGGCCCAGATTAGAGGAAGACTACCCTTCCTCAGATCAAGCCTCTATTTCCTCTGAACATTCTGAGGAACAGGAATATACATATTCTCCTTTTGAAGACTCTGATGCAGAGGAGTCTATTCCCTCGGTCTCCCCCCCTGAGGACTACTCTTTTGGGGAAACCCTACATACTTTGATGGAACACTTTCACTGGGAAGGCCAAGATTACTCATATTCCAAGAAAAGGCTCAGGGATTTTCTCTTGCTCCTCCAGCATAGGCCTCTGGCTATCCCTCCTGTCTTAGATATATTAGATGATGTGTACACAGAAGCCAACCTCAACCCAGATTCTTTACCTCCGGCTCCTGTTAAACCGGACAGGTATTACCGGGTTCCAGATTCACACCAGTTCCTATACAAAAGCCATACTGCTGACCCAGAAACTATTTTACAGGGTCCCAAGGGAATTAAGGCCTCTACTGCTAAAAACCCATTACCTTCAGAGAGAGATTCCAGAGCTTTAGAAAGGTGGGGGAAAAAGGTGTATACTTCGGCCACTTTAACCATGAGGGCATTAAACTGTCAGTTCCATATGTTACAGTAGCAACAGTTTTTATTATCTGAGTTGAAAAGCAAAATGACACAACCTGAGCAACCAGATTTAAAAGAGTTGCAGGATTTGTTGCATAATGCAGAGCAAGTGGGTAAACATACCTTGCAATGTGGTTTTGATGCTTTAGAGGCCTCATGTAGAGCTGCTGTTACAGGGTCTGTCATACGTAGACATGCTTGGCTCAAAGAACAAGCCTTACCAGATCATGTCAAAGCTAAATTACTGGATGCACCTCTTCAAAAAGATGTATTGTTTGGTGTTGAAGCTGAGGAGGTACTAAAGAAAATGGAGGAAAAGGTGAGATCAATGCAAACAGTGAAAGATTTCTTGCAGGTACAACCTCCACGTTTCAGCAGAAACTGGCCTTAAAAAATTGGTCCTTTCCAGCCACGGACAGACCTCAAAGGGGCAGATACAGGCGCCCGAGAGGTAGAGGGCAATCTCAAGGATCATTCAGAGCCAGGCAATGGCAAGCACCAACCCCAAGAGGTGGAGAAGATAGCTCACAGTCATTCAGAAAGCAGACACAATGACTTTCCCCTTTACCTGCCAAGCAAAGCTTTAATGGCAGCACCTTTAGGCGGAAAACTGGCATTATTCTCAAAAAACTGGCATATTGTCACAAAAGACAAATGGATCCTGGACATTATAGACAGAGGCTACAGATTCCACTTTCACACCCTTCCAAAAATGAGAGGCATGCCAAACCTGCCACAAAATCAAAGGGCAGAGGCACAAAAACAAATTTCAGCTCTCATGGACATGAAAGCTATTCAAGAGGTGCCTGCAAAAGAACAAGGTCAATGGTTTTATTCCAGACTATTCCTGGTACCAAGGAAGGACAAAGATTGGAGACCTATTTTAGATCTATCCATCCTAAACACATATTTACAGGTACCAAAATTCAAGATGCTCACATTACAGCAGCTTCTTCCCAAGATGGGCAAGGAGTCTTGGCTGGTAACATTGGACCTCAAGGAGGCATACCTGCATGTCCCTATCAGACAAGATTGCAGAAGATACCTCAGATTTCTTGCAGGTTCAACCCATTATCAATTCTCTGCATTGCCCTTTGGCTTATCTACTGCGCCCAGAGTGTTTACGAAATGCCTGGCATCAGTAATTGCCTTCTGCAGACTTCAAGGAATACAAATATACCCATATCTGGACGACTGCCTGATCCAAGCGGATAGCAAGGACATACTTCTGAAACACCTGGCGTTTGTAATAAGACTGTTGAACTTTCTGGGATACACAGTCAACAAAAAGAAATCAAAACTAATACCCTGTCAAACAATAATTTTCCTGGGTGCCAGCTTGAATACAAACACCCAGACGGCCTACCTCACGCCAGACAAACAAGGGCAACTATCTCAATACTTCAGCAAAATGGCAACTTTCACCTGGCTGACTGCAAGGAAAGTCCTGCAGGCTCTGGGATTCATGGCGTCTTGCATACTGCTGATCCCATTTGCAAAGCTGCATATGAGGAAACTTCAATGGTACCTAAAAAACTTATGGTCTCAACACAGCCACAGTTTGGAAACAATTATACCACTCATTCCATGCCTTCAGAAGGAATTTCTGTGGTGGGCTCAAGCATGCCAAAGAAGCAAAGGTCTCCCTTTCTGCATACCCCAAGCAAATCAAATCATCACAACAGACGCCTCGGACTACGCCTGGGGGGCACACATGAAAGATCACTGCATTCAGGGAAAATGGTCCCAAAAAGAGAAGCACCTACACATCAACCAAAAGGAAATGCTAGCAGTGCAAAATGCTATTATGGCCTTCAAAGATCTACTGCATCCAGGCCAGCTATTGATAAGGGCAGACAACACCACAGTGATGTGCTACATAAACAAACAGGGGGGAACTCATTCATACCCCAGCTCTGGAATTGCAAATCCAACTTCAGGCACAATTCCTGCCAGGGAAGGAAAACACACTGGCAGACAGCCTAAGCAGAAATATGACAGATCCACACGAATGGAAGTTGCATCCTCATGTTTTCGCAAAGATAACTCAGGCAAGGGGACAGCCAGACATAGATCTCTTTGCTACCCACAGAAATTACCAACTGAAAAAATTTTGCTCAAGGACCTATCATCCGCAGGCCTGGAAAGTGGACGCACTTTCCTTCAATTGGACAACATTGACAGTCTATGCCTTTCCGCCTCTCCCTCTGCTGCCCAAAGTTCTACTAAAAGCCAGAGCAGAGAGGCCGAAAATGATTCTCATTGCTCCAGACTGGCCAAGACAACACTGGTATCCACTCCTGAAGAGCCTGACACATTCCCCACCATGGATCCTACCTCTAGTGCCTCTTCTGTTGTCCCAGCACAACTTCAAAACTATTCACAGCCAGCTCAAAACCCTAAATCTAGCCGCATGGAGAATCCCTTGATTTCATAACAGACCCTCCTCTCCAAGGAGGTGCAGGATGTCATCTTGGAGGCCAGAAGACCTTCTACTGGAAAAGCCTACTCTGCCAAATGGAAGCGGTTTTGTGCCTGGAATCAGAAAAAGGGCCAGAATCCTTGGGTAATAAATATACCTCAAATATTACAGTACCTAGCTGAGATGTTAAACAGTGGACTTTCCTTCTCTTCCATTAAAATCCATGCTTCAGCCATTTCTGCACAATACAACGCAGATCCTCCTTTATTCTCTCATCCTCTCTTAAGACAGTTCCTTAGAGGGGCTAAAGAATATAAAACCCCCAAGGAAACCACCAGTCCCTGCTTGGGACCTCAACTTCATATTGGAAAAACTGACCCTTCCTCCATTTGAGCCAGCTGCTTCAAAAGAACTGCAATATTTGTCATGGAAAACAGCCTTCCTTCTGGCTATCACCTCAGCACACAGGGTTTCGGAACTACAGGCCCTCATGGCTGTGCAACCTTTCATCATTTTCCATCAGGACAGAGTTTCTTTATGAACTAACCCTACCTTTATGCCAAAGGTAGTATCCAGTGTAGCCTTGAATCAGACTATCCACTTACCTACCTTTTACCCTAACCCACAAAACAAAGGGGAAAGACTACTGTATTCCTTGGACATTCACAGACAACTACATTATTATTTGGACAGGACAAAGCCATTCAGGAAATCCGAGCAACTCTTTGTGTCCTATGCTACAGGTGCTCAAGGAAAGGCTATCTCCAAACAGACAATCTCAAAATGGATAGCCCACTGCATACGCTTTTGTTACTCATTTCATGGAAAAGCTGTGCCATCTAGCATCAGGTCCCATTCCACAAGGGCCACAGCTACCTGTGCAGCTTTCCTCAGGGGGGTTCCTACCAAGGACATTTTGGAAGCAGCCACTTGGTGTTCAGTGCACACTTTCTCCAAACACTATCACCTTCCACTTTACTCAAAATCTAGAGCGGGATTTGCCACAGCTGTCTTGCAGGGCATCCTTGCTTCTCCTAGTTCCACTTAGTGCCTGCCACCCCTACTTAGCTTTGGGATTCTACCCATCTGTTATGACTGCAGCTGTATGCACGATGAACATAGTACAGTATTATACCTACCATAAATGTAGATGTTTGAGTGCTCATACAGCTGCAGTCCAGGTTTCCCCCCCTCCATCCCCTCTTACGACAGGCCTTATGACAAACACCTTCTCATACAACCTATTTGGGGTATTCTTTTATGGTGTATTTGCTTGCAACTACTGTTTTTTGATTATTCTATATTGCATGATTACATAAGTTTATGTTTTGCCTTCCTTCTGGGGGCACCTGACATCTGGGGCAAGAAAAACTGAAGAAGATGGCGTTGGCTGGCTCTTTTATACCCCTGCCGCACTGACGTCAGGGAAGAAGTGACGACAACCGACGTCGGACCTAGACTTTGGAATTCGGCCGACTGAGGGACCCGCCTGACGGCAGGATAACCCATCTGTTATGACTGCAGCTGTATGAGCACTCGAACATCTACATTTATGGTAGGTACAAAACTGTACTGTACGGCAAGCGGATGTTCTCGTCAGCGACCTTTGCCATGCGGTCGCTGAATTACTTACGTCACTTCACCCGTCTTCAAAGAGACATTCTCAAAGTACTGGGTGAGGTTCTACAGGATCCATCAGCTGCTGGGTCTCAGGACAAAATTAACTCACAGCTAGGAACCCTGAATTCCATTGTCAACTCCTCCATGCGGCGTATTTCCTATGTAGCCGATGGAGCGAGTAGGGCCGCAGGCACAGGTGTGGCTTTAAGGCGTCACGCCTGGATGTGGCTTTGCAACTTCGCAGACCCCTTCAAGGCATCCTTCACTAACTCCCCCTTTGATGGTTCAGCATTGTTTGGACCTCAAGTGAAAGATACTTTGACCAGATGCGAACAAGATGGCAAGACTCTTTTCTGCCATAGGAGTCCGTTTGTCAACCTCATCTAGACCATATCCTAAGGGTCAAAAGGGTGGAAAAAATGTGGTTCCGCAAATCACAAGGAGTCACGCCTGACGCAAGAGGTCAGTTCCCCCCTAGAGGCAGAGGGGGGAACAACAACAACAGACGCCGTCCAAGAGGCAGAGGGAGTCTGCAGAATCAGGGTAGCAGAGAAACCCTCTCTGACAAACCCTTCCAGCATCCCTGAAGTGCTGCCCGACTGTCCACCTTCGGAGGCAGTCGGGGGTAGATTATCGCTGTACCCACAAGCCTGGCTCTCCCTCACTCAAGACAAATGGGTGCAGTCGATTATATCCGAGGGTTACAAAATCCCCTTTATCCAAACCCCAACTATTCAAATGGGGTCTCTTCCAGACGTTCCACCCAGTCTAAGGGAACAAGCAGCACTAGAAATATCAAAGCTGCTAAAAAAGAGAGCCATCCAACCAGTCCCAGCAGACCAACTAGGATCTGGAGTCTACTCAAAGTTCTTTTTGGTACCAAAAAAAACAGGGGACTGGAGGCCAATATTGGATCTCAGCAAACTAAACAAGTTTCTAAAAAGAACGAGGTTCCGGATGGTCACGCTACAGTCCATTCTACCCCTTCTAGACATGGACAATTGGATGTGCCCAGTGGACCTTCAGGATGCGTACTATCACATCAAAGTACACAGGCGCTCCAGAAGGTTTCTCCGCTTCCGGCTGCGGGCCAGTCACTACCAGTTCAGAGCCCTGCCCTTTGGTCTCACTACAGCTCCCCCCAAGTGTTCACCAAATGTATGGCAGCGGTTACGGCTCACCTGAGACGTCAAAGATTCCAGGTGTTTCCATACCTAGACGACTGGCTCCTCACTGCCACCACCAGGCGTCAACTTCTTCTAGCCAGAGACTACACCATTCACATTTGCAAAGAGCTAGGTATCTCTCTAAATTCCAAAAAGTCTGCCTTGTCAGTCTATTACCTTCATAGGCACCACCTTGGACACCGTTCAGCTCTCAGCAAAGTTAACAGAGCAGAGGGTCTTAGATATTCAAAATCATGTTCATGTCCTCCTTCAGAGCAACAAAATTCAGGCCAGGTATGTTCTGAAAGTATTAGGTCTCTTGGCGGCAGCCATCATGCTTCTTCCCCTTGCCCGCTTTTACATACGGCTTCTTCAGTGGATGCTTTTCTCCCAGTGGTCCTTCCAGCAGCTCCGTATGACACACAAGATCTTAATAACTCTATCTTGCAAAAAACATCTGTCTTGGTGGATGGTCTCCCCCCAAATCCATCAAGGCAGGCCATTTACCCCCCCCCCCCGGTCGCCACAGTCACATCGGACGCCTCCCTGATTGGGTGGGGGGGGGGCATTTTCAGGGAAGGACAGTCCATGGCACATGGCAACCTTTCGAATGCCACTTGCACATAAACGTCCTGGAGATGAGAGCAGTGTTTTTGATGTTGCAAGCCCTCCAAGTCTCTCTTCCCCTGGGGACTATTGCAATTCAAATGGACAATATGTCCGTAGTATGGTATATCAACAAGCAGGGCGGAACGAAGTCCTATCCCCTGTGTCGAGAAGCACTCAGACTGTGGCAATGGACGATCTCTTCTCAGCGGTTTCTGATAGCAATGCATATCCCCGGGAAGTCCAACATCATAGCGGACAGGCTGAGCAGAGCTATTCTCATGCCCCACGAGTGGTCTCTCAAGCAATCGGTGACTGAGGAAATTTTTCGGAAGTGGGGGTTTCCTTGCTGCGATCTTTTTGCAACACCACAAAACAGCAAGTGCCTCGACTTTTTCACTCTCTTCCCCCTTCCAGGCCATCCCCCCAGAGATGCTCTAGTCCACGATTGGCCTCGAGGACTTCTATACGCCTTTCCCCCCCTTTCCATTAATCACACAGATAATTCAGAAAGCTACCGCCTTGAGAGCCAAGGTGATTCTCATTGCCCCTTATTGGCCTCAACAGATATGGTTCCCCTTCCTGCATCGTTATCTTTTGGAGCAGCCTTGGCATCTGGATCCAGTGCCAGATCTTTTGGCCCATCAGTCAGGGCAGCTGCACCAATCCCTCCAATCTCTCAACCTCACAGCTTGGTTGCTCCACTTCCGTCTCTAGCCAGGCTTCCAAATTTTGTCCGGGATATTATCGTAGCTTCCCTTAAGTCTTCCACCAGAATGATCTATGCTAGTAAGTGGC
Organism: Protopterus annectens; assembly: GCF_019279795.1. Lineage (NCBI taxonomy): Eukaryota > Metazoa > Chordata > Ceratodontiformes > Protopteridae > Protopterus > Protopterus annectens. The sequence continues at coordinate 600,576,568 of NC_056741.1, read as the reverse complement.
AACGTTTTTCCTTCTGGGCAAAGGCTAGGAATATAGATCCCTTCATTGCTCCAATACACTCGGTCCTGGATTTCCTAGTTGAAATTTTTCATTCAGGATCTTCTTCCTCCACAGTAAAAGTTCAGTTAGCAGCCATTTCAAATTTTCACATAGGCCTGTCAGACTCCAGTATCATGTCCCATAAGCTTTGCAAGGCATTCCTCAGAGGTATCTTTTTACTCAGGCCCCCGATCAAAGATCCCCCACCACAGTGGGATTTAAACTTAGTTTTAGCATCCTTGATTCTCCCTCCCTTTGAACCTGCGGCTTCCTGTTCATTGAAGTTACTTTCCTGGAGGACGCTCTTCCTAGTCGCCATTACATCTGCTAGGAGAGTATCTGAACTTCATGCCCTTTGCATTCGTCCTCCTTATTTAGTTTTCCACAAAGACAGAGTTTCTCTAAGAACTAACCCGTCTTTTTTACCCAAGGTGGCTTCTCAGGCAAATTTAAATCAATCTATTGATCTTTCAGTTTTCTTCCCTAATCATTCAAACAGGGCGGAGCAAAAACTGCATTGCTTGGACGTTCGTCGTCAGCTCCGCTACTATCTGGACAGAACTAAACAAATCAGGAAATCTGATCAACTCTTTTTATCTTATGCAGAAAGTAGAAAGGGCCTTCCGGTATCCAAAGTAACCCTGTCTAGGTGGCTGTCTTCTGTGATTACATGTATTTATCATCTCAGAGGTAAAGAATTGCCTTCTAGGCCAAGAGCCCATTCAACCAGAGCGTTAGCTACATCAGCAGCCTTTCAAGCTAGATTGCCAATGGACACTATCTGTGCGGCAGCCACATGGGCCTCTCCTCATACCTTTGTTACACATTACAAATTGGACATGGCGTCCAGAAACAGGGCAAATTTTGGTTCCACCATTCTCAAGAGTCTGTTCCAATGAGCCACCCAGGATGAAGGTGCTAGGGACGCGGTCCCATCCAGCAAGAATGAAGGCGAGATTGACAACTTAACATTGAGAAGTTATGTACCTACCATAACGTTCCATCTTAGTTGTCTTCTCTCGCCTTCTTTCTTGCATCCCGCCCACCATCCCCCTAGCCTGGACAGACCGAGGGGTTTTTCCCTTCTTCTAAGGGACCTTATCTTGCATTATTCCAAGCCCAAACAGTTGGTCCTGGGGTAGCTACAGCTTCAGATAGTGATATTTGGGGAGTTCTCCTTTCTCCTCCTCCACCTCAGTGGGGAGACTGAATTGGCTGTTGTTTCTCAGCTACCAAACGAGATCTGGGTAGTTACCGCCTAGCATCATGGGGTATAGGGTTGCCTCGAGCCGGTAAAATTAGCTCTCGAGCTTTAGTATAGGCCGAGTCGGAGCCGAGGTTTGGCTATGAACCCATCCAGCAAGAAAGAAGGCGAGAGAAGACAACTAACATGGAACGTTATGGTAGGTACATAACTTCTCATTTTTAGCCTACCCTTTTGGAGGCACCTGACATCTGGGGCAAGAAAAACTGAAGAAAATGGCGTTGGCTGCATCTTTTATACCCCTGGCACTCTGACGTCAGGGAAGAGGCGACAGCAACCGACGCCGGACCAGGACTTTGGAATTCAGGCCAGCTGCGAGTAGCCTGCCAGCAGGATAACCCAAGTGTAATGACTGCAACAGTGAATACACTCGAACATCTACATTTATGGTAGGTACACAACTGTACTTTCATGCCTCCATGGAGACAATCTGATAAAGAGAAACTGGTGAAGGGGATTGGCTGAGTGAAACAAAAAAAAAAAAAGAACAGAGAATTTGAGTAGGACGTAATGTTCCCTGAAAACAATCAGGTTTTCCCATGTGTGACAGCTTTAAAGTTAATACAAAACCATTTGGACTTGAATTGAAGTTCTCTGTTTTTTTAATGCAGCGGGAAGACTAATATAAACAGGTGTTCTTTTTTTGTTCACCCTTCTCTCTTTCTTCAGTTTTGAAAAATGTAGGCACTGCAATGAAAAAAAAAAAAGAGGAGGGGAGGAGATGTGGGGAGAGTGGAAGGGTCTGGTTAAGAGAGTATGACAAAAGAAAAATCAGTGTGCTTTTTCCTTGCTTGCATAGGGAAATGACTGGGTAAAAACCCTAGGCTTTATCCCGTAACAAGTTAATTACAAAGCATGTAAATGAAAAAGAATATTGAATATTGTAAGGCTTTTTTTTTTTTTAAATAACAAGGTACCCTTAGCAGTTTTTGTGTCTGGTTTACATGTCACTAGAAGGCAATTTGATAAGGAAAAATGGCTTGGAGAAAGTGTTTACTGAAAGCATTCAAGTGTTTTCTTAACTGGGAGAGTTGTATAGATATAAAACATCTAATAGCACAGGCTATACCATGTGTCTTAGCATGACTAACTTTTCTTTTTGGTTAACTTTAGCCTGTCTGTATAGCTATCAATTTAGAACTTATGATATCCTTCTATTTCCATGTTGCAGTATTCTTACTGTGGGATTCTCCACTTCAGGCGACCCGAACGTCAGCTACTATACAAAAGCTTAAGCCTGGTTGTTAGTGTGTGGGATGTCACATGCAGGGCCATAAACCAGGAGCCTTAAATGTGACATCTACACGCACAGACCCCAGAACTTTTCTGCCGCAGTCGAATGTCAGATCAATAGTATCGCTGCTCTACCTTCAAGACATTTAAAGCTAAGTACCCCGTTTGGGAGTTCTTAAAATTTATTATTGCTTGAGCTTGGTTTGCTCGTTTGTTCTTAGCCAATGTCCGCTAAGAAGGGTAAATGCCAATGTCAAATTACGCATAAAGATATCCCATGACCATTGCATATTCTGTTTAGGCCGGGAATACGACCATACCTCTTTGTGCCATCTTCCAAACCTTCGTCCCTAAAACGCTTAGAAGACATCTGGCCACTCTCAATTTATATTTGGAAAATCAGACACAAAGTTAGCTCTAAGGATGGATCTGGAGTCTGCCGCCCAGGTGGCACCACCAAGGAAAAACGCCAAGCTTTCATGGCTTAATACCTCTGTCTCTAATGTCGGACGTCCTGCCAACCACCGATATAGAGGTTGAGGGACATCCGTTAGAACCGTCTGCTTTGGCGTCTCCCCTCAAGGAAGCCACTTCTGAAGTACTGGCCGGCACGTCCGCAGAGGTTACTCAGATGTCAGTTACTACCAAAGTCGAGGGAGAACCAGGCTCCCCGGACGCCCCTCTGGGATGCAGGAATCTGAGTCTTCTTCTTTACCTCAAGCCCCAAAATCTAGGCCATCACTCTGTCCCAAAAATACCCCTTTAAAGAGAAAACAAAAGAGAAAACCTTTATCTTCCTCTCCTGAGGGACAACCTGACTGGCAATCTTTTACTCAGTCTTTGATGCAGCCCTTCATGGCCCTTATGCCCTCGGTCTCCTCACCTCTCACTATCTCAGTGCTTAGCCCAAGACCTGCCTCAGCAACTTCAATCCTTCCTCCCATTGCTCAGAAAGAAGTAGAGGCTTTTTCCTCATCATCTGATAAGTCTGTTACATACTCATCACAAATAGCCTCCCCCCTGGAATATTATTCCTTAGATGAGGAGTCCATAGAGGGAGATTCTCCTCCAGAAGCCATTACTTTTGGGGAGACCATTACTAAAATGAAAGAATATTTTAAATGGGATACTTCCCAAGTAACTGAAACTCAGAAAAGATATTTTGAGCTGCTGCAGGTTTAATCTCCCCCCCGCCCCCAGTTATACCTACATACTTCAATGCATTTGCATCAGCCTCCAAAAATCCTGATTCTCAGCCACCTGTTCCAAAGAGTCCTGATAATTTCTGATTCCAACCTCGTCAGTTCTGCCTACTGACAAGGATAGCAAGAGTATGGACACGCTGGGCAAGAAGGTTTACACCTCCTCCACTCCACCCTAGCCTTCAGGGCTATTAATTACCAAACCCATATGATTAAGTATGCCTTGGATTTAGTGTACCAAGCTTCTACTCTACTATCCTCCTTGCCTGACTCTCCCAACAAGACAGAAGTATGATCAGAACTTACCCTGGCATCCCAAGTAGCCAGGTACTCGATTAGATGGAGTTATGATGCAGCAGAGGCCTCTGTTAGATCTGCTGCATTTGCATCTGTGCTTCGCAGGTATTCATGGCTTAGGCTCCAACTGTTGCTTGAAGATTTCAAATCCAAAATTCTAGATTCCCCACTAGACCACCACCTCCTATTGGAAAACAGTCTGCTGAACTGTTTCAGAACCTTCAGGAGAAGAGCAAGGAACTACAAGACAGTAAGCACCTTCTGGTATCTCCTGTGCCTAAATTCTACAGAAACTACCCAGTTAAGACCACCTATGTCAGAAGAACCCCCCCTCCACAGCTACTCCTTCTTCCTCCAGGCATAGGAAAGGAACCAGGAGGCAAACCTCTTCCAGGCCCGCCTCGTCTCAGCCTACCCACAGACAGCCCTTTCAGGACAGAAATAATACCAACAATACGTGACTGCCTTGCCCACCTCCCCTTGTCATCCCATCTCTCCCACTGTCTGCCCCTTTGGAAAACAATCACCTCAGACTGTTAGGTTCTGGCAATAGTGGAAAAGGGATAATTCCTGTCTTGGCAAGAAAGGCCCACACCACAGGGCATTCCATTCCCATCCAAATACCAACTTCACCTAATTCCTCACATTATCCAGGACCTACTTGCTCATGGAACCATAGAACCTGTTCCCTCAGGCCAAGAAGGGAAAGGTTTCTACTCAAGGCTGTTCCTAGTACCAAAAAAGAATGGACCATGGAGGCCAGTCCTGGATTTGTCTTTCCTAAACCTCTTTCTAAAAGTCCCTTCCTTCAGAATGCTATCCCTCCAAACCCTCCTTCCACTATTGCTACCCAAAGCGTTTATGGCCACTCTGGACCTGAAGGAGGCCTACCTCCACATCCCCATACTAACCCGCCTACCGAAAGTGTTTATGTTTTGCTGGGCCCTGTTCTCACTTTCAATTTACTGCCTTCCCCTTTGGTTATCCACTGCAGCCAGGGTCTTCACCAAATGCGTAGCTCCGCCATAGCTTACTGCAGGACCAAGGGCATTCAAATCTACCCCTATCTGGACAATGTTCTTATTCTTGCAGAAAAAGAAAATGCCCTCAAAAAACACCTGCAGTTCTCCATGTCTCTGCTGTAAGGGTTGGAGTTCACCCTCAACCTCCTCAAATCATCCCTTTCACCAGAGCAGGACAAAATCTTTCTGGGATGCAGGATTCGGACAGATCTGATGAGGGTCTTCCTTCCTCAAGACAAAGTGGCTTCCCTAATAGACCACTTCCAGGATCTTCTCCAGGCCCACCAACTGTCAGCAAGACAATTCAAGCGACTTCTGGGTCTTGTGTCAGCCACCATACCTATGCTACCTCTAGCCAGGTTAGACATGAGGAAGCTACAGTGGTACCTAAAGAATGTGTCATCCCAACACAGCCGGCCTCTAGAATTCCAGATACCCTTCCTACCCTGCCTAAAAACAGAGTTAAAGTGGTGGCTTCTACAAGTCCAATTGAACCCAGGCCTTCCCCTCCTACCCTTCACACCAGCTGAACATGTGCACACAGATGTCTCAGATCTGGGCTGGGGGGACTACCATGAAGGGCCTCAAGGTGCAAGAATGCTGGCAGGCACACCTCCTGAACAAACTCGATTCATTTAGCCATGAAAGCCTTTCTTCCCCACCTATAACCAGGCCCCCTGCATATCTTCATAGACAACACCACTGTCATGTGGTACATCAACAAACAGGGGGGACTTAGCCCTACCTCCTCTGCAGACTGGCAATGCAGATTTGAACCCTAGCCTCACAAAACAACTTATCTCTGCAGGCAGTCTACATCCCAACCCAGGACAACCACCAAATGGATGCTCTCAGCAGATCATTCTCTCTGCATCACAAGTGGATGTTGCAAGTAGAAGTATTTCTACACATTGTCCACCAGTGGGGCACACCTCAAATAGATGTATTTGCATCCCCCCCCCCCAGAACAGACAACTGAGAAAATGTACCAAAGACCACTCCCCACTAGCCTGGAGAGTGGACGGCTTCACAATCTCATGGAGGGGACAGTTTCTGTATGCCTTTCCTCCCTTTCCTCTCATTCAAAAGTTCCTCCTGAAAATCAGGAGGGACATGCCAAAAATCTTGCTGGTGACTCCCTATTGGCCAAGGTAGCATTGGTTCCCCCTTTTGCTATCCCTCGCCAAGGGCAATCCCCACAAGTTACCCCACAAGGTGGACCTACTCACACAGCAGAAGGGAAATCTCATCCATCCTCACTTGGAGATGCTGTGCCTAACAATCTGGGTGTTAAACTTTTAATACCCTTCAGACATTGCTATTCTGAGGACACGCTTTCTGTCCTGAGGGAGGCCAGGAAACCTAACGCAAGGAGATCCTACATTTTAAAATGGGAAAAATTCTACAAATGGTGTCTCCAAAGACATAGGGACCCCTTTCATGATGCTGTCCCTGTAGTCTTAGCTTATGTGTGTGAGCTTATTAAGGCAGACCTTTCATACTCTTCTGTGAAAGGGCACCTATCTGCTATCTCTGCCTGTGAAAGGGCACCTATCTGCTATCTCTGCCTGCTTACCCTTAGACCCTCCATTACTCTCCAGGTTAGATGTTAAATTGTTCTTGAGAGGGGTCTTGCACATTAGACCACCGAGAAAGCCTACACCACTGCCCTGGGATCTAAATTTTATCCTGGAAAAACTCACACCGGCTCCATTTATTTATTTATTTTGCATTTGTTGATCGGGATAGTCCGACTGGATACTTGTCCATTTTCAGTGGAGTCCTGGGGAGAAAAGTGCCATACATACAGAAAAACTGTTAACATTAAACAAGTTAAAGCACTGTTACAAATACAATACATGGAATAAAAGTCATTCATTTTCTCATATATAAATCTGATTTGTTATAGAGTAACAATTAGGAAGCAATGAAGGGGTGGCCAAAAGACCTCTTTAGCACATGTTTATATTTCCAGAGTTAGTCAGGATTAGTGCAAGGACATAGCCATTGCCTTTTAAAGTACTGTTTTAGATTTTTTTTAATTGGGTTAGAATGGGTTCTGAAGTAAGTTCAGCAGGAAGTGAGTTCCATATTTTGCCAACAGAGTTGGCATGTAGAGAGTCTCCAGATGAGTTGTTACTTTTGAGGGTTTGGACTAGTAATTTGTTGGATGAGCGAAGTGTCTTGATGTTGCTGTAAGGGGTGATCTTTTCTGTAAGTACGGGTGTGTTTTCAGGTTGGTAGAGAATTTTATGTGCTACTATTAGCTGATTGTACTGAAGTTGGGTAGGCAATTCTAGCCACCCTAGATTCTTTAGGTTCAGACAGTGGTGTGTTCTGTATGTTGCTCCAGTGTCAAATCTAGCAATATGATTAAAGCAGCTAGAGATTAAAGCAGTTAGAGATTAAAGCAGTTAGAGAGTTTATTACTGCAGACTTACTCAAGTTCATGAAGAGAGGGGATGCATAAAGGAGGGTGGAAAGTAGATGTGTACAGGCAATTACTGTCCTAGCTAGTGGAGTGAGGAAAGGTTTGATCTTGTATAGTGAGCCAAGTTTTTTATTAACTTTTTTAAGAGTTTGATTAATACACATATCAAACTTGAGGCTATTATCAACTGTTACACCTAAGAGTTTGGTACAGGCATCTGGGAATATGACAGTGTCATTGTTAGATTTTATAGTAAAGGTTGGAGCGGAGGCTTTAAGAGTGGGGGAGAAAAGCAGTAGCTTTGTTTTGTTAAGATTTAATAGGAGATGTCGATTGCTGAGACAATTTTCAACAGTATTAAAACATTTTGGGATTGAATCTGCAGACTTAAAGGGGAGGTGGCAGAGCAAACCAAAGTGGAGTCATCTGGGTATTGAATGCAGGTGGCCGTTGGGGTGACTGTGTACAGGTCATTAATAAAGATAGAAAGTAATTTGAGCCAGACAGTTCTGCATCCCTAAAGATGTGCACATGGAAAACAGTCTTGCTGGTAGCCCTCACCTCAGATAGAAGGGTATCAGTTGCAGGCACTCGTGGCATGCCCCTTCCTACACTGTCTTCCACAAAGACAGGGTGACCCTGCGCACCCAACCCTTCCTTCATGCCCAAAGTGGTCAGTGAGCTGTCATTAAATCAGTCCATTCACCTACCCACTTTTTTCTCTTCTACCAGTGACAGTGAGAGGATACTCCATTCCCCTGAATTTACACAGGCAGTTAAGGTTTTTACTTGGGCAAAACTAAAACCTTAAGGAAATCAAATCAACTTTTTGTATCCTTCCATCCCAGAGCCCTGGGCAAGGCAGTCTCCAAACTGTCTGCTTCTGCTATTCCCACCACGGAAAGGACTTGCTTCAGGTGGTCAGAGAACATTTGACTAGAGCTGTAGCATCCTCCAAGGCCTTCTTCAGGGGGCTAGACACAGCCTCCATCCTGGAGGCAGCCACCTGGTCCACTATACATACTTTTACTAGACACTATAAATTGGATCATATCTCCAGAGCCAGAGCAGGTTTCGCTAGGGCACTCCTGCAGGGGGTTCTGGAATCCGCTACCTCTACCTCCACCTTTTCTCCTTCCTAAGCTGTGGTACTCTCCCACAGTAAGAATACTGCAACATGGGAATAGAAAGACATAGAATAGTTGCATAAAATCTTACCATAACCCTAGATGTCCTTATCTTCCTTGTTGTAGTATTCCTTCCCTCCCACCTATCCCCCTGCATTCCCTTTCCCCTGTCTATGGGTTACTATGGGCCACCACCTAGACTATGGTCACACTGGACAGTCAGTGGCATTTCAGTGGTCTGGAGGGCATCATTTGGCTCTACCTAGTCTATTGTCTGACTGGGCAGTCAGTTCTGAGGTCTGTGTGCGCCGACGTCACATTTAAGGCTCCTGGTTTATGGTCCTGCGTGTGACGTCCCATGCACTAACAGCAACCAGGCTTAAGCTTTTGTATAGGAGCCGACGTTCGAGTCACCTGAGGTGGAGAATCCCACAGTAAGAATACTGCAACATGAAAGAGAAGGACATGTATGGTTATGGTAAGATTTTGCACAACTATTCGTTCTTATCAGGAAGCAAAAACTTCAATATTAGAAGTTGTGCATAGTTTTGTGTGGTGTTTTCTTTTGGGGAGGGGTGTTTTTTCTGTATGAGGGCTTTCAAAAAAACAAAAATTTATGTAAGATGCGACATAGGCGCAAATGGTTATGACATGAAACAACTGTATAAAAGACCAACCTGCCGAACAGTATATACATGTAACATAAAAGTTGGAACTAAGTTCCAAAAGAGAAGTTGTATATAAAAGGTGGTAATAATAACTACATTAGAAAATTATGCTTCTTGTAATGTCTTTCAGTCTGAATGGTCTTGCAGATAAATGAATAGTGAATTATATTAAAAAAATGTAGAGTGCAAAGAGCTGTGCTACAGGAGACACACCTGGAAAGAACTGAGCATGTGAATTTGATAAAGAAAGGTATTTCAGGATGGTTATTCAGCAAAATATTTGGGGCAAAGGTAAAGAGGAGTACTTATATTAATTGCAAGAGGAGTTCCAGTAGTGATAGAAGAGAAAAAAAAAAAAGATAATGGAAAATACATAGCACTAAGGGGCGACTGGCTAGGGAGAAGGATTATACTAACATGCATTTGCATCCCTCCTAAAACTGCTATAATTGAGCTTAAGAAAATTCTGGAAGAAATAATCGGCTTTAAGCAAGGAATATTGCTTATAGGTGGAGACTGGAATTTGGTTTACAACAATGAAGATGTGTCTGCGGGGCCAAGAAGGGAAAATAAACAAGAGAGGGTCCATTTTTAAAGAAATTTATGAAAATGTTTGGCATGAAATATGTGAATTCAGTACTAGGTGTTCAGATTGACTTTACATATTACTCACTGAGATACAAAAACTGGGCTAGGCTAGATAGATTTTATATATCACAGGAACATGTGCATTTAATTGAAGGTTTTGAAACGCACCCAGTAACTATTTCAGATCATGCAAAATAAAAATGCAAGGTAATGAAATGAAAATGAGACACTGACTCTTTCCCACCTATTGGTTGAAAAAGAGAGGAATTTAAAGAATGGGTTGTGAAACTAATTCAGGAGATATTAGAGAAACTAGATTTATCTTCTGAAAACATAGCTAAGGAGTGGGATAAAATTAAAATGAGTTTAAAACTAGGTTGGAACTAAAAGAAGGGGAGATATGGCTAAACAGTAACAAGAATTATTTAGAGGGATTGACAAAGTACTGCAAAATAGAGGGACTCTCTCAGAACAAGAAAAGGAGCAGCTGCAGAATGCTCAACAGAAAATAAGAGATTACCTCGATAATATGCATGAGTTTAGAAAGATTGCTGTTCATCATCATCTTCTTTCGGCTGTTCCCATTAGGGGTCACCACAATGGATTATCTGTTTCCATTTCTTCCTGTCCTCTGCATCTTGCTCTGTCACACCAACTACCTGCATGTCCTCTCTCACCACATCCATAAACCTTATCTTAGGTCTTCCTCTTTTCCTGTTACCTGGTAGCTTCATCCTTAGCACAACAACTCAGGCAACAAAAAGTGGAAAGGGCAGTCAACCTATGATGATTGGATGGGAGATAAGAAATTCACCCCGGGGATCACGTCAGTCGCCCTGCTAGACAGGGGTCCAGGGAAGTAAATACTGTGGGAAGAAATAGCCAGGGAATTGTTATGGCTAGGCTAGTATAGGCCCTAGGGCCGATAGCCTAGTACCAACCTATGAACCAAGCTTAGGGAGCCTATAACAAGGAAGATAAGAAGAGACCCTGTTGAAGTATTAGAAATATTTTGGAAATTTTATGAAAAGTTGTATAAAGCAGAGAAATATGGAAATCAAGAAAAGGTGCAAATGGAAGTGTTTATAGAAGAATTAAATATGCCAAGGTTAGAGGTAGTGAGGCTCGGTTACTAACAGGATAGAAAGGGATGAGATAAAAATGGCTATGTTTAACCAATCTACAGGAAAGTCCCCAGGAATAGATGGTATTCCTGTGGAAGTTTGGAAGTTAGGAGGGAAAAAACACTGATAAAGATCTGGAAGGTTTTGTTTAACAGTATTTTAAGAGGAGAAGTACCAGCATCCTGGAAGAAGGCGATGGTAACAGTAATACCTAAAGAGGGTAAGGATCCATTGGATCAGGCTTCATACAGGCCCATTTCAATATTAAACCATGATTATAAAGTGTTTGTAATGGCTAAAAGAATGGCAAAAGTGATACCAAAATTGATACAGTGCAATGAAAAGTATTTGCCCCCTTATTTTTTTGAATGTTTGTCGCACTTAAATGTTTCAGATCATCAAACAAATGTAAATATTAGACAAAGATAACCCAAGTAAACACAAAATGCAGTTTTTAAGTGATGATTTTATTTAAGGAAAAAAAAACTATCCAAAACATTTGTGGGTTATCTTTGTCTAATGTTTGTCTAATATTTAAATTTGTTTGATGATCTGAAACATTTGCGTGACAAACATGCAAAAAAATAAGAAATCAGGAAGGGGCAAGTACTTTTTCATTACACTGTAGATATGGATCATTGTGGTTTGTGGACGGGAGGCAAACATTTAACAATATTAACAGAACAATGATGATCCAGAAAGAAGCAGAATGTAACAAAGTACCACTTTTATTGGTGGGTCTTGATGCAGCGAAATAATTTGACAGAGTAGACTGGAACTTCATGAGAAGGGTAATGAACACATTTGCTTTCCCTGATACAATTATAAGGTTGATTAGAAGAATATATGAGGGATCAGAGGAATGAATTAAAGTGGATGGGATCCCCTCCGGTAATTTCTAATGGACTAGAGGAACTAGGCAGGGTTGGCCATTTTCCCCTTTGTTGTTTGCATTATATTTAGGACCATTGGCAAAGAAAATAAGGAACTTAGATATTCAAGGAACTAATTGTCATGATAGAAAAAACTGGCTGTATTTGCAGATGATATTATGTTATACATGACAGAATCAGAAAGGGACATTGCAGTGTTATGGAGCATTTTGAGACCGTTCCAAATCTTCTCGGGATGCAAAATTAATGAAGCTAAAACAAAGGCAATAGCGGTAAATTACATACCCATATGCGAATTGGCCCAACAATATCCATATTTATGGGGACATGATAAAATGAAGTACTTAGGAGTATGGATTAGAAATTACTCTGTGGTGACAGCTAAGGATATTTGGGAAGAGGCAAAACGGAAGATAATACAAAAATTGAGAAACTGAAAGTTTTGCTATATGGATAATGGCTACTAAGATACAAACCATTAAAATGTTTTTAGTCCCATTAGTCTTATACACAGGTTATGCATACTTTTATCAACTGGAGAAGTTGTGGATATCAATTAAAAAAGAAGGATTTTATCTGGGAACAGAAAACAGCAAGGGTCAAATGGGATGAGCTGATTCTTCCAATAGAACAAAGTGGATTAGGATTACCTAATTTGAGGGGATACTTTAGAGCAACACAGTTAAGCCTCTTATACATAGCACATGCAAAAAAATATAATTCAAAGTGGAAAGGAATGATGCTGACACAGGGAGGAAGATCAAGAAATAAGGAGAGATTGGGATTTTGGATGCAGACTCTGAAGGAGAACAACCAGAATCACACAGAGTATTATATTCATAAAATAGCATGGAGTATTCTAAGAACCAATTCAGCACGGGAATGGTGAAAAGAGATTTTGCCGATTAGGGTTGAAGGAATACAGATAATAGGCAAGAGGGGGCTGGAATTTATTGGAGAAAACTGGCAAAGGAACCAATGTATTGGGAGCAAATAACTAGAAAGGGACAGGTAACAGAATGAAAAGAGGCCAATAATTTATTTGGACTGCAGGTTAGAGATTGCCTTCCCTATCAAGGACTGATATCAGAATATAGGCAAAGAGAAAGAAACAGGGGGCTTCTGAATGAAAGACCAGCACTGGTAGAATTTTTAATAGAATCTAGAACAGAAGCTGTTGTTAAAAAAGGAATAATCAGTAAAGCATATAAAATATTGTATGATAATTATAAGAATCAATCAGAGGAGCTTAGAAAGGATTGGGGAGAGAGAGTGGATAATGATTTCACAGAGAGATAATGGGGGGGATATATGTATACCTCCCAAATATGCAACATAGTCTAGAAGATTTAGGATCTTTGCCTGGAAATGTTTACATAGGTATTTTCATTCCCCAAGTAGACTCCAAAGAATTTATTTCTCCAGTGGATAGCAAATGTTGGAGGTGTGATCGGCAAGAAAGAGGTAGCTGGGAACATATTTTTTTTGGAAGTGTGATGAGCTGGCAGACTTTTGGGATTCCTTGCAGACCGCTCTGTCTGAGATGCTGGGTGAACAGATTGGACTGACTGGGGAGATGATTTTTTTGAGTTATGCTACAGAATCGGAACTGTATAGCCTTGTTTGAGTCCAATTATGGTGGCTGCCAAAAAAGCAATTACTAGAAAATGGAAATCAAAGCCTAGACCAACTTCCTAGAAGTAGTGAATATAGTGACAGAGATGAAACGACTGGAATGAGGATCTTCAGAAAAGGCAAACTACATAGGAAAAATGTAAATTGTGGGAACAATATATGCAGAGCAGGAACGAGGTTTAAGAGGCAGGATTTGCATGAGCTATATAATGCTTAACTGACAATGACTGGATGATTTATAAGTGATGTATAATGTTAGCAACTACAGTTGTTTCAGTGGTGTCTGTGATGTAAACTGTGTACAACTAAAGTGATATTGTGTATGTTTCTCATTTATATAAATGTAAGATTGCCTTTGTCATATGTGTAAATTTAATAAAGATGTTTGAAGAAGATCTTTTTTTGTGTGGTAAAATATTTGTAAGCAACATTTAAATCAGAGAAAATGCAGAAGCATCCAAATCCTAATTCTGTCTGTTGCTTTCCCCCATGCTTGTCAAAGTAAATCGTTATTGGGAGATGGTTTCTTTAACTGGGTGCCTTGCCAGGCATTTCAACAGCTGAAGAAGAGAAACAATGTGTGCCTGGTAATGACATCATCTAGAGAGCACGTGAAAACATCAGAATTGTAATACTGTATATTTCTTCCCCTTGATTGTCTTTCATTTTTTCTGCAGTTAAACTTTTTTCTAAATCTGAGTATTTGCTTTTGGCATCTCGCACAGAGTATATGAAGGCATCAGAGATCTAATATGCTGATTCTCCACAATCCTCTTTTTCTTGATTAAATAGTTTTGTGTCAAAGCATTACACTATTTGGATGACTTGCCAATTAAAGGATATATTGATTTTCCACAATCATTTTAAATGTGTTGCTATCCAGTGATAATAACCACAGTATAACAGCAGGCTCACAGGTCTGGCAGTATTCCATAAGGGTAAGAAACACAAAATCATTTAAAGTGTTATGTCAGTATACAGTAATGCATTGCAGCATCTGGTGCATTAAATGCAGTGATGCAATTTCCATAAGTGTATCTGAATTTATTTGGGCCATTTTTTTAAATAAAAAATATTTGTAAATTTTTTATTAAATCCATGGCCCAAATAAATGTAGCGTTTCCCTGCCTGATGTCATATAAGATGGCTGTACATAGACTTCAATGGATGCCTGTTTGTACAGCTTTCTTCAGTTGAAGTCTATGGACGCCTCTCATGTTCCCCCCAGTTGATGTCACTCAGGTTAAAAATCATTGTAAAGCCTCAGTGTCATTGGTGCGGGGAAAATTAATTTTAGAAAGGATTTTTTTATACCTGAAGGGGGAAGAAAAGTAGACAGAATGTAGCAGAAATGCTGATGTAAGAGGTAAGTCATGAAAGAGTGACAAAACACTAAGAATTATGATCACTGAAGTATACTGAAGTAGTTGGCTAAAAAGATTGGTGTATAGGATGTTAGTAACAAAATGGTCAGTATCTAATGAAATGAATGTGCACCGTGCATGTGGACTACACTGTATTTAACAAATGCACATAATTCTGCTGATTAATAAAGAAATATTGTATAAAGAGTAAAAAAAAACTTGAATCTGAAGTCTCTATTCAACTTTGCAGTATAAATTTATTGCCTCTGATTGTGCTCTGCAAAGTTGTCACAAGCTGCTTCACTTTGGCAGCTTTGTTGCTCTTTGCCTTCAGTGAGATGTGCACAACTGCTGGTAGAGGGGAGAAGAAAAAAATGAAGTGCACAAAACTGTGACTGCTTGCTGAGACCATGAAAGCATCAAAGCCATAATTCTTTCTTGTGATCATCTTCTTTATATCATTTTTTTTCTGAAGTGATCGGAGACTTTGTGGCAGCTTGCAGACAGTATGTGAAAGTTTCAGGACCCAATGATGTGCTGTTTCCCTATCATCATGTTTTGTTTCTGTATTTAAACTGTTTTTGTTATTAAAAATATGTACTTGTCAAAGCACAACATTATTGGGAGCTGTCTTTTTTGTGACATTCCGGAAATTTACAGTTGCAAGAAAGAGAGTAAAAAAAGCTTGTGCAATTGTTAGCTTTTAGAAAACATGTGAAAGCTATATGATCTAATGTCTGCTTTTGTCCGATTTAGCTATGGGTTGTTGGATCTGCTCAAATCCGACCTTTGCACTGACTCTGAAGCTTTGTGGTTCCAGAGCTCTGAATCTTCCCCGACCCATAATTCCCCTCTACTCCACCTCAGTACCCCAGATCTCATTTGCTGGCTGAAGAATTCGGTCATGTTGACGAGGGCTTGTAGCTGCTGTATCTTTTTTTGTGGCGATTGCTATTAATACTTCACTTCTCTGTTAAGAAAGATTTTTCTCTGCAGTTTTAATGTTAGGCTAAGATCAGAATTTGTTTAGAGTTACAATTAGATTGGTTATTTAGTTTAGTTGTCAGACAGTGCATTGTGCCCTCCTCTTTCACACTTAAAGAATATTGTTATACCCAATGGCCAAAGATTCAAGAAGTGCTCCAAATGTGGACATAAGCTTCCTCCCCAGGATCAACATTTGCTTTGCATTTGTCATTTGGATGCTGCCCATCTTGACAGTCAGTGTCAGGCTTATGCCTTTTTTTTAGCTCCTGTGCTCTCCAGATCAGGCAGTTGAAACGTATTGTCAAGGGTCTTCTCCCTCCTCAGAGTCTGCAGTACCTTCCACTTCTTCCCCAGCTTCCTCTCCAGCAAAGAAGGACAAGAGACCAAAAGACAAACAGAAAGAAAAGGAGAAACTGAAAAAGAAAGAGAAGGAAAAGATGAAAGACAAGGGAAAAAACAGACTTGGAAAGGACTAGAAAGTGCACTCTGGCTCTTTATATTGTTGTCCTAGTCTGATTCCGAAGTTCCTCAACAGTCGGCTGACAGTCCCTCAGATCTGCCCATCACCTTTTTGGTCTTGGTACTCCTTGGACCCGGTAAGCCCCAGACTACACTAACCCATCATCCAGGAATGGAGGTACTCGAGACACCCCCTTTGTCATCCAGAAGCCTGACCGAGCAAAATGTCGACAGGATGATGAAGTTCCTTAGAACATAGATACAGCTTGGGGTTCTCTCAGTACCTTTTTCTGGGAATGTACTGAGTCTTGGGCCAACTACTCCCTCTTCCTTACCAAGTCCCGGTATGCCTCCTTATCTGGTCTTTCAAAAAGATGCATTTTCTTTGAGAACTAATGCACCTTTCCTCTCTAAGATGGAATTTGAGACTAATTTAAACCAGTCAATGAACTTATCAATCTTTTTTCCCCAAGTTCTTAAACAAGGGTAAGTACATTTTACATATGCTGGACATTTAATGTTAGCTTAGGTTCTATCTTCATAGGACCAAGCCGTTCAGAAAACCTGATCAGTTGTTTGTGGCTTTCTCAAAGCCTAAGTTTGGCAAAGCAAGTTGTTAACCATCTGCAGAGAGTAAACTTATCAGACTGCATTTCTTTCCATTTACAATTGAAATGACTTTTGTTTACAATGTAAACCTAAGGCTCATTCTGCAAGGGCAGTGGCCACTTCAACAGGGTTTTCCAGTAGACTGCCTATGGATGAAATTTGTGCTGCATCTACTTGGTCAACAGTTCACACTTTCATATCTCATTACAAGCTGGATGTACAGTCTAGATTAAATTCTTAAGTTTCCACCATTCTCTGAGACATCCTTCCTTGGTACTACCCAGGTCTATCCGCTTGGGAATCTGTCCCAGAGTTCAGTCTCGAACGAAAATAGACAACATTGGATATGAATGTTGTGTACTTACCATAAAGGTAGATTGGTGTTTTTCATCCAGTTCACTTGCTCCCACCTACCCCCTTCCAAATTGACACAAATGGGCATCTTATGAACGAGTTGTCTCTGGCATACCCTGTCTGTTAGCAGTCCTTACTGGCTGCATTGATGCTTGACTTGATGCCATCATAACTGGAATTCTCAGATATATTATGATGGCTCAGACTTATAATTAGCATTCAGAGTACAGCATTTATCAGAAGACCTACAAAAACGATTCAGATTTCTCCATGCTGTGTTTTTTTTTTTTTTGTTGTCTGAATTGTATACGCTAGTTGTATTTTGCAGTGCAGCAGTGCATGACAGCATTCAACATTGTAGCATATGCCTGGTTTGTTTGTTTTAGAAAGTTTTTTTCAAACTTGTGTTTGGTTCATGGGTTGCCCTTTCACCAAACAGTATAGTGTTTAACATCACGTCAGGGAAAAAAGAGCCCATTTCTCCTTGGAAATTTTAAATAGTTTATTATTATCTAATTATGTTTAATATTTTTCATTATATCTCTCACGGTAGAGACTGCCATATGTCTTGATTTGCTACAAAAGAAAACAGTGTAAGAAACTTCTCTGTGTGGAAGATTTTCAGTCCCATATATTTCTAGTTAATCACTGTATATTAATCAGATCAGACAATAGTAGTAGAAGTAGCGAACGTAAACTCGTCAAGTCAAAAAGTAATAATAGAAAATATATAATTCTACAGCATTACTAAGTATTCAAAAGTAATCCAAGCAAGGCAGGCAATCTGTTTCCAGTCGAAAATCCTTTAAGTACACAGACGAGCGATCCAAGTAAAACAAAAATAGAGTAATAATTTTCTCACAAGCTTTCTAAATATATATATATATATGTATATATATACTTTTTATCGGGCATGGGAGTGGTTTATTGTGCTGTAAAACAAAGTGTTATTGGTACACATGTTAAATTCACATCCCTTCCCCCATCAGTGTGACATTCAAGCTGGTCCTTCCCTACCTAGTAGCTGTCATAATAATATATAGCTCTAATGTACTTTAATGGTACATCTTATTTAACCAAATTATTAAGTAGATTATTACATCTGTGATTTTATACAAGGCAATATACTACATGGCTGGAAATATATCAACCTTAGTTCATTTTGCGATCAAAAATTATATATAAATATATACATATACATTTTGCATGTAAAAATCAGTTTATATTCATAACCTATTGTTAACAAAGATCGCTTTCATCCTTCTAGACTTCTTCAGGTCTGTGTACAAGAACCCTAAAAACCTATATAATTGTATAATTAGTTAGTATTGTTATTACCATCATTTTGAATAAAGTGGAAAAAAGAGAACCAGAAAAAATATATAAAAAATATATTAAAAAATAAATAAATAAATAATATATATATATATATATATATATATATATATATATATATATATGTATATGTATATGTATATATATATATGTATATATGTATGATGATGGAAACAAAATATACACTTAAATTTCAAATTATTTAAAATGGTATTTAAAACCAATTTGTAGAAAAAATAAAATACAATTAGTCATGTAAACAATGTGGCAATTTTCTAAGTTCCAGTGCACTTTTAATTGAACAGTAGTAGTTTAGTCCAGGCTTTCTAAAAGAGTTCAGCTTTAATTGCCACATGAGTTCATGTTTCTCCAGAATATTCGGGATGTCTCCTTCAAGATCATCCATGTCTATGCGATCCAGGATCTGGAACTTAAAACCTGTGTGCCTTTTATGAAGAGAAAGGTGTTTGGCTAGTGCATTATTTTTACATCCAGAGCGGATTTCTGACAGATGACATGAAATCCTTCGCTTGAGTTTATTTACAGTCTTGCCCACATAGAATGCATCACATTCATTGCACTGTGCCCTGTAAATTACTTTTTTAGTGTTACAATCACCCCCTGCACTGGTTTTAATGATCTTCTTTAAATAAGGGCAATAAAAACTATCACCTTGCTGTATAAATATACAAAATGTACAATTAGTTTCACATATTTTAGTGCTTTTCTCACATGGTCTAGGTTTAAATTCAACAAAACTTCTAATATTCCTAACAAATGATGGGGCTTCACCTAAGATGTTAATCAGAAAAGGGTTTCCTGTGACAGTGTCCCAGTTTTCTTCAATAATATTTTTGATACTGTGATAATCCAACGTGTATGTCAGGATGCAGCTATTTTTGCATTTGTTATTCTCTGTGGGATTACTTAACGTTTTTCTACTGGGGAGGTTGAGTGAAGGTGCTTCAGTCCTTTTCAGTTCTATAATGGGTTCCAGGATGTTTTTTAACGTCTGACTTTCATAGCCTCTCACTAGAAAATCATTCTCCAAGTTGTTCAGGTTTCTCAAAAATGGTTCCATCTCTGCTAATTCGAGCTAATCTATAGCCTTGGGATTTCACTACATTATACTTGTTTTTTGTAGGATGTAGACTTTTACTGTGGAGTAATAAGTAAGAGTAATAAGTTGGTTTTCTGAATAGATCAGTGGTGATTCTGTTATTGTTGGTGTCCTTGGAAATCTGCAAATCTAAGAAAGTGGTTGAAGTACGGCTATGGGAAGAGGTAAACTTCAGGAAGGGGGTTGTTTGATTGAAGTAAGAGATAAAGTCTCCAAGCTGCAAGGTGTCACCTTCCCACACAATAAAGACATTGTCAATAAAACGTAAATAGCATGCGATATGCTGCATGTAGTCTGTGTTGTTTAACACAAAGTCCTCCTCCCATTTGCCCAGGGCTATGTTAGCTATGCTGGGAGCCATGGCAGCCCCCATTGCTATACCAGTTTTTTGTTTGTAGTGTTTGCCATTGAAAGTAAAGAAATTGAAGTCCAGTACAAGATTAATGAGCTTGCTTAACTTTTGTAGTTGTGCCTGTGTACCCTGATTATGTTTCTTAAAAGACTCCATAGCTGCTGTTATACAGTAATTGTGTGGGAGCACTGTGTACAAGGATTCCACATCAATAGTTACCAAAATACTGTCAGCTTCCACTGTAATGTTTTTTATTTTCTTCAAAAAATCCATTGAATCTCTTATGTATGACTTATTCTTTTCTGCTAGAGGTTTCAGCAAGTAATCAAGGTAAATGGCTGTGGCTTCAGTAAGGGAACCTCCACTTGCTACCACCGGTCTATAAGGTGGGTCTTCTCTGTTCTTGTGTGGCTTTGGTATTCCAAAAATGTAAGGTAAACGTGGGCATGGGCTCCATAAATAATTATAAAGATTTTCAGTGATAAGTTTTTCTTCCCATAATGTGGTGAGATTAGTGTTCCATAAATCATATGCTCTTTTTATGTCATCCATGGCAAATAACTCATAAAATCTGTTATCCTCCAGCATGTTCTCTATCTTTTGGTTGTAGCTAGTGGTATCGGTCACAAGTATACCTCCTCCCTTGTCTGCCTTCATTACACGCCTGGATTTATCATTGCCTAGCTCAAGCAATGCTTTTCTTTCTCCCTGTGTTAAGTTTTAAAGTTTTTTCTTTGGAGGTTTTTTAAGCAGTTTCCTGATATCTATCTCACATTTCACTTCGAAAGCAGCTAGTGTTTGATGTAGTGGTGGACAATAGCTGCTAGACCTTTTTATAGTTTCATCAATAGGCTTATTTTCAGTGTCATTACTTTTGCCATGAAACTGTACCCTTAAGTTGAGCTTCCTCAAAAACATTTTAAGGTCTATCAGTACTTGAGCAACCTCACTCCTGCAGCTTGGTACAAAAGTAAGTCCTTTTGACAACACACTTTTTTCCTCTTCAGTCAGTGCTTTAACAGAGTGGTTCCAGATAAGTGGAGCACCTGTTATTGTGGTACCTGTTGTTGTTGTACCTGCTATTGTGGCTGTTTCCTCTGTCTGAGCCTGGGACCTGGGTTGTAGTCTGGGTTCCAGTCGGGATTGCCCAGGTATTGTATTTCCCTCACCCCTGTCCACTGTTTGGTTCTCCTGTCTCCCTAGGAGTGTGTGGATAGAGTATGAGACCTCTGGAATTCCTCCTCTGCTTTCTGGAATCTCGGTGGGTTGTAGTAGTATTCCTCGCTGTGGCTGTGGTATGAGGGGACCTGGTAAGAGGGACAAGCTCTGGGCCTCTGGTGGTGGTCATCGTTCTTGTTCTGGTACTGGTGCTGGCTTTGGTATTGGTGTGGTGGTTGATGTCTGTGCTGTCGATATTGGTCTTCCTGAAGAAACTGGTCTCTGTGATGGTGCTGCTGCTCCTGGTAGCTGGATTGTCTATGGTCCCGGTTGTCCTGGTAGTCCTGTAATTCATCTTGTAGAACTCTGTCAGTTCTGGTTGCCGCTGTGGCCTATGTTCCTGTCCTGATCCTTCTGTGATGTCAAAGGCTTCTGCAGAGTGTTGATAGCCAGATTGGATTGGGATTGTGGGGAATGAGATGTTGCAGGGGCAGTCTCCTGGTGGTCCTGTATTGTGCCCCTGTCTGTTTTGTGCGAGGATCTCCCCTGGGAAAATCCCGTTGAGGTCTGCTGGCACAGTTATATTTTCCCTTATATCCCCTGTAATAACTAAAACCTTGTCTGTTGTTGGTTCTCTTGTTGTTGTTGATCTTATTGTACCTCCTAGTAAGTCTCCCAGGATCATCTTTGTCCAGTTGATCTCGATTCATTTTATTAATCTTTCTTTCTTTAATGGACTGCTCATATCCTTTCACTCTCTTTAAGTAACTCAAATTTAGCATCTAGGTTATTGTGGTTCTCATTTTCCAATGTTGTTTTTAAAGATGTGATGTCAGCCTTTGTAGCTTCCTGCACACTAAGGTTGTTCCTTACTAGCAGCCGAATAAGTTTGTAGCTGGCATCCTCTAAAATATCTTCCCATTCCTTAGAAAGTGAATCATCCATAATGTTAAGTTGTCAATCTCGCCTTCATTCTTGCTTGATGGGTTCGGAGCCGATCCCTCGGCTCCGACTCGGCAGTTGCTAAGCTCGAGAGTCACTTTTACCAGCTCGAGGCAGCCCCATATCCCATGATGCAAGGCGGTAAGTACCCAGATCTCGTTTGCCGCTTCGCTTATGAGGTCCTCCCAATAATCCCTCTGAGGATGAGTCAGTATACCTAGAGGCGTTTGGATCTCGGCCCTCCACCTCCTGGGTGTCTCCGCCTTTCGACCCCCTTATGCAGGTTATTGCCCGAAAGGCGTGGGCTGCTCCTGACTCTGTAGAGCCGGTCCCTAGGAGGCCTTCAAAATTTATCACTGCCCCGTGTGACAAGCAATTCCTCACTTAGGGTGTCCCCGCTGATGCCATGGTGGTGGCTGCTGCCACCAAGAAGGAACTTGCAGATCCTTCCGTAGCCGGCCATCCTCCTAATAAGGACGCTAGGACCATGGGTAGGTACGATGGCGGATGTTTTCCTCAGCGACCTTTGCTATGCGTTCGCTGAATTACCTATGTCACTTCACCAGACTCCAAAGGGATATCCTTAAGGAGCTAGGTGATGTTGTTCAGGATCCTACAGCTGCAGGAGCTCAGGAAAAATTGCTTCGCAGCTAGGAACCCTTAATTCCATTGCAAACTCCTCCATGCGACTAATATCATATGCTGCTGATGGAGCGAGTAGGCCGCAGGTACAGGTGTGGCTCTTAGACGCCAAGCCTGGATGCGGCTATGTGACTTTGCAGATCCCTTTAAGGCGTCCTTCACAAATTCTCCCTTTGATGGGTCAGCTTTGTTTGGCCCTCAGGTGAAGGAAACTTTGACCAGGTGTGAGCAGGACGGCAAGACTCTTTCTGCTGTAGGAGTCCGTTTTCCACCCCTTCTAGACCTTACCCCAAAGGACAGAAAGGTGGCAAAATGTGGTTCCATAAATCCCAAGGAGTCACGCGGATTCACGTGGTCAGTTTACCCCTAGAGGCAGAGGGGTAACAACAACAGCGCCGCTCTAGGGGCAGAGGGGTCCAAAACCAGGGAAACAGAGAGCCTCTCTCTGACAAGCCCTTTCAGCATCCCTGAGATGTTGCCCGGCTGTCCCTCCTTGGAGGCAGTCGGGAAGATTATCACTGTACCCAGAAGCCTGGCATTCCCTCACTCAAGACAGATGGGTACAGTCGATCATATCCAAGGGTTACATAATTCCTTTCGAGGAAAGTCCTTTCCCCTCAAATTCCCTTCCAGATGTACCACCGGTCTAAGGAAATTGCAGAGTTAGAAGTCTCAAAACTACTGCAAAAGAGCCATTCAGCCAGTTACAACAGACCATTCAGAGCCGGAATCTACTCAAGGTTCTTTTGGTCCCCAAAAAGACGGGAGACTGGAGACCAATATTGGATCTCAGCAGACTCAACAAGTCTGTGAGGAAATCAAGATTCCGAATGGTCACTCTTCAGTCAATTCTGCCCTTCTTACAGAAGGACAACTGGATGTGCTCAATAGATCTTCAGGATGCGTACTATCACATCAAAATTCACAGGCGCTCAGGAGATTTCTCCGCTTTGGCTGGGGTCCAGTCATTTCCAGTTCAGAGCCCTGCCCTTTGGTCTCACTACAGCCCCAGAGTGTTCACCAAATGCATGGCAGTGGTCACGGCTCACCTGAGACGTCAAGGATTCCAGGTGTTTCTGTATCTCGACGACTGGCTCCTGTCAGCCACCACCAGGCATCAGCTTATTCAAGCCAGGGATTACACAATAAGTCTTTGTTCTCATTTGGGCATCTCGATCAACTTCGAAAAGTCATCCTTATCGCCCTGCCAGTCTATTACTTTCATAGGCGCAAACTTAAACACTGTTCGGATGTCAGCTACCCTTACAGATCAAAGAGTTTCAGACATTCAGAGTCATGTCAGGATCATTCTGGCCAACAAGAAAGTACAGGCCAGAATGGTTCTAAAGGTATTAGGCCTCATGGCTGCGGCCATTACTCTTCTTCCCCTAGCTCGATTCTACATGCGCCTTCTTCAGTGGATGCTGTTCACACAGTGGTTGTACCAACAACTTCCAATGCGTCACCAGATTCTGGTGACACAGACTTGCAAAGATCATCTTGCTTGGTGGATCACATCTCCTCAGGTTCACCAAGGCAGGTACTTTGTACCCCCATCCCCGATAGCCACTGTCACCACGGATGCCTCCCTGATCGGGTGGGGGGGGTCATTATCAGGGCAGGATGGTTCATGGGACGTGGCAGCCGTTCGAGTACCATCTGCACATAAATGTCCTGGAGATGAGAGCAGTGCTTTTAACGTTGCAAGCCCTCAGCGACTTTCTTCCCGTAGGGACAATTGCAGTCCACACAGACAACATGTCTGTAGTTTGGTATATCAACAAACAGGGCGGAACCAAGTCCTACCCTTGTGTCGAAGCGCTCAGACTATGGCAATGGGCGATCTCCTCTCATCGGTTTCTGGTAGCAACGCATATCCCTGGGAAAACCAACATTGTAGCGGACAGATTGAGCAGAGCTATTCTCATGCCTCACGAGTGGTCTCTCAAGCAATCTATAGCGGAAGAGATATTTCTGGAATGGGGTCGTCCATGTTGCGATCTTTTTGCTACTCCCCAAAACAGCAAATGCCCAGACTTCTTCTGTCTCTTCCCTCTTCCAGGCCATCCCCCCAGAGACGCTCTGACCCAGGATTGGCCCCAGGGACTTCTTTATGCCTTCCCTCCATTTCCTCTGATCCCTCAAGTTATCCAGAAAGCTACCGTTTTGAGAGCCAAATTGATTCTCATTGCCCCTTACTGGCCTCGACAAGTTTGGTTCCCGTTCCTCCATCATCACCTTTTGGTGCAGCTGTGGCATCTGGACCCAGTGCCAGATCTTCTGATTCACCAATCCGGTCAGCTGCACCGGTCTATCCCTTCTCTCAACCTCACAGCATGGTTGCTCCACTTCCTTCCTTAGCCAGGCTTCCTTTGATCTCTAACCCAGTTAGAGACATCATAGTAGCTTCTTTAAAATCCTCTACCAGGAGGATTTATACAAGCAAATGGAAACGTTTCTCTTATTGGGCTAAGGCCAAGAATATTGATCCTTTCACTGCCCCTGTTCAGGCAGTCCTGGACTTCTTAGCAGAGATTTTTCATGCAGGCTCCTTTTCTTCCACAGTCAGAGTTCAATTGGCTGCTATCTCCAACTTTCATGTCGGGGTCGCAGATCATAATATTATGTCCCATAGGCTCTGCAGGGCCTTCTTGAAAGGAATTTTCCTACTAAAGCCTCCAATCAGGAATCCTCCTCCTCAGTGGGATCTAAATTTAGTGCTGACATCCTTGATTCTTCCCCTTGAGCCAGCTGTTTCTTGTTCCTGAAATTTCTTTCTTGGAAAACTTTATTCCTAGTGGCTATTACATCGGCCAGGAGGGTGTCTGAACTTCATGCTCTATCGGTTCGACCCCTATTTGGTTTTCACAAAGACAGAGTATCTTTGAGAGCTAATCCGACCTTTTTGCCTAAGGGCGCGCCAAAGACCAATTTGAACCAATCCATTGATCTCCTGTATTTTTCCCAAACTATTCAGACAGAGCCGAACAAAACTACATTATCTTGATGTCCACCGTCAACTTAGATATTATTTGGACAGAACAAAAAATTTAGAAAATCTGATCAACTTTTTGTTTCCTATGCGGATAATAAAAAGGCCTTCCTGTTTCTAAAGTGACCTTGTCCAGATGGCTTTCTTCGGTCATCTCTGAAATTTATCTGCTCAGGGGAAAACAGCTGTGCTCAAAACCTAAAGCACATTCAACTAGGAGCTTAGCTACTTCTACAGCCTTTCAAGCTAGACTTCCTTTAGACACTATTTGTGCAGCGGCCACTTGGGCCACTCCTCACACTTTTGTTTCCCATTACAAATTGGACTTGGCCTCCAGGGACAGAGCCAGTTTTGGCTCTACAGTCCTCAAGAGTCTGTTCCATTGAGCCACCCAGGATAGAGGTGCTAGGGCGGTCCCATCAAGCAGAATGAAGGCGAGATTGACAACTTAACATTAAGAAGTTATGTACCTACCATAGCGTTCCATGTTAGTTGTCTTCTCGCCTTCTTTCTTGACCCTCCCTCCTTCCCCAGGCCTGGACAGACCTTGTTATAAGAAATTATTATGCTGAAGACCATTCAGACCTGGTCCTTCTTCCATCCTGTAAGTTTCTTCTTCCTTTTGGAAGTGTTTTATGCTTGGTGCTATTGCCCTTTGTCATCAAACGAGATCTGGGTACTTACCGCCTTGCATCATGGGATATGGGGCTGCCTCGAGCTGGTAAAAGTGACTCTCGAGCTTAGCAAGTGCCGAGTCGGAGCCGAGGGATCGGCTCCGAACCCATCAAGCAAGAAAGAAGGCGAGAGAAGACAACTAACATGGAACGTTATGGTAGGTACATAACTTCTTATTTTTCCACATTGGTCTTTTGTTCAATCTAAGTCCCCGGGGTAGTCTCTTCTTATCTATGCTTTGCTGTAAATAAATGTGTTCCCAGTAGAGACCCTGCATGCGTTTCAGTTGCTTTTCTAGTTTAGAAAAAGTCTCTGAATTCATATTTTCTAGGCCCATTCTTCCCTGTCCATTTTCTGTATCCGTTTGTATCTGATCTGCTTCTGTATCATTCCAGATAGGTACAGTTAGTAAATCTTTTAGCCTGTCATTATCCATGTCTTAAAATGCTGGAATTCCACACCGATTCAGTGATCCTTTAATGGAACAAAAACCTTGCTCTCAGAAACCAAAGTACCAACAAAAAACAAGTAATCTCCGTGGTATCCCCGAAGTCTCAAAACAACCCACTAAAGTGTAGTGGGTCTAAAAACAAAACAGTGTAAGAAACTTTTCTGTGTGGAAGATTTTCAGCCCATATATTTCTAGTTAATCACTGTATATTAATCAGATCAGACAATAGTAGTAGAAATAGCAAACGTAAACTCGTAAAATCAAAAAGTAATAATAGAAAATATATAATTCTACAGCATTACTAAGTATTCGAAAGTAATCCAAGCAAGGCAGGCAGTCTGTTTCCAGTCGAAAATCCTTAAGTACACAGACAAGCGATCCAAGTAAAACAAAAATAGAGTAATAATTTCCTCACAAGCTTTCTAAATATATATATATATATATATATGTATATATATATATATATATATATATATATATATATATATATATATATATATATATATGCTTTTTATCAGGCATGGGAGTGGTTTATTGTGCTGTAAAACAAAGTATTATTGGTACACATGTTAAATTCACATCCCTTCCCCCATCAGTGTGACATTCGAGCTGGTCCTGCCCTACCTAGTAGCTGTCATAATAATATATAGCCCTAATGTACTTTAATGGTACATCTTATTTAACCAAATTATTAAGTAGATTATTAAGTCTGTGATTTTATACAAGGCAATATACTACATGGCTGGAAATATATCAACCTTAGTTCATTTTGCGATCAAAAATTATATACAAATATATACATATACATTTTGCATGTAAAAATCAGTTTCTATTTTCATAACCTATTGTTAACAAAGATCGCTTTCATCCTACTAGACTTCTTCAGGTCTGTGTATATCACATGCTATGAAAAACCAAATGAAAAAACCAAGAATGAAAAAAAACAGCCCAGCAGTTCAGGACCCGTAATTAGCAGCTACTTAATCCATCTTATTCCAAACAAGAAAAAATTACTGGCAACGGCCAAAAGGTCTTTGAAACAAACAGTCTTTATTGAAACAAAATGCTCCAAGCACTTTCACCCGTATATTATCGGGCTTTTTCAAGGAAAATCACTCAGCAACATTGTGTGCTCCTGGTATAGTGCTGTACTCCTTTTTCAGAATAAATCCGCAAAAAATGTTGTTAAAAGTTGCAATCTGTCTTCCTGATGAAAGTATTCATCAGGAAGACAGATTGCAACTTTTAACAACATTTTTTGCGGATTTATTCTGAAAAAGGAGTGTACAGCACTATACCAGGAGCGCACAATGTTGCTGAGTGATTTTCCTTGAAAAAGCCCGATAATATACAGGTGAAAGCGCTTGGACCATTTGTTTCAATAAAGACTGTTTGTTTCAAAGACCTTTTGCCCATTGCCAGTAATTTTTTTCTTTTTTGGAATAAGTTGGATTAAGTAGCTGCTAATTACGGGTCCTGAACTGCTGGGCTGTGTTTTTTTATATCACATGCTATTTACGTTTTATTGATGATGTCTTTATTGTGTGGGAAGGTGACACCTTGCAGCTTGGAGATTTTATCTCTTACCTCAATCAAACAACCCCCTTCCTGAAGTTTACCTCTTCCCATAGCTGTACTTCAACCACTTTCTTAGATATGCAGATTTCCCAGGACACCAACAAAAGCAGAATCACCACTGATCTATTCAGAAAACCAACGAGGGTTAACTTATTACTCCACAGTAAAAGTCTACATCCTACAAAAACCAAGTATAATGTAGTGAAATCCCAAGGCTATGGATTAGCTCGAATTACCACAGAGATGGAACCATTTTTGAGAAACCTGAACAACTTAGAGAATGATTTTCTAGAGAGAGGCTATGAAAGTCAGATGTTAAAAAACATCCTGGAACCCATTATAGAACTGAAAAGGACTGAAGCACCTTCACTCAACCTCCCCAGTAGAAAAATGTTATGCAATCCCACAGAGAATAACAAATGCAAAAATAGCTGCATCCTGACATACACGTTGGATTATCACAGTATCAAAAATATTATTGAAGAAAACTGGGACATTGTCACAGGAAACCCTTTTCTGATTAACATCTTAGGTGAAGCCCCATCATTTGTTTATAGGAAGGCCAGGAATATTAGAAGTTTTGTTGAATTTAAACCTAGACCATGTGAGAAAAGCACTAAAAGATGTGAAACTAATTGTACATTTTGTATATTTATACAGCAAGGAGATAGTTTTTATTGCCCTTATTTAAAGAAGATCATTAAAACCAGTGCAGGAGGTGACTAGGTGACTGTAACACTAAAAAAAGTAATTTACAGGGCACAGTGCAATGAATGTGATGCATTCTATGTGGGCAAGACTGTAAATAAACTCAAGCGAAGGATTTCATGTCATCTGTCAGAAATCCGCTCTGGATGTAAAAATAATGCACTAGCCAAACACCTTTCTCTTCATAAAAGACACACGGGTTTTAAGTTCCAGATCCTGGATCGCATAGACATGGGTGATCTTGAAGGAGACATCCCGAATATTCTGGAGAAACATGAACTCATGTGGCAATTAAAGCTGAACTCTTTTAGAAAGCCTGGACTAAACTACTACTGTTCAATTAAAAGTGCACTGGAACTTAGAAAATTGCCACATTGTTTACATGACTAAGTGTATTTTATTTTATTTTTTCTACAAATTGGTTTTAAATACCATTTTAAATCATTTGAAATTTAAGTGTATATTTTGTATCCATCATCATACATATATATATATATATATATATATATATATATATATATATATATATATATTATTTTTTCTGGTTCTCTTTTTTCCACTGTATTCAAAATGATGGTAATAACAATACTAACTAATTATACAATTATATAGGTTTTTAGGGTTCTTGTACACAGACCTGAAGAAGTCTAGAAGGACGAAAGCAATCTTTGTTAATAGGTTATGAAAATAGAAACTGATTTTTACATGCAAAATGTATATGTATATATTTATATATAATTTTTGATCGCAAAATGAACTAAGGTTGATATATTTCCAGCCATGTAGTATATTGCCTTGTATAAAATCACAGACTTAATAATCTACTTAATAATTTGGTTAAATGAGATGTACCATTAAAGTAAATTAGGGCTATATATTATTATGACAGCTACTAGGTAGGCAGGATCAGCTCAAATGCCACACTGATGGGAGAAGGGATGTGAATTTAACATGTGTACCAATAACACTTTGTTTTACAGCACAATAAACCACTCCCATGCCTGATAAAAAGTATATATATATATATATATATTTAGAAAGCTGTGAGGAAATTATTACTCTATTTTTGTTTTACTTGGATCGCTTGTCTGTGTACTTAATAAAGGATTTTCGACTGGAAACAGACTGTGCCTGCCTTGCTTGGATTACTTTCGAATACTTAGTAATGCTGTAGAATTTTATATTTTCTATTATTACTTTTTGACTTGACGAGTTTACATTCGCTACTTCTACTACTATTGTCTGATCTGATTAATATACAGTGATTAACTAGAAATATATGGACTGAAAATCTTCCACACAGCGAAGTTTCTTAAACTGTTTTGTTTTTAGACCCACTACACTTTAGTGGGTTGATGTTAAGTTGTCAGTCTCGCCTTCACTTCTTGCTTGATGGGTTCGGAGCCGATCCTCGGCTCCGACTCGGCACTTGCTAAGCTCGAGAGTCACTTTTACCAGCTCGAGGCAGCCCCATATCCCATGATGCAAGGCGGTAAGTACCCAGATCTCGTTTGCCGCTTCGCTGATGAGGTCCTCCTTTTACCAGCTCCTGGTAAGTGTTTAATATCACTAAACTTTAGCCCCCAATCAGAAAAATTTTCTATTTTCTTTAAAATTCTAACTTTATAGATAATTGTGAGGCTTTTTCTGACTAACTTTTTTTTTCCTTCTTTACTTTTTTAGTCAGGCCTTTAATCCCCTCCCATCCCCCCCCCCCCCTGTCAGGGTGTGTGTGTGAGAGTTTTTTATTTCTCAGTATTTTAACTTTAGTTTCTCTGATTCGGGACTGTGTGTGTGTAGTGTTTGTGAAAGCACCATGTCTAAAGAACAGAGGGTCTCAGGCTTCAAGAAGTGTGACTCGTGCTGTTAGAAGATGTCTCTGACAGACGGTCACACTTCTTGTATATACTGCCTGGGACCTCTCCACCTGCAGGACTCCTGTGCAATTTGTCATTCTTTTAGCCCAGAGAGTCCTGCAGGAAAGGAGGAATAAACTTATTTTAAGAGGACTTCTTAAACCGGAGGGCTCCCCGGCAAAATCGGCTCCGGGTAAGCCCTCTAAGACTACCAAGGCCCAGGCTTCTGTACCTAAGCCTTCGGCCTTGGCTCCGACTCCTTCGGAGTCGAGATCGGCTCCGGCTGGAGCCGATCTTAGCTTGGAGAAATCTTCGGCACCGATGACTATCGGTGCCGATACTGTTAAGGTCACTTTGGTGTCGGCTCCGACATCCATGTGGCTCGAGCGTGTCGGCGCCGACCGGCGCCGACACCATGATCTCTTTGCCTGTATCGGCTCCGGCCGGAGCCGATACATCTATTCCTACACTCGGAGCCGAAAAGTTATCGGCTCCGTCTGGATCCATGGTTTCATCGGCTCCAATGGTTCCTTCAAGGAAGAGGACCAGGTCTCCCTCTTTGGAACCGATACTGTCGGCTCCAGCGGTTCCTTCAAGGAAGAGGTCCAGGTCTCCCTCTTTGGAACCGATACTGTCGGCTCCAGCCTCACCTCTTCTTTCGGAGCGGAGCCATCGGAGCCGATCATCTAGATCTTCCAGGTTGTCAGACCATGATTTAGAGAGGGTGGTAAGCAGATTATTAAAATCACAGGCACTAGCCCAAATGCTTCATAGTCCGTCTCAACAGACGACTATTAGTCCACACCCTTTTCAAGTTCCTCCTTCGACTCTACCCCAGAGTTTGGAGCTGGATTCTACGGGAATAGTTACTGCTATGGCTGAGGGCCAGATACCCCCCCCCCACCTTCTGCGCCTTCAGCATCTACTCTTATCTCCTCCTCGAGACCTTCCCTGGAGGGATTCGGTGGCCGGGCTTCCCTGGTCTGCTCCGAGGGGGTGAGTGGCATCGGACCCTTGTCCGACCCCGCTCTTCCCCTTGGGGCTTCGGCCTTGGTGAGCTCATCTCCGACATCTGCCTCGGAGCCTTCCCTTTCGGTGGGCCCAGGAGTCCCAGTTTCTTCGGAACGGGTTCTCTCGGACCTACCTGGGAGGGGAGCCTTCGAGGTGATGAGGAGTGTGTTGGCCCCTGGGCTCAGTCAGCAGTCTATTCCTTTAGCTCCTCCCTCTACGGTGCCTGTTGATATCTCTTCCCGCTCTCTTGCTCCCGGACCGAGAGATCCACCGCCTCAGGTTTCCCCATTGGGAGGAACCTCCTCTTCCGAGGATTCTCCTGATCCGTCAGGAGGTCCTCCGCGGAAGAGGACTTGTAAGAGGAAGCACCTAGACTCCCCTGAGTCTACTACTTCGGATACCGACTTAGATGAGTCGGAGGGGTCCCCAAGATCCCCCTCTGAGGATGTCTCCTTTTCAGACATCCTAGAACTCCTGAAACATAGGGGAAACTGGCCCACCATAAATCCCTCCGATGATGAGTTGGTATACCTAGAGGCGTTTGGTTCTCGACCCTTCACCTCCTGGGTGTCTCCGCCTTTTGACCCCCTCATGCAGGTAATTGCTTGAAAGGCTTGGGCTTCTCCTGATTCCATAGAGCCAGTTCCTAGGAGGTCTTCTAAATTTATTACAGCCCCTTCCGAACAGCAATTCCTTACAAAAGGTGTCCCGGTTGATGCCATGGTGGTGGCGGCCGCCACTAAAAAGGAACTTGCAGATCCTTCCGTACCAGTCCATCTTCCTAACAAGGATTTCAGGACCATGGACAGGTATGGTAAGCGGATGTTTTCCTCAGCGACTTTTGCCATGCGTTCGCTGAACTATTTGTGTCACTTCACCAGACTCCAAAGGGACATCCTTAAGGAACTAGGTGAAGTAGTACAGGATCCTGCAGCTCTGGGGGCACAAGACAAGATTGCTTCTCAGCTAGGAATCCTTAACTCCATAACCAACTCCTCCATGCGGCTGATTTCATATGCAGCAGAGAGCCGCAGGCACGGGAGTGGCTCTGAGACGTCAATCCTGGATGCGGCTCTGTAATTTTGCTGATCCCTTCAAGGCGTCCTTCACAAACTCTCCCTTTGATGGATCAACTTTGTTTGGTCCTCAAGTGAAGGATACATTGACCAGGTGTGAGCAGGACGGCAAGACTCTTTCTGCCGTAGGGGTCCGTTTTTCCACCCCTTCTAGACCTTACCCCAAAGGACAGAAGGGTGGAAAGATGTGGTTCCGCAAATCCCAAGGAGTCACGCCGGATACACGTGGTCAGTTTACCCCTAGAGGCAGAGGGGTTAATAATAACAGACGCCGCCCTAGAGGCAGAGGGGGTCCACAAAACCAGGGAAGCAGAGAGTCTCTCTCTGACGAGCCCTTCAAGCATCCCTGAGGTGTTGCCTGACTGTCCATCCTTGGAGGCAGTCGGGGGAAGATTATCGCTGTACCCACAAGCCTGGCTTTCCCTCTCACAAGACAGATAGGTACAGTCGATCATATCCGAGGGTTACAAAATTCCTTTCGAGGAAAATCCCTTCACTCACAAAAATTCCCTTCCAGATGTGCCACCCGGTCTAAGGGAAATCGCAAAGTTAGAAGTATCAAAGCTTCTACACAAAAGAGCCATTCAGCCAGTTACAACAGACCATTCAGAGCCCGGAATCTACTCAAGGTTCTTTTTGGTCCCCAAAAAGAAGGGAGATTGGAGACCAATATTGGATCTCAGCAGACTCAAGTCTGTGAAAAAGACGAGATTTCGAATGGTCACACTTCAATCAATTTTGCCCTTCCTGGGCAAAGACAACTGGATGTGCTCAATAGACCTTCAGGATGCGTACTATCACATAAAAATTCACAGATGCTGCAGAAGGTTTCTCCGCTTTCGGCTGGGGTCCAGTCACTTTCAGTTCAGAGCCCTGCCCTTTGGTCTCACTACAGCCCCCAGAGTGTTCACCAAATGTATGGCAGTGGTCACGGCTCACCTGAGACGTCAAGGATTCCAGGTGTTTCTGTATCTCAACGACTGGCTCCTTTCAGCCACCACCAGGCATCAACTTCTCCAAGCCAGGGATTACACCCTAAATCTCTGCACTCAGTTAGGAATCTCGATCAACTACGAAAAATCCTCCTTGTTGCCCTGCCAGTCTATTACTTTCATAGGCGCAAATTTAGACACTGTTCAGATGTCAGCAACCCTCACAGACCAAAGAATCTCAGATATCCAAAGTCATGTGCGGATCATCCTTGCCAGCGAAAAGGTGCAAGCCAGACTGGTCCTGAAAGTGTTGGGCCTCATGGCAGC
The DNA here is from genome assembly GCF_019279795.1 of Protopterus annectens. Classification (NCBI taxonomy): domain Eukaryota; kingdom Metazoa; phylum Chordata; order Ceratodontiformes; family Protopteridae; genus Protopterus; species Protopterus annectens. Next base: position 600,542,117 of record NC_056741.1, on the reverse strand, counting down.
GGCCATTACCCTTCTTCCCTTGGCCCGCTTCTACATGCGTCTTCTTCAATGGATGTTGTTCACCCAGTGGTCTTACCAACAACTTCCCATGCGTCACAAAATCCTGGTTACACAAGCTTGCAAAAACCACCTATCCTGGTGGACTTCTTCGCCCCAGATTCATCAGGGCAGACCCTTTGTATCCCCGGCCCCGGTAGCCACAGTCACTACGGACGCCTCCCTGATCGGGTGGGGGGGTCATTATCAGGGCAGGATGGTTCATGGGACGCGGCAACTGTTCGAATACCACCTGCACATAAATGTCCTAGAGATGAGAGCAGTGCTTTTAACGTTGCAAGCCCTCAATGACTTTCTTCCCTTGGGAACAATTGCAGTTCACATGGACAACATGTCTGTAGTATGGTATATCAACAAACAGGGCGGAACCAAGTCCTACCCCTTGTGTCGAGAAGCTCTCAGACTTTGGCAATGGGCGATCTCCTCTCATCGGTTTCTGGTAGCAACGCATATCCCTGGGAAAACCAACATTTTAGCGGACAGATTGAGCAGAGCTATTCTCATGCCTCACGATTGGTCTCTCAAACAATCTATAGTGGAGGAGATTTTTCTAGAATGGGGCCGCCCATGTTGCGATCTTTTTGCTACTCCCCAAAACAGCAAATGCCCAGACTTCTTCTCTCTCTTCCCACTGCCAGGCCACCCCCCCCCAGAGACGCTCTTACCCAGGATTGGCCCCAGGGACTTCTTTTTGCCTTTCCTCCCTTTCCTTTGATTCCACAAGTACTCCAGAAAGCCACCGTTTTGAGAGCCAAAATGATTCTCATTGCCCCCTATTGGCCTCAACAAATTTGGTTTCCGTTCCTCCATCGTCACCTATTGGTGCAGCCATGGCATCTGGTCCCAGTGCCAGACCTTCTGATTCACCAATCGGGTCAGCTGCATCGGTCTATTCCTTCTCTCAACCTCACAGCTTGGTTGCTCCACTTCCTTCCTTAGCCAGGCTCCCTATGATCTCTAACCTGGTTAGGGATATCATAGTGGCTTCCCTTAAATCCTCTACTAGAAGGATTTATACCAGCAAGTGGAAACGCTTCTCTTGTTGGGCGAAATCAAAGAATATAAATCCCTTTACTGCCCCTGTTCATGCAGTTTTGGATTTTTTAGCGAAAATTTTTCACTCGGGCTCTTCATCTTCCACGGTCAAAGTTCAGTTGGCTGCTATCTCGAACTTTCATGTCGGGTTTGCAGATCACAACATTATGTCCCACAGGCTTTGTAGAGCCTTTCTAAAAGGGATTTTTCTCCTTAAACCTCCTGTCAGGAGTCCTCCTCCTCAATGGGACCTAAATCTAGTGCTGACATCCTTAATTCTTCCTCCCTTTGAGCCAGCTGTTTCATGTTCACTAAAGTTTCTTTCATGGAAAACACTCTTCCTTGTCGCTATTACCTTGGCCAGGAGAGTGTCAGAACTTCATGCTCTTTCTGTTCGTCCCCCTTATTTGGTCTTCCACAAGGACAGGGTATCCTTTAGGACTAATCCATCCTTTTTGCTTAAGGTGGCTTCGAAAACTAATTTGAACCAATCTATTGATCTCCCTGTATTTTTCCCTAATTACTCCAACAGATCGGAACAAAAATTACATTATCTTGATGTTCACCGCCAACTCGGATATTATTTGGACAGAAAAAAACAATTCAGGAAATCCGATCAGCTCTTTCTTTCTTATGCTGAAAATAAGAAAGGCCTTCCTGTTTCCAAAGTTACCTTATCTAGATGGCTTTCTTCCACCATCTCCGAAATCTATCAGCTCAGGGGCAAACAGCTGTGCTCAAAACCAAAAGCGCATTCCACCAGAAGTTTAGCCACTTCCACAGCCTTTCAGGCTAGACTCCCTTTAGACACTATTTGTGCAGCAGCCACTTGGGCCACTCCTCATACCTTTGTTTCTCATTATAAATTGGATTTGGCCTCCAGGGATAGAGCCAGTTTTGGTTCTAAGGTTCTCAAGAGTCTGTTCCATTGAGCCAAAGAGTCTGTTCCATTGAGCCACCCAGGATAGAGGTGCTAGGGACGCGGTCCCATCAAGCAAGAATGAAGGCGAGATTGACAACTTAACATTGAGAAGTTATGTACCTACCATAACGTTCCATGTTCGTTGTCTTCTCTCGCCTTCTTTCTTGCGACCCTCCCTCCTACCCCCTTGCCTGGACAGATCTTGATCTCCCTTGTTTGGAAGATTGCTTCTTTAGGCACCAATTAGTTACCTGGTTTCCTTTACAGCCCTTATTTAGGCTAGTTGTTTTCTTTCCTTCAGTGGAAAGTTTTTTGTGCTAGGTGTTTCTCCCTATAGGTACAAACGAGATCTGGGTACTTACCGCCTTGCATCATGGGATATGGGGCTGCCTCGAGCTGGTAAAAGTGACTCTCGAGCTTAGCAAGTGCCAAGTCGGAGCTGAGGATCGGCTCCGAACCCATCAAGCAAGAAAGAAGGCGAGAGAAGACAACTAACATGGAACGTTATGGTAGGTACATAACTTCTCATTTTGAGACTTCGGGGATACCACAGAGATTACTTGTGATTTGCTACAAAAGATGATGTTGAACCATGTGTAGTACTGCATTTTTGTAAGAACAACATGTTGTCTTTTATGTAGTCAGCAGCATTCCTTTACTGGCTGAGTCATTTTTTGACAAGCTGCTTCTTTCTGCACTTTTGTTTTTCACCCAACTTATTCCAAGACATTTGTAATGGTGGAAAGAGCTGATAATTTGTTTTGAACTTTATATCTGGAGTCACAGAGCACAAACAAGTGATGTACTGGTGGGCAGTTATTAGCGAACACTGCTGTTAAACCTTTTTGTGGAATTCATACCAGTAGGTGGGAGTTCTTTATGATCTAAATTGCTGCATGTAGCAGCATCTACTGTTGAAGTTATAGTTTGTGTATATCTATACTTTTCAAAGATGTCTGTATTCTTTTAGTTCAGGTGAGGTGATATGAGCGTATTTCAAAGGTTTCTTTGTTGTTTACAGTTCTGATGAGATTATCTTAAAACCATCTGGATCCCAGTTGACTGTGGAATACTTGGAAGAAAATAGCTTCAGTGTCCCTATCTTGGTTATAAAGAAAGATGGTTTGGGAATGACAGTGCCGCCACCCACCTTTACAGTTAGTGATGTGGAACATTACGTAGGTATGAATAATCCAAGTAAATGTTTTTCAACTTGTTCTGCTGCTTCTGTTTTTTTGTGTGTTTAGATGTGATTGTAAATATGTTATATATATATGTTCACCCTTCAGTTATGTATATTTTGTCGTTTGAATTTTTATTTTTGAGTGCAGCTCACTACTGATTGTGACCTCTGCAAAAATTAAGCATACGGTTGTTAGAAGGACAAGTGGGAATATTTTTCTAAGAGAAAAAAAGAAATTAAAAGCCATAGAGTTTGTTTCATGAAAAACATGTCAGAATTGTGGAGGAGGAGAAAGGAGAAAAGAAAAAGAAATATCTTGAAGTAAAACAAAGGAGAAAAAAATCCCCTTTATCACTTGTGTCATCAGAAAGATAAGCAGTCATTTTAAATGTGCTTATTTGAAACTTTTGAAGGTTCCAAATCTTTGCCAGTACCCATTAACAAAACAAGGGTTTTGTTGCATGAATTGGACCTAGCTGGCTCCACTCCTAGTGCTAGCACAGGGAGGCTGTCAGAAGTTGATAGCTCCCTGTCGGAAGTGCAAGACAGGTAGTTAAAATTAACGTGTAAATAGCAATGAAAGACTGTGAATCTTGAAACTCGCTGTAATGACATTAGAGCATTTGTACTTTACCACACTGCACTTTCAACATAGGAGTATGTTATGTTTTTGTGCTCCTGAGTTACCAAAACAGTTGCATAACATCAGTATTTCTAAACTCATGCATATTGTCCAGGTACTCCCTTATTTTCTTTTTAGCAATCTGAAATTGTGCTTCCTCTTGATGTTCTTCATCTCACATTGCTGCAGTCCTTACTTATGGGTAGTCTGCTGTCCTCGGTCAGCCCGAATACCAAAGTATTAGGCTGACGTCGGTCATGGGCGCCTAGAACTGACATCAGAGCGTCAGGGTATAAAAGCGCATGACCGACGTCATATCCTCAGTCTTTTTTGCCGCATGGTCCGATGCAGAAGCAGCGTTGCAAGTGCCGTTCGGCGTTCTGAGATTTTTCGAATTCGAAGTTTCAGACCGATACCAAGTTGGGCTAAGTACCCGTTGGGAGTATTTTTGTTTTTCTTGCCTCAGTTATTTACCGGATGTCAGAAAAAGTGAATAATTGTATTTCTTGTGGGAAACAGATACCGCATAGGGATTACCACTCGCTTTGCATACCTTGTTTGGGACCGGAGCACGACGTAGTAGGGTGTTGGTTTTGTGCTAGGTTCAATAAGCGCACTATAAAACGGAGATTAGATTGCGCTAGGTTAGTCTTTGGCAAAAGGTGTAATTATAATATGCCGTCGGATCCTCCGACGCCCGCTTCCACTAAGAAGCGCAAAGACAAATCTGTAAAGCTTAGGCAGGATGATTCGTCCGTTTCGGACACCGGTCCTTTAGAGGCTACAGGGGAGCAGGTGGACCCGGCTGAAGTTCCTGTTGAAACTCAGGGGGAAACTTTGATTTTGCAAGAGGTGGCCTCTCAGGAGTCAGGTCAGGCTGAAGGGGCCTCTCAGGTTACTATTCTCCCTACTGTAGCTAGGGTGGTTAGGCCTTCTGCTACTATCTCTAAGGCTCCTTCTAAGGGCAGGTCTGTTTTGTTTTCCTCTGGTGTCAGTCCTGGTTCCTCAGGGTCTGTGCCTAAAAAGCACATGCTTAAAATGGCAGAAGATTTGATTACTTTAATTAGGGGTTCTATGCCCCCTCCTGATAAGAGGCCCAGGGTAGAGACAGAGTTGGAAAGTTTGGGACAGGCCTCAGATGATTCAGAGTCTTCTGTGGAAGACATGCAAGATTTTCCTACTTATTCGGATTCTGATGCAGAGGATTCCACTCCTTCTGCTTCTCCCCCTGAGGATTTTTCATTTTCAGAAACTTTACATTCCATGAGGGAACATTTTAAGTGGGAAGGACAGGATTTCTCTGATTCCCGGAAAAGGCTTAGGGAATTCTTGTTTCTGCCACAGCATAGGCCCTTAGCTATTCCTCCAGTTTTGGATGTTGTTCAAGATGTTTTCTCGGAGGCTTCCCTTAATCCAGATTCGGTGCCTCCTGCGCCAGTCAAACCGGACAGGTATTACAGGGTGCCTGAGGCTCATAAGTATCTGTATAAAAGTCCTAGAGCAGACCCAGAAACCATTAGTCAGGGGCCTAAGGGTGTTAGAGCTTCTGTTGTAAAAAATCTGGTTCCTCTAGATAAAGAGGCTAGAGCTTTGGATAGATGGGGTAAGAAGGTGTATACCTCTTCTACGTTGGCAATGAGGGCTTTAAATTGCCAGTTTCATATGTTGAAATATCAGAATTTACTCCTTTCTCAGCTAAAATCTAAAGTGGATGCTTTAGCAGAGGGTATAGAGTGTAAAGAATTGCAAGATTTGGTACATGTCTCTGAACAGGTGGGCAAGCATTCTTTGCAGTGTGGCTTTGATGCTGTACAGGCTTCTTCTAGGGTGGCGGCCACTGGTTCAGTTATTCGTAGGCATGCCTGGCTTAAGGATCACAATTTGTCAGAGCATGTTAAGACTATAATTCTGGATGCTCCTGTACAGTCTGAAGTTTTGTTTGGTCCTCCTGTGGTGTCTGTATTAAAGAAAATGGAGGACAAGGCTAAGTCTATGCAGACTGTTAAAGATTTTTTGCAGGTGCAACCTCCAAAGTTTAGTAGAAATTGGCCTGCTAAAGGATGGACGTACCCTTCTTCTGATTCTCAGTCTAGGGGCAGATCTAGACGTGGTAGGGGCAGAGCTCAGAGTTCCTTCAGACCTAGAACATGGAGTTCGCCTGCACAGTCTGCAGGTGAGGGCAGGGGTCAGTCCTTTCGTAAACAGACCCAATGACCTGCATTTTCAGCTGCCAGATTCCTCTTGCCTGGCAGCTCCTTTGGGAGGAAAGTTAGCACTTTTCAAGCAAAATTGGCTTTTGGTCACCCAGGACAAATGGGTGTTGGACATTATAAACCGAGGCTACAAGTTTTATTTCCATACATTACCTCCTTTCAAGGGTATGCCAGACGTTCCTCCTCGACAAAGGATAGAGGCTCACAAACAGATTTCTTTACTTCTTCAGATAGGAGCTATACAGCCAGTTCCTCTGTCAGAAGTGGGCCTAGGATTTTACTCTCGCCTGTTTCTAGTTCCAAAGAAAGGGAATACATGGAGACCAATTTTGGATTTATCTATCCTCAACACTTACCTGGACATTCCAAAGTTCAAGATGCTGACGTTACAACAGCTTTTACCTCTGTTGGGAAAAGATCACTGGATGGTAACTCTGGATCTCAAAGAGGCTTAACTTCATGTTCCTATCAAGCCAAGTTGCAGGAGGTACCTGCGTTTTCGAGCTGGAAATTTACATTATCAGTTCTCTGCATTGCCCTTTGGCTTATCTACTGCGCCCAGAGTGTTCACAAAGGTTCTGGCTCCAATGATAGCCTTTTTCAGGTTAAGAGGAATTCAGATTTATCCTTATTTGGACGATTGCCTGATTATTGCTCAAGAGAAGGACGAACTTCATCATCTACAGTATGTGAGGGCAGTGTTAAGATGCCTAGGGTATTCTGTGAACGAAACAAAGTCCAGTCTAGTACCCTCTCAAGACATGTGCTTTCTGGGTGTGAGACTGAGTACAGCTTCCCAGATGGCCTTTTTGACCCCGGACAAACAAAGAAGCCTTTCTCTTTATTTCCATCAAATGTCTCTACAGTCCAGGCTGACTGCAAGGACAGTCCTTCAAGCCTTGGGGTTCATGGCATCTTGTATTCTGGTGCTTCCCAATGCCAAACTGCATATGAGGAAGCTTCAATGGTATCTCAAACATGTATGGACACAACACTGCCAAGATCTAGACACTGTCATTCAGATAATACCTTGCATTCAGAAGGAATTTTTGTGGTGGGCTCAGGAATGTCACCTAAACAAGGGACTCTCTGTGACCCGACCAGAGGCGAGTCAAATTCTAACGACAGATGCCTCGGACAAGGCTTGGGGAGCACACCTCAATGGAAAATGGGTGCAAGACACGTGGCCTGTCAGACTTCAACATTTGCATATCAACTTGAAAGAGATGTTAGCAGTCCAGTTTGCATTAATGGCTTTCAAGGATTTACTTCATCCAGGGCAGGTGTTGATTCAAACAGACAACACGACTGTCATGTGGTACATCAACAAGCAAGGGGGAACCCATTCATACCCTCTTTGCAGGCAAGCGATGATTTTGTGGGAGACTGCTCTCAGTTTACAACTCAATCTTCAGGCAAGGTTTCTGCCAGGAGCACAGAACTCCTTAGCAGATGTGTTGAGCAGACAAATAGTGGATCCTCACGAGTGGAAATTGGATCCTCATGTATTCCAGCAGTTGACAGTGTTATGGGGGACTCCAGACATAGATCTGTTCGCTTCTCCACTAAATTACCAGTTGCCAAGGTTTTGCACAAAACAGTTTCATCACACAGCTTGGAAGGTGGATGCTCTGTCATTCAGTTGGAACAATCTTCATGTCTATGCCTTTCCACCTCTGCCTCTCCTTCCCAAGGTACTCTTGAAAGCCAGACAAGACAAGCCAGCCATGATTCTGATAGCACCGGATTGGCCTCGACAGCACTGGTACCCACTTCTGAGGAGTTTAGTGAGGGAGCCACCATGGCCTCTACCTTTAATTCCACATCTTTTGTCTCAGGAGGGCAGTCACTTCCTCAATGTCAGGATTCAGTCTCTGCATCTAACAGCCTGGCATATTCTGTTCTAGACCCTGGAGGGTCTCAGCTTCCACAACAAGTTTTGAATGTTATTTTGGAGGCCAGAAGGCCTAGTACCAGGAAAGTTTACGCGGATAAATGGAGGAGATTTTTTATTTGGAGCAAAGCAAAGGCATTTGATGTTTCCAAGCCTAATTTAAGTGCTTCTCTTCAATACCTTACTGAGTTATTGGACAAAGGTTTGTCTTTCTCATCTATAAAGATTCATGCTGCAGCCATTTCTGCTCACTATGATTGTGATCCTCCTTTATTCTCTCATCCTGTGTTTAAGCAATTTCTTAGAGGGGCAAAGAACTTAAGACCCCCACGTAGAGCTCCTACTCCTGCTTGGGATCTCAATTTTGTGTTGGAAAAACTTACTCTACAACCTTTTGAGCCTGCAGCTACTGCCGAATTAAAGTATTTGTCATGGAAGACTGCTTTTTTGTTGGCCATTACTTCTGCAAGAAGGGTTTCTGAATTACAGGCCCTTATGGCAGTGGAGCCTTTCCTAATTTTTCATAAGGACAGGGTATCTTTGCGTACTAATCCTTCCTTTATGCCTAAAGTGGTTTCTAGTGTGGCTTTAAATCAAACTATTCATTTGCCTACTTTTTATGCAAACCCGCAAAATAAAGGGAGAAGATTTTGCATACTTTGGATATTCACAGGCAGTTACGTTATTACTTGAGCAGAACCAAGGAGTTCAGACAGTCTCAGCAGTTGTTTGTTTCTTTTGCTTTGGGTTTTCAGGGAAACCTGTGTCAAAACAAACTATTTCTAAATGGATTGGGAGTTGTATTTCTTTCTGTTATTCCCATCATGGTAAGGAGGTTCCGGCTGGAGTTAGACCTCATTCCACTAGGGCTACTGCCACTTCTACTGCCTTTCTAAGAGGGTAGCTACAAAGATATTTTGGAAGCAGCTACTTGGAGTTCAGTACATACTTTCTCTAAACATTACCACCTTCCTCTTTATTCTAAATCTAGGGCTGGGTTTGCCACTGCAATATTACAGGGCATTTTAGCAGCCCCTAATGCTTTGTGATATTTCCATCCTCCCATTCCCGTTGCTTTGGGATTCTACCCATAAGTAAGGACCGCAGCAATGTGAGATGAAGAACATAGTACAGTTTTGTACCTACCATAAATGTAGATGTTCGAAGATCCACATTGCTGCAGTCCAATTTACCCTCCCTCCTTCCCCACTGCTGTTTGTTATGTTTATATAGTTTGGGTGATGGTTGTTGTTGGACATGCTTTTGGGAGGTATTCTGTTTTTGGCTGTGGCCTCTATGTTTAGGGCCTTCTGTCATCTGGGGCAAGAAAAGACTGAGGATATGACGTCGGTCATGTGCTTTTATACCCTGACGCTCTGATGTCAGTTCTAGGCGCCCATGACCGACGTCAGCCTAATACTTCGGTATTCGGGCCGACCGAGGACAGCGGACTACCCATAAGTAAGGACTGCAGCAATGTGGATCTTCGAACATCTACATTTATGGTAGGTACAAAACTGTACTTTCTGTGAGATTCCCATTATTTTATAATACTTGAACCTTTGTTAGCCCCTCTAAATAATTCTTATTACTTCTTAACTATATATATCTATTTTATTTCTACCCTGTTTTTAAATTCCACTTTCATTTTATCTCACTCACTGACTATATTTGCTGAAGAAATTTCTACCTTCCATAATAATTAATAACTCCTGAATAATTTTGATTACCCATTTACTAAATGCCTCTCTTTTTAACAGATAGGTGAGGCTGTGACAATGTGTCATTTTTTTTTATTTTATTACCCTGCATTTTTATTTTAGTTATTATTAGAGCATGATCTGAAGTAGTTACTGGATGTGTATCAAATCTTTCAATTAAATGTACGTGTTCCTTTGAAATATAATTTCTGTCTACCCTAGCCCAGTTTTTCTTTAACTGCTTTCCTTCTTGATATCCAAATATTCCAAATAACAGAAAACAAAATCTTGTCCATTTTTTTGAACAACTTGCCTACTTCTAACCCTATAATACTCATATAAAGTCATATTTGTATTTAAATCCTCCTTTTTGATATCACACAACAAATTTACTTTGAAAATTTGTTTCCATAACATTTTCATCCTCACACAACCAAAAAAAAAATTGTTCAGAAGTTTCCAATTCTTAACAAACCACATTATTTTGTGTAACCTATTTCCCTTTAAAGGTAGCTTACCCAGCCTCCACAAAAAAATCCCAACATTCTACAAATTATTCTTTGCTCTAATTGCATCAGTAATATTCTTATTTAATCCCTCCCAAGTATTCACAACATAATATTAATTCAGAATATTTCTGTACCATAATTTCCTATTGCTCTTGACATTATCAACATCTAAGTACCACCATCTTTTTTTTTTTTTATATTCGGTGCATTCCTTATTCTCTTGATTATTTTTTTTCCTTTACACCTCCACCATATTTCACCTGAGGAACCTGAGCTATACTCCTGTTCTTTGTACTATCCTTTTCTTTCTATATATAGCAAGAACTACAGGATTTATTAAACCTAAACCCTCTCTCTTTATTCAGACGTAAAACTCATCTTCTCACAGGATTCAACCTAAAACTCCCAAAGCAGAAAAATACAGCTTGTATTATTTCCTTTTCTTTTTTTTTTACTTGAAATCATATGAACCCTGTCTAAATATCTTTTTTTTCCATAGTAATTTAATTAATTAATTAAGCTTTCTGCTTAAGACAACCTAAAAACTTACCATAAGTTCACAGGCATTTTAATTTTATTTACCATCTTTTTTCAACTGTAAATCAACTACTAATTTTTTTTCCAAATATATTTCCCAGTAAACCTATTTCATCTTTAGAAAGTGGAACACTTTCTATATTTACTTACTTCAACTAGCCCTCTAAGTTTTCTTAACTTAACTCTAACCCTACATCCTTATGACACTTAACTCACCTTAACATCCTCTCCAGCCACATTCTGTTGTGTACTATAACAGTAATATAATTTGCATATGACAACAATTTTGGAATCAAAACCGTAAGTCAATGTAGCAAATCCATTCACTCCAATCCTTTAATATCCATCATCCTATTGTTATTATAACTAATGAAAAAAGAATCCCAGTCATAGGACAACTTTGCCTTAGTTCTAATGTAGTTTTGAAGAGAAAATAAACCAACCATTTACCAAAACCTTAATGCTAGCATCACTATATACAGACTGTAACACACTTAAATATTCTCTTTCAAGACGCATTCATTTAAAATAGTACATGAACTCTTAAATGATTTCTCACATCTGCCACTACCTTTCTTACATCACCTCCAACACGTAATATCTCATCAACAACTTCCCTTATTAATAAGAACATATCATGACTACTACTTCTCCCGACATCAAAAATACTTTCTTCTGAAGTCTTCTGCACCATATCATCGAATCTTAACTGTTAAGATTTCATAAATATTTTTCAAAATAATAGGCATCCAGTTATTTGTTTCAGATGTTCACCTTTCCTTTTCCATATAAACTTAAGTTCTCTCATTTACATCCTGTTTAACAAAATCTTTATCTGTCCATTCATTAAAACATTTGCTAATAACTTTCTGTCATCTTGTAAACAAGTCACCTTAGCCTTACATTGCTTACATAGTTGTAAAATGACAATTCTCCTAGTCCTATTAATCAAACTATTAATATTTATTGAAACAGTTTTCAAGTTGTTCATTCTTTTTAAGTTTGGGTGAAAGATTTTTAATCTTAATTTTCTTTACCCTTTCACCTTTTTTTCCCTAAATCCTGAGGTTTCTTTTCTTCCACTTTAGACCTCTCACTAACTACATCATCAAAAATGCTTCCCGTTTCATCATTTACTTCACATAACCCTCAGATTGATTTTCAATAACATTGTCAGATTTGCTCTCCATAACAAACTCATTTAATTCTTCCTCATCTTTGCCCTCATTTTGTTATACACTGGTAATATCCCCATTTTTACCAGGTACTGATGCTTCTATTACTACTTCCTCATCTTCAGTTTCATTTTGCTGTAAACTTCTACCTGTCTCCTTTCTAAGATAGCCTCATTACTTTTGTCACACTCAACCCAAAAGTGACCCTCTTTATTACAAATTCTACATACTGTCTTGCACTGATTCATCATATGCACCTTCTCTCCACACTGATTATACCTTATTTTCTCATCTTCACTAATAAGGTGCGCAAATGCCTCTCAAAAATGTTGTGCATTGGGCTGTTTGGTATACCTTAAAGTTCCCCTATTACCAGCCACAAAAACAGCATTTAATAAATGGTTCACCACATTTTCAAATTAAAAAAAAATCTAGTTCCCACATCAGATTCCGTAATGCTTCATCTTTTTCCTTAAAAACTATTTTAAACAGAATAAACCATTTTTGAAAAAGAGTATTACATGTCCATTATTTCAACTTCGTCAGTTTTGAATTGTACATAACTTTTTATGTCTGCTTCCTTGACCAGAAAATATAAAGTCATTCTAAGCAAATTCATTGCTTTTCTCTTCAGAAAAATACAAAAAAATTTATCCAGTAAATAACCAGTCTCGGACGTAACATCACAAAAAAATGTTTACCTAAATGTATTTTTGCAGTAAAGCACAAAAGCTTTACTTTACATTGTCCCACACTTTATGACTAACATTTTTGTTTCTAATTCTAACTGTATGGCCCTTCCTTTTATTAAAAGTAACAGTATCTGTTTTTATTTTGCACTGCCACCAACTGCATATGATTTTTAAGTCAGTTCATTTTCTTTTACTTTTTTACTCACTTTATTACTGCAAAAATCCTCTATGCCATTGCCAAATACTTTTTCCACCAACTCTGACCATGATAATTCTGGTTTGCCACCAGACTCGTCTTTGTTTATTAACGTCACAAGCTGAGAGTCTGTAAACCCTCCTGCTAATTCAGCAACCACCTCAGTTTATTTAATCTAATCCTGTTTAGAGTCAGCTAATGGCTGACTATTTTTACATTCCACATTTTATAATTCCTCTCTCTGTTTCAACAAAAACAACTCTCTTCTCAGCATTAGAAAGAGCATTTTCTTCTTCTCGGTCATCAGCTACTACTCTGCACAAACTCTTCCTATTCTCCCTGCATCTCCATGCTTCTCCTGGCCACCTTCACATTAGGAATGGAAGTAGGGAATGCAGAAATGAAAACACACAATGAAACGAGCAGGGGAAGTTATCTGATGCCTTGGCCAAATTTCCCCTAGTTGTATAAATACCACTTTGGGTCTCCCCTAAAAAGAGGCCACTAACGTATTGGAACTAACGCAATCAAAGGATAGATAGGTAAATAACTGAATACTGATTGAAAACGTATTTGACTGAAAGTTTTCTTGATAGGAAATTGTAGAAATGTATTGAATGAAAGTGAAAGTGATAGTGTACTTATAAGTTAATAGGGAAGTGAGTCTAGTGTAGGATGTGTGGATTACAAGGGTCAGCATCATGTTATACCCCCAGATTTGTAGATATTTGTACTCCAGTACTGATTCCTCTTTGTGGTGTTTTTTTCTTTTCTCCTCGTTTGTGTGACCATGGAATGTGTGTGCTTGCACGCTTGTGTGCGTTTGTGTGTAAACATGTTTTCTGCTATATTTGTTCTGGAGAAGGTTTTCTGTCAAATGAGTTTACCATCAAATGTGTTCATCCATTTGGAATTCAGTCAAATGAGCCTTCACGCAAATGACAGATCTCTGTGTGTGTACGTATGAAAATATATAAATATTTACACAAAATGATCAAATCAATATTACGACACTCAAACACACATGCTCCAAGACATAACTGTGGAGAATACAAACAATAAACCACTTTTTTGCAGGGGGAGCAAGCCCCTTTGCACATCCCCAAGAGAGGTGATTCACTGCTCTATCCTCTGCTTGTTATGTATACCATCTCCAAGATCACACAGTAGCTTCTAAAGGACATGTTCGTTACTGAGTCTTGCATGATGAATTAGCTAATCTGTCAGTCAACTGTGGTTGGCAGCTGTTCTACTGACCAAATGCTAAATCAATTCAGATTGAGAAGCCCATTGTTATTATGTATGCATACATATAGATATAGTTGTCTGTGAGTGTGCGTGTGCACATCTTGTAAACCAAATGTTGTGGAGCTTTGCTGTTGTGCCACCTATGTATAATATATAATATAAAACATATATATATATATATATATATATATATATATATATAAATATATATTGTATATGTATGCTGTAGGTGGATTGGACTCTCTAAATTGACCCTAGGTGTGAATGCGTGTGTGTCTTTTGTGGAAGACTGGGTGCTGGGTAGGCAACTGTACACCGTAAAACTCCATTGCCAGCTGTTGTGTGTGTGTATATACACACACACACATACATACATATATATATATATATATATATATATATATATATATATATATATATATTGTGTGTATATATTTTACATTTTATATTTTATATTTTATATTTCTTTTTGATTTGTGGTGTAAAAAAAGTCTAGAATTGTCCATTCCATTTTGCACTTGACAGTGCTGTAAGACATTTGTAGTGGTGAAATAATTACAATGTCTTATAAATATGTACATACTAGTTTTAGGTCTGATACTATCAAAGCACATTAATGATAAGATGTTCGTGTTTCACTGTTGCAGTCCTAACAAATGGGTTATCCGGCTCCCGGTAGCCCTCAGTCGGCCAGAATAACAAAGGTAAGTAAAAATTATGTCGGTTGCCTTCGGTTGTAAAGGACGTCAGGGCGTCTGATACAAAAGGAGGCAGCCGACGTCACTTCCTCAGTCTTCCTTGCCCCGGAGCCCGAAGCAGAAGCTTTTCATGCACGAGTGCCGGTCCGGCAGTTTACCTTTGTTGGTTTCCGACTGCAAGAGTTGAAGTCTACTACAGCTAAGTACCCCATTGGGGATCCTCTTTTCTTGCCTTAACGAATGTCAGAAAAAGTTAATTGCCTTACCTGTGGAAAGCAGATTCCCCATAGAGATTTTCATTCCTATTGCATTATTTGTTTAGGCCTTGACCACGACGTTCCCAAGTGTGATCTCTGTGCCTCCTTTAATCTGCGTACTATCGGTCGTCGGGCTAAGATTTTGGCTAGGCATTTTGGAATTTGGCCTAAGTTCGTTGGTATGGTGTCTGCCGGTCTTCAGGCTTCGGAATTTCTGAAGAAACATAAGGATAAGGACTGCGACAGACCTCAGAAAGCTAAGTCCTCGGATGAGGTTAAGTTGGTAGTCAGTCAGGCGGTAGCCAGTGAGATGCCTTTGCAGTCCATAGATGTACAACCTCAGGCCTTGTTGAGTCCAAATCTCGTAGGCCTTTGGCCTCCATTTTGCCTTCCAACCTGTCGCTGGTCACCTCTTCTGCTGGAACCGGAGCCGCTAAGTTGATTCCGGTGTCCAAGGCCTTCGTTTTGCGATCTGACAGCAAACTTCTTCCTTCAACCTCTGCTGCAACTTCGGTGGTTGTCAGGCCTTCCGAGTCCTTCAGGCTTGCAGGTAAATCTTCCATTCGTAAGCCTGTGAAAAGGCAGGCTCCAGCTTCTTCTCGTTCCCCTCAGTCCCAAATGGTTAAAATGGCTAATGATTTGTTGACTCTTATTAGGGGTTCTCAGCTTCCTCCTCCTAAAATGAGTAGGGGTGTTTCTCCTGTGGTTTTTTTCCTGCTCAGGTTCTGATTTTTCCAGCATTTCTGCTGATGAAGAGGAATTTTCTCAGGCTTTTTCTCCTTTTGAGGATTCAGATGCAGAGGAGTCCATCCCTTCGGCCTCTCCCCTGGAGGATTTCTCTTTTGGTGATACTTTAAATGCCCTCAGAGAACATTTTAAATGGGAAAGTCAGGATTATCCTCAGTCCAAGAAACGGATTAGGGAGTTTCTGGATTTACCTCAGCATAAGCCTCTTGCTATTCCCCCTGTGTTGGAAGTTGTAGAAGATGTTTTTCTGGAAAATTCCTTGTCTCCAAATTCAGTTCCTCCTGCTCCCAGGAAACCTGACAGGTACTACAGAGAGTCCCTGATTCTCCTCTCTTTCTTTTCAGGAATCCGTTGGCGGATCCAGAGGTTATTTCTCAGGGTCCTAAAGGAGTTAAGGCCACTGTTACCAGGAATCCTGTTCCCTCTGACAGGGAGTCTAAGAACCTAGATAGGTGGGGCAAGAAGGTTTATACCTCTGCCACCCTAGCTATTAGGGCTACCAATTGTCTATTTCATATGCTGAAGTACCAGCAGTACACCTTGGAGGCAATTAAGTCTAGGATAGCAAGTGTACCTTTTTTGGCAGAAAGTAAAGACATGCAGGACTTGCTGAATTCCACCAGTCTGGTCAATAAGCATTCTTTACATTGTGGTTTTGACATTCTTGAGGCCTCCAGCAGGGCTACGGCTACTGGATCTGTTAATAGAAGGCACACTTGGCTCAGAGAACAGCCTCTTCTAGAACCTGTGAAGGCTAAGCTTTTTGTGTACCTTTGCATAAAGACAGTCTTTTTGGCAGCAAAGCCGAGGGGAGGTACTGAAGAAGATGGAGGATAAGGCCAAGTCCATGCAAACTGTTAAGGATTTTCTGCAAGTTCAACCCCCTGGCTTTAGCAGGAATTACCCTTCCAAGAGTTGGACCTTTCCTGATACCAGCAGACAGAACCGTTCCAGGACTAGAGGTTACAAATCTTCTAGGGGGCAGGGTGCTTACCCCTCAAAGGTCTAGCCGTTGGCAGGTTTCCACTTCTGAAGGGGGAAGTTCCAAGCCTGCATCTCAATCAAAGCACTCTCAATGACTTTTTACAACTTCTTCCTGTTTTTGCTTGCTGGGAGAGTCCTTTAGGGGGAAGGTTGGCCCTTTTTGCAGATGTCTGGGCCACTTTCACAGACGACAAATGGGTACTCAGAACGGTGTCCCTAGGGTACAAGTTTTCTTTCCACTCCTTTCCAGCTCCCAAGGGATTCCCGGATGTTCCTCCAAACCAAAGGGCAGAAGTAGAAAAATAAATTTGGTCTCTGTCTCATCTAAGAGCAATAGAATCAGTTCTTGCTTAGCAGGTAGGCCAGGGCTTTTATTCCAGGCTTTCCTAGCTCCAAAATAGAAGGCACCTGGTGTCCTATCCTGGATCTTTCCATTCTGAACTCTTTTCTAGTAATTCCAAAGTTCAAAATGCTCACTCTGCATCAGTTGCTACCAGTGCTAGAAAAGGATTCCTGGCTGGTAGCCTTGGATCTCAAAGAGGCTGATCTGCTCATTTAGGCAGTACCTTTGTTTCAGAGTGGGCGAGAAACATTACCAATTCTCTCTGCTGCCAGAGTCTTCACAAAGTTCCTGGCCCCAGTCATTGCTTTTTGCAGGCAGAAGAAAATTCATATTTACCCATACTTGGACGACTGTCTGATTCAAGCAAGTTCTCAGGAACAGCTATTAAAGGATCTGGAATTCGTAAAGACAATTCACTTTTCCCTGGGTTACATCGTCAATGTGGAAAAATTGAAAATGGTACCATCCAAGGAGATAACATTCCTGGGAGCGAGTCTGAACACAGCCGCTCAGATGATATCTTTCACCCAGGAGAAGCAGAAAACTCTTTCAGTTTACGTCAAGGACTTGGCAAGCCTGTACCAGCTCCCTGCAAGGAAATTCCTGCAAGCCCTGGGATTCATGGCATCTTATATTATCATGATTCCATATGCAAGACTGCATATGAGGAAATTGCAGTGGTACCTCAAGAACGTTTGGTGTCAACACACAGAGGACCTGGATATGATGAATTTTTCTGCTTCCATCTCTGCAGGTGGAGTTTCTATGGTGGGCAACAGCCTGTCTACAAAACAAAGGAATGCCTTTTCGGACACCTCTTGCCACTCAAGTTCTGACTACAGACGCATCGGACTATGCCTGGGGCGCGCACCTGGATGGCAGATGCATACAGGGACGTTAGAACGACCAGCAGATGCACCAGCACATAAATCTAAAAGAGTTGATTGCAGTTCAGCAGGCCTTACTAGCTTTCAAGCATCTTCTTTCTCCAGGGACCCTGCTTGTCAGGACAGACAACACCACGGTCATGTGGTACATCAACAAGCAGGGAGGGACTCACTTTTACCCCCTGTGCAGGCAAAGCATGAATCTTTGGTACATGGCAGCATCTCTGGACCTGCATCTCCTAGCTCAGTTTCTTCCAGGAAGGCTCAATGTTTTGGCAGTCCAGTTGAGCAGGCAAACCCTGGATCCTCACGAGTGGCAGCTGAACAGAGCAGTCTTTTACAGCATCATTCAACGTTGGGGCACTCCTCAGGTGAATCTTTTCTCCTCCCCAGACAGCCATCTACTACCTCTGTTTTGCACCAGACAGCAGCACAGCAGAGCCTGGAAAGTGGATGCTCTGTCCTTCCCTTGGACGTTGCTATCAGTGTACACCTTCCCTCCTCTTCCTCTTCTTCCCAGAGTATTAGTGAAGGTCAGGGATGAACGTCCAAGGACTGTTCTCATAACTTCGGACTGGCCCAGACAGCATTGGTATCTGCTGCTTTGCAGTCACTCCCATCTTCCTCCTTGGCATCTTCTTCTGAAGCCAGATCTTTTGGTTCAGGAAAGGGGAAACATTCTACATCCTCATCTTCATTCTCTCCATTTGGCAACATGGCGCATTGTATGACTCCTTCCCTTTCTTCCTCCCTTTCCCAACAGGTGGTTGATGTGCTAAGGGAGGCCAGGAGGCCTAGCACTAGGAAATCCTTATGCTGGCAAATGGGAAAGGTTCTCTCAATGGATGCAGGCTAGAGGGGAGTCTGCGTCTCAACCTACCCTTCCTCTGATCATGGAATACCTGGCTGATTTGCTTCAGGGTGGTCTTTTTTTTCTCTCAATCAAGATCCATGCTTCAGCCATCTCTGCTCATTGTTCTCTTGAACAGCCCATTTTCTCTCATCCCCTGATGAAAATGTTTCTCAGAGGTGCTTGCAATTTAAAACCTCCCAGCAGAGCTCCTACTCCAGCCTGGGATCTTAATTTTGTTTTGGAGAAACTCACTCTTCCTCCTTTTGAGCCAGCTGCCTCTACAGATTTAAAGTTTCTCTCTTGGAAGACTGCCTTCCTCTTGGCTATAACTTCAGCAAGGAGGTTGGCTATAACTTCATCAAGGAGGGTTTCAGAGCTGCAAGCTTTGATGGCCGTGGAGCCTTTTCTTATTTCCCATGCAGATAGAGTCTCTCTGAGGACTAATCCTGCCTTTATTCCTAAGGTGGTTTCCAGCCTGACCCTTAATCAGTCCATACACCTTCCTACCTAATCTTCGCAATAGAGGTGAAAGGATCCTACATTCTCTTGATGTGCACAGACAGCTCAGGTTTTACCTGGACAGGACTAAGGACCTTCGGAAATCAGCACAGTTATTTGTCAGTTTTGCCCCTGGAGCCCAGGGCAAGGCTATTTCTAAGCAAACCATTTCTAAATGGATTGCACATTGTATTACTTTTTGTAATTCCTTTCATGGCAAAGCTCCACCTCAAGTGGTTAGGACCCACTCTACTAGAGCGGCTTCCACTTCTGCAGCCTTTCTAAGAGGTGTCCCTACTAAAGACATTTTGGAAGCTGCCACATGGTCCTCTGTTCACACTTTCACAAAGCATTATAATTTGCCTCTGTTTTCCAAAGCCAGGGCAGGGTTTGCCACGGTGGTGTTGCAGGGCATTATCTCCAAACCTTGATGCTTTTGGTTCCTCCCCCTTTTTTCCACTGGGCTTTGGTAATCAACCCATTTGTTAGGACTACAACAGTGAAACACGATGAACATAGTACAGTTGTGTACACTTGCCATAGATGTAGATGTTCGAGTGTATTCACTGTTGCAGTCCTGGTTTCCCTCCCGCCTTCCCCCTTTTTGTGGTCCTCACCTATTCTCTTTTCCTGAGGTGTACAGGCTTAATTTGTTATTTGTCAAATTGGTTTTTGGTTTAAGCCTTATTTTCGGGGGGGGGGGGGGCTCCTGACGGTTATGGCAAGAAAGACTGAAGAAGTGACGTCGGCTGCCTCCTTTTGTATCGGACGCCCTGACGTCCTTTACAACCGACTGTAACCAACGTCACTTTTACTTACCTTTGGTATTCTGGCCGACTGAGGACTACCGGGAGCCAGATAACCCATTTGTTAGGACTGCAACAGTGAATACACTCTAACATCTACATTTATGGTAAGTGTACACAACTGTACTTTTCTAATGTACACTGTGTTTGCTAGACTTGAAAAGGCATGTCTTAACCATGTTTCTTGTGCTCTAAAATTCGGAAATTGTACATTCTTTGAAATATTATGATATGTTGCTGCTGCTCATTAATGCAAGGCTATACATATGAAACTGACACTTTACAGTAAAATTTTCTGTCACTACCCTGGCTCTGTGGCATACAGGTTGGACTACTGTGTGTGACCCAGGTGCCTAAGATTTGAGTAGAGTATTAAGTGCCAAAACTGTGTGTGTGTGTGTGTGTGTGTGTGTGTGTGTGTGTGTGTGGGGGGGGCAGGTAGGGAGCGGGAGGAATGAAAGGGCATGGCCTACTCCCCTCTTCTTGGGGGGTTGATGCATGTATTCATTAGACACACACCAGTGGTAACCCTGGTGGAGATCAGAGAACTCACCAGTTGTTCTTTAGGAAAAGGGATGCTTTAGAGAAAATGCCCCTTGTGGAAATGAGATGATGTCTTTTACTACATCCTATTATTAATCCGTTCCTTGGGGCTTCACTTGGTGCATGTAAGGAATTGAACAGCAGAAAGAAAAATGAAAACCACCTCTGATGGTTGACTTAAATAATGGCCCCTTCTATTTGATCTGGGCCAATTGGACAGTTAGGGCCTGATGCTCATCAGACAGTAGAGACAAAGAAGGGTAAAAAAAAAAAAGGGCACGATATCAGGAACTTCTTCTCTGACTTGTGGACCACTAAAACAGTGAAAAATTACATAATGAATGTCTGTGTCAAGTAGTCTTAATTACCTTTTTTTCTGTCACTTGTTTTATTAGGCTAAATGGTTTAAAGCCTAACATAGTGATAAACACTTGCTAGTTTTAGTTGCAATGTTTTAGTAGCTCAGTTCATGCATGTCAGTGTGTATTGAATTTGCTGAATTAAACCAAACAGTGGGCTGGATTTTGAAATATTAGAATAGCATGATGTAGAGACTGTGCCAATCCAGCAAGCTATCCTGAACCTCATTTTCTGACCACTCACATACTTTGACATCATTTTGTGGGGATGTCCATCTAGATGTATCCAGGTAATATGCTGGAATGTACTAGCTGTGCAAGCACCATTAGTCAGTGACAGATTGAGATGCAGAAACGTGCTATGCTGATAAGCTCTGTTGCCTATGCATTGTGTATTTCAAGTTGCCTTGAGCTCCATAGCATTGTTCTTAGTGAGTCATGGATGTAGCATCACCCGTATCTTATTTACAATACTGCATCTTTGACAAGTAAACTCAAGCATATATTGTTAAGGCTGCCATACAGTAAATGGCATGTCGTGTCAGTATGCTTGAATTGCAGTCCTTTTTTTGGTAAAGTAATACATTTCAGTCATCCTTTATGTCTGAAGGAGAGGCTCACAGAAAAAACATTTATCTTATGCACAGTCATTGAATACCCTTACAGCCTACTTGGAACAAGTAGTACAGCTGCACCTATGTGTTTGATGGTGCATTTTAGGAATTTTTATAACTTAAAAATAAAAAAAAAGTACTGTGTAATAATTCCATCTTGCTGACTTTGGTTGTACAAGGTTTTTGCCATTGGTGGTGGTTATTTCCTCGGGCTGGTGGTTTTGACTCTATACTGTACTATCTATAAAATAAGAGTTGAACTGTATTGCAGTTTTGAGTGGTGAGTTATTCGGTGAGAGTTTGGGTTGAATTTTTGGCTGGGATGTAAGGTTTCTTTAATGAATGTCCACATTTTTTTAGGGTGGTGCTTAGCATTTTTCTGAAAATTATTATAGTATAGTATTTTATCTTCATTTATTTGCTTTTTAGTATAATTACAAAACATTCTGAAATTTTCAAGATATTGAGATCTTTTATATTTTTACCATTCTTTCCATGATTTTTCTTTATACTGCATTAGCATTCTACACTTTTTGGATAGCCAGATTGCATTATTTGTTTTCATTTTCTTTCTTCTAGGAAGTGGGTGGCTATTTAGGATATTTAGAAAAGTTGTATTGAGTTTGCTTACAGCATCATCAAAGGGGAGGATTTTTTAGGAAGTTCAAGTTAATAGACAATAGTGTCATAATGAACATTAGTGGGTTAAACTTGGAAAGATTATGTTTTGATTTATAAATATGCTGTTTAACTGGATGTGGGAGTTGTCATATAGATTGGGAAGGTCATTGAGAGAGTTTGACATTGTACCCGTGATGGAGTATTTCCTAGGGTCCAATACCAGGATCTAGTCTAATACAGAATTTCATGTCTTGCTGTAATATGTGGGGCTATTAATTAGTTGTGTGAAACCATATAAGTTCATGCTAAATTTAGGGGAGTTAGAGTTTGTCCAACCAATTGACATTTATATCATACCTCTCAAACTCTTAGAATAAATCTGGACAAAGCTATATATATAATGGGGAGACAAAGGCCTAAAAATAGGGACACTTAACTATTGCTCTTACAAACTTTGAAAGTTGATAGAATAACAAGTTTTGCATTAGTATGAATTTTCTGAAGAGTATAAAGTCTAAATCTCAAACGTCTGTCATTATTTTCTGACTTCAAGCTTTAATGATTTGCCAAAGATTTGACAGAAAACCACAATTTTATGAGAAACAGACCAAAAATATGGACATTCTGCAAAAATCTGTGCAGTTGAGAGGTATGATTCACATCTAGTAAAATTTTTTCTTGTGGAAATGTTATGGATATCCAATGTAGGATATGTTCCAGTATAGGTTTGTTGTCACCAGGAGGGATATAAAGAACAGTAAAACATATATGTTTATAATTGTTTATTTTGAGGAAAGGAATACAAAGCTTTGCTGAATTGAATTTTAGTGTTAGAAATGTGGTAGGTATCGTTAAATATTAAAAGAATACTACCGCCTTTCCTCTTTATACGGTCATTATGGATGATATTATAGCCAGGAGGTATAACTTCAGAGGTGTTTATGCTGGGTTTAAGCCAAGTTTCAGTTACAGCAAGAACATCAAGCTTATGTTGGGTACTCCATGCATGTAGATGTTTATCGTGTTTCACTGTTGTAGTCATTACTCTTGGGTTATCCTGCTGGCAGGCTACCTACAGTCGGCCTGAATTCCAAAGTCTAGGTCCGACGTCGGTTGCTGTCACCTCCTCCCTGACGTCAGTCCGCCAGGGGTATAAAAGATGCAGCCGATGCCATTTTCCCCAGTCTTTCTTGCCGCGCAGTGCCTGAAGCAAAAGCAAAAGTAGTTTGCAAGTGCCTGTCGGTCGACTCATGAGATTTTCATTAAAGCTAAGTACCCCGTTGGGGAAACTTTTTTCTTGCTCCAGACCGATGTCAGAAAAAGTTAACAATTGTATTTCTTGTGGGAAGCAAATACCTCAGAAGGATTTTCACTCTTACTGTATTCCTTGCCTAGGCCCTGATCACAATGTTGCTAGCTGTCAGTTTTGTGCTAGATTTAACCAACGCACTATTAAGCGTCTGTTCAATTTTGCATTTCATTACTTTGGCCGAAGGTTTAATTATATAATGCCGTCGGAACAGCCGACGACCGGAGTTTACAAAAACGCAAGGACAAGGAAAATGATAGGCATCTGAGGTCCAAAACCGACGACGAGGCCTCTGTTAGGCCAGTCGCCAGTTCTCAGTGAGGCGCTTTTGCAGCCCCTAGCGCCTGCTTCCTCAGAGCCACAGGCTGCTTCTGACTCCCAGTGGAGCCGACTGGGCCTCTGGATACTCAAGGTATTGGACACTTGGAAATCATTCCCTCAGATGGGTCTGGAGCCGCTGAGCAGGCATCGGCTTCTGAGGGTGTTTTCAGACCTACACAGTTATATGTTAAACCATCTTCAGCTTCAAAGACTAAAGCAGCTCTAAAGACAAAGAAACAAGTACAGCATTCTCCTACTCAGACTTCCATGCCTAAAAAACAGATGCTTAAAATGGACGAAGATCTAATTACTTTGATCAGGGGTTCCCATCCCCCTCCTGATAAGAGGCCTAGGCAAGAGACAGAATATGATTCTTCTGATCAGGTTTCTATTCCCTCTGATTCTTCTTCTGAACATGATTATTCTATGCCTCCCTATGAGGACTCTGATGCTGAAGAATCCATTCCTTCAGCCTCTCCTCCTGAGGATTATTCTTTTGGGGAAACCCTGCATACCATGAGGGAGCATTTCCACTGGGAGAGCCAAGATTACTCTGAATCTAAGAAAAGGCTCAGAGACTTTCTGTTACTTCGTCAGCACAGACCCCTTGCTATTCCGCCTGTTCTAGACATTGTAGATGATGTATTTTCAGAGTCCGGCCTGTCCCCTGACTCTTTACCCCCTGCACCTGCTAAGCCAGACAGATACTACAGGGTCCCGGATTCTCATAAATTTCTATACAAGAACCCCGCTGCTGACCCAGAAACTATATCACAGGGTCCCAAAGGGGTCAAAGCTTCCACTGCAAAAAACCCTGTCCCCTCTGATAGGGATTTTAGGGCACTGGACAGATGGGGGGGAAAATTTACACTTCTGCTACCTTGGCTGTAAGGGCTTTTAATTGTCAATTTCATATGCTTAAATATCAGCAATACTTAATGTCACTGCTTAAACAGAAAATGTTGACAAATACTGAATGTTCAGAGAACAAGGAATTGCAGGATTTTTTACATGCAGCTAAACAAGTGGGAAAGCATAATTTGCAATGTGGTTATGATTCACTGGAGGCCTCTTGCAGGGCCGCTGTTACAGGTTCTGTTATTAGAAGGCATGCTTGGTTAAAGGAACAAAATCTGCCTGATAATGTTAAAGCAAAATTATTAGATACCCCATTACATCATGATACTTTGTTTGGTGCTAAAGCAGAAGAGGTGTTGAAGAAAATGGAGGATAAAGTGAAATCCATGCAGACAGTTAAGGATTTCTTACAGGTACAGCCACCCAGGTTTAGCAGGTACTGGCCTTCTAAAAACTGGTCCTTTCCAGTGTCAAACAAACCACAAAGAAGCAGATACAGATGTCCCAGAGGCAGATCTCAGTCCCAAGGCTCATACAGGCCTAAACAATGGGGTGCTCCTACCTCCAAAAGCGGAGAAGACAAATCACAACCTTTCAAGAAACAGCCCCAATGACTTTCCTCTGCCAGACCCAAGCACTTTCCTTTTGGCAGCCCCCTTAGGGGGAAAGCTAGCACTTTTTTCATCAAATTGGCAAAAGGTTACCCAAGACAAATGGGTCTTGAACATAGTGTCCCAAGGCTACAGGTTCCATTTTCACACCCTACCAAGGGCAAAAGATATGCCAGACCTGGCACACAATCAATGGACAGGGGCACAAAAGCAAATTTCAGCCCTCATGGACATGAGGGCCACTCAACAAGTACCACAACAAGAGCAGGGGCAAAGATTTTACTCCAGAGTTTTCTTAGTACCCAGAAAGGACAAAACCTGGAGACCAATACTGGACCTGTCTATACTAAACACGTTTCTGGAGGTTCCAAAATTCAAGATGTTGACTCTACAGCAGTTATTGCCCATGCTGGGCAAGAAGGCTTGGCTCGTAACTTTGGACCTAAAAGAGGCATACCTGCATGTCCCAATCAAACAGTCTTGCAGAAGATACCTCAGATTCATAGCTGGATCAATGCACTACCAATTCTCTGCACTGCCCTTTGGCTTATCTGCTGCGCCCAGGGTCTTCACAAAATGCCTGGCACCAGTAATTGCATTCTGCAGACAAAGAGGAATTCTAATATACCCCTACTTGGATGACTGCCTTATTCAAGCAGAGAACAAAGACATTCCTCTAAAGCATCTAGCGTTTGTAAAAAGATTACTAATTTACCTAGGGTACACAGTAAACTAAAAGAAATCAAAACTAGTACCCTCTCAAGAGATAATATTCCTGGGTGCAAGCCTAAATACAACTGCCCAGATGGCTTATCTCACAACAGACAAACAAAAGCAACTGACTTACTACTTCAAAAAATTGGCAACAAAGACCCAGTTATCTGCAAGGAAAATCCTGCAGGCCTTGGGTTTCATGGCATTCTACATTCCACTAATTCCATATGCCAGACTGCATACGAGGAAACTACAATGGTATCTAACAAGTATTTGGATTCTGCATTGCCACAGCCTGGAGACAGTAATTACCTCATTCCCTGCCTGCAACAGGAGTTTTGATGGTGGGCAGAGGCCTGTCACCACAACAAGGGTCTGCCATTCATTTTACCCACAGCCAGACAGACACTGACAACAGATGTATCAGACTATGCCTGGGGGGCCCATATGGCAGGAAAATGTATTCAGGGCACATGGCCTGCAAGCCAGATGCATCTTCACATCAATCAAAAAGAGATGCTAGCTGTTCAGAATGCCTTGACAGCTTTCAAGGATCTACTTCATCCAGGACAGCTACTGATAAAGACAGACAATACTACGGTCATGTGGTACATAAACAAGCAGGGAGGTACACATTCCTACCCCCTCTGCAGACAAGCAATGACCTTATGGGACACAGCAGTGACTTATCAAGTTCACCTGCAAGCACAATTCCTGCCAGGAAAAGCAAATACTCTGGCAGACGAACTAAGCAGAAACCTCATGGATCCCCACGAGTGGAAACTGGATCCACAAGTCTTCAGCATGATAACAAGGAAATGGGGACGCCCAGACATAGATCTATTTGCCTCCCCTCACAACTGCCAATTACAGAGATTTTGCGCAAGGATTTATCACAAGCAAGCATGGAGAGTGGACGCCCTATTCTTCAGCTGGAAAAATCAAACAGTATATGCCTTTCCTCCACTGCCTCTCCTTCCCAAGGTTCTCCTAAAGGTCAGACAAGAAAAGCCAAAAATGATACTGATTGCACCAGACTGGCCACGCCAGCACTGGTACCCAATCCTAAAGAGCTTGTCTCAAGGTCCAGCATGGATATTGCCTCAAACTTCTCACTTGCTGACCCAACAATACAATCAGATCCTGCACAGCCAACTCAGGACCTTAAATCTGGCGGCATGGCGGATAATGTAGCCATTCAGAACAATCATCTTTCTAAAGCTGTTATGGATGTTATCTTGGAGGCCAGGAGGCCCAGTACCAGAAAATCTTACGCAGAAAAATGGAAGAGATTCTGTGCTTGGAACCAGGAACAAGGCATTGACACGTATGTACCAAATATCCCTCAGATTTTACAATACCTAACTGAGATGCTGGACAAAGACCTTTCTTTCTCATAAATTAAAATTCATGGCTCTGCCATTTCAGCCCATTACAATACTGAACCACCTATTTTTTCTCATCCTTTAGTAAGGCAGTACCTCAGAGGGGCCATAAACATCAGCCCTCCAAGGAAGGCACCAGTTCCCACATGGGACCTCAATTATGTCTTGGAAAAAACTCACACTGCTTCCTTTTAAGCCAGCCTCAACAGCGGTTATAAAATTCTTATCCTGGAAAACAGCTCTGCTCCTAGCAGTAACCTCTGCAGGACAAGTCTCAGAGTTACAAGCACTCATGGCTGTGGAACCTTTTATCATTTTTCATCCAGACAGGGTTTCTCTGAGGAGAAACCCAACATTTATGCCTAAGGTGGTGTCCAGTGTGGCCCTCAACCAAACCATTCACTTGCCTACCTTTTATCCAAACCCACAGAACAAGGGTGAAAAAATTCTGCATTCTTTGGACATACACAGGCAGCTACGCTTCTACTTGGGCAGAACTAAAGCTTTCAGGAAGACTGAGCAACTTTTAGTGTCATATGCTGCAGGATCACAAGGAAAGGCTATCTCAAAACAGACTATATCTAAATGGATAGACCATTGCATCCGTTTCTGCTATTCTCAGCATGGCAAATTAGTGCCTCAGGACATTAGGCCTCATTCTACCAGAGCAGCAGCCACTTCAGCAGCCTTCCTCAGAGGAGTACCAACCAAAGACATCTTAGAGGTTGCAACTTGGAGTTCAGTGCACACTTTTACAAAGCACTACCACTTACCTCTTTACTCTAAATCTAGAGCAGGCTTTGCCACTGCAGTTCTGCAGGGCCTCATAGCCTCACCTAATCCTATTTAGCCCGGCTACCCATCCTCAGCTGTGGGATTCAACCCAAGAGTAATGACTGCAACAGTGAAACACGATGAACATAGTACAGTTGTGTACCTACCATAAATGTAGATGTTCGAGTGTATTCACTGTTGCAGACCAGGTTACCCACCCACCATTCCCCTTTTCTTTGCTGGGACTTATCTGTACTTCTCTATGCTATACAACCTATGTAGTATATTTGCTTGTAGATGAAGGAAATGTGTACTTTTGTGCATGCATGCTTTATTGGCATACTTTTCAGCCTACCTATTTGGGGGCACCTGACATCTGGGGCAAGAAAAACTGAAGAAAATGGCGTCGGCTGCATCTTTTATACCCCTGGCGCACTGATGTCAGGGAGCAGGCGACAGCAACTGACACCGGACCTAGACTTTGGAATTCAGGCCGACTGTGGGTAGCCTGCCAGCAGGATAACCCAAGAGTAATGACTGCAACAGTGAATACACTTGAACATCTACATTTATGGTAGGTACACAACTGTACTTTCCACAGCTTTATTATACTTATAACATTTATTACAGCAAAAATTAGATCACCAGGGTTTGGGATTGGCTGTTGTTGGGTTACAGAAGTGTGTGGGAGAGAATTATCTTTGTGTTCATTGTGATAGGTGGGGCCAGGATTAGGGTGTATATCTCCTCCTAGAAGAATGTTAGTATGGGGTACCTTCTGTGCGGAGTCTGCATGTCCTCCCTGTGGTTGTGTGGGTTTCCTCCGGGTGCTCCGGTTTCCTCCCACATCCCAAAGACATGCTGCAGGTGGATTGGACACTCTAAATTGGCCCTAAGTGTGAGTGTGTGCACGTGTGTGTGCCTTCTGTGGAAGGTTGGGCGCTGGGCTGGCAACTCGACACTGTAAAACTCTACTGCCAATCACGAGCAGACAAGGTGATCTGCTGTGGTGACCCCCAACCGGGAAAAAACCGAAAGAAGAAGAAGAAGATGCATACTTGTTTTTTGGAGAGGATTCTTGCATTTAATTTTGTTTAGGTTTGAGTTGAAGTGCAATTAATCAGCTTATGTTTGGAATAAAGATGGGGCAGTATTAAATATGTTTGCTGCAGTGTGTGGAGAGTGTAAATACATATTAAGAACAACCCCATCACTTATTAGCTTAGAACACACACACAGAACTGTGTACATTTTCAACAACTGAAGTTTAACCCTCCAGATAGAAACAGGTGCCCCATATTGACTGCTGTAGCCACAGGCATTACTTAATGTAAAATTAAGGTTACCCATTCTAAAGGGCATGTATATGCTTTTCTTAGCTCTGCTCCATTCCCAAATGAGAAAAGCAGTTTGGGTGCATTCAGAAAACATTTAACTTTTAGCCGTAAAAAAAGTGCATTGGTAGCTTTAAATAAAACTGAATTATGCACTGTTCTGTTAAATATGTTAATGCTGCTAGGAAAAATAATTTCTCTTATTCACATCCCAAAATTTCAGATTTTATTTTTTACTGAACTGTTTGCCATTGTACCTTTAATTTTTTCCATTTCTCTCAGTAAACAGTGTTTACAATTCTCGTGATTAATTACTTGCACCTGCAGGCAGCTCAAATCCATATAAAAGTAGTCAGCAGTGAGAAAAAAGCAACTAACAACTCTGTAGATGCATGAAGAAATATTTTTTTTTACAAGAAACATCTTTATTAATCATGTATGACATAGACAGTCTTATGTTTATATAAATGAAAATAAACCATACCAACACAGTTTCAATTGCAAACATTATATGTTACAAACCATGGCGGCACATATGTAGTTGCAAACATTATACATCACTTATATCATCTCCATTCATTGTCAGTCAGCCATTACATAACTCATTTAATTTCTGTCTTCTTTTAAACCTTGTTCCTCCTCTGTGTGTATTGATCCTACACTTACCATTTTTTCTAATGTAATTTGCTCCTACTCTTTTCTAAAGATCCCATTTCCAGTTTTATCTTGGTTACAATCTTTGCTACTTCTAGTAAAGTTGGTTTAGACTTTGTTCCATTTTCTAGTAATTGCTTTTTTGACAGCTATCATAATTAGACTCAGCAAGGTCTTACTGTGGCTATGCAATTTCAATTCTGTATCGTAGCTCGAAAAATAATTTCCTTAGTTACACCAATTTTCTCACCCAGCATCTCTGACATAGCAATATGCAGGGAATCTTTAAAGTCTGCCAACTCATTACACTCCCAGAAAATATGTTCGCAGTTACCTCTTTCTTCCTCATCACATGTCCAACACTGGCTGTCTGCCTGAGGAAAAATTCTTTGGGAGTTTGCTTGAGGTATAACAATACCTATGTAAACACTTCCAAGCAAAGATCCTAAATATTCTAGACTTTATTGCATATTTGGAAGATGTACATATACCCCCCATTGTTTCTTTGTGAATTGCTTATCCAGTCCCTCTTCTCAATCCTTTCTAACCTCCTCTGACTGATTCTTAGAGATATCAGGCAATATTTTATATGCTCTGCTAATTGTTCCTTTCTTAATGGCAACTTCTGTTCTAGATTCTACTGAATACTCTACCAGTGCTGCTCTTTCGTGTAGGACACCTCCCTCTTTCTTTCTCTTTGGATATACTCTAATATTAATCCTTGATAGATAAGGGAGTCTGTAGCTTGCAGTCCAGATAAGTTCTTCGCATATTCTCATTCTATTACTTTTCCCTTTCCAGTTGTTTGCTTCCAATACCTTGGCTCCTTTGTCAGTTTTCTCCATTAAGTACCACCCCCCTTGCCTATTGTCTGTATCCTTAATTGTGGTCATCCCTGTCGGCAGAATCTCCTTTCTGGTGTTGGCTTTTTTTTTTAAATGCCTTTATTGAAGTATCACTTGTGATATAGGCAAATTTACATTTATACATCAGTAATCAAACTGTTTTAACAAATTAACATTGACAAACATTTTACTTCACATATATTGCTGTATATCATATAACCTAAGTAGCATTACATAAATTATTCAATTCCTCCCCCTTTTTAAAACCAGAAACATCTTTATTAAACCACCACTTATGACATAAGCAATCATACATTTATATTAATGAAAGTAAAGCACACCGACACAGTCCTAGTTGCAAGCATTTTACATCACACACCATACTAACATACTCCCAGTTGCAAACATACATCACTTGTAATCTACCCAACTATTTTCAGTCAACCATTACATAGCTCATTTAAGTCCTGCCTTCTTTTAATCCTCATTCCTTCCCTGTATGTATTGTTTCCACAGTTCCCATTATTTCCTATGTAGTTTGCTCCTTCCGTTTCTAAAGATCCCATTTCCAGTTGTTTTATCTCTGTTACTTTATTCATTACATCTACTATAGTTGGTCTAGATTTTGATTTCCATTTTCTAGTGATTGCTTTTTTGGCAGCCACCGTAATTAGAAACAGCAAGGCCTTACCATGTCTAGGTAATTCTGATTCTGTATCCTGTCTCAGAGAAATCATCTCCCTCATCACACCAATCCGTCCACCCACCATCTCTGACAGTGCATCCAACAGGGAATAGGAAAGTCCGCTAACCCACCGCACTCCCAGAAATGTGTTCCCAAGTACCTCTTTCTTCCCCGTCATACCTCCAACATTTGCTGTCTACCTGAGGAAAAACTCTCTGGAGTCTATTTGGGATTTGAAAATACCTATGTAAACATTTCCAAGTAAAAATCCTAAATAATCTAGATTTTGTTGCATATTTTGGGAGACCTACATATATCCTCCCATTGTTTCTTTGTGAATTGCTTATCCAGTCTCTTCCCAATCCTTTCTAATCTCCTCTTATTGATTCTTACATGTGTCATGCAATATTTTATATGTTGTACTAATTCCTTTTTTAGTGGCAGCTTCTGTTCTAGATTCTACTAAAAACTCTACCAGTGCTGGTCTTTCATTTAGGACCTCCCGTGTTTTTCTCTTTGTCTATACTCTGATATCCTTCCTTGATAGGGAAGGCAGTCTCTAACTTGCAGTCCAAATAAATTCTAGGCCTCTTCCCATTCTATTACTTTTCCCCCTCTAGACATTTGCTTCCAGTACCTTGGTTCCTTTTCCAGTTTTCTCCAATAAACTCCAGCTGCTTCTTCCCTATTGTCTATATCCCTAATTGAAGTCATCCCTATCGGCAGAATCTCTTTTTTTCCTTTCCTGTGTTGGCTTAGTTTTTAGTGTACTTTTTGCTACTTTATGGATATAATATTCTGTATAGGTTTATAGGTTGGTACTAGGCTATCGGCCCTAGGGCCTATACTAGCCTAGCCATAACAATTCCCTGGCTGTTTCTTCCCACAGTATTTACTTCCCTGGACCCCTGTCTAGCAGGGCGACTGATGTGATCCCCGGGGTGAATTTCTTATCTCCCATCCAATCATCATAGGTTGACTGCCCTTTCCACTTTTTGTTGCCTGAGTTGTTGTGCTAAGGATGAAGCTACCAGGTAACAGGAAAAGAGGAAGACCTAAGATAAGTGATTATTGTTGTTTGACTTGCAGTCCTGCATCCAAAGTCCCAGTCTCCTTGTTTCTTGATCTTCTCCCCTGTTTCAACATCATCTGTTTCCACTGTGAATTATAGTTTTCTGTTTATGCTATGTATAGGAGTCTTAACTGTGTAGCTGTGAAATACCCTTTTAGATTGTGTAATTCTAATCTGCCCTGTTATACTGGAAACATCAGCTTATCCCACTTGACTCTTGCTGTCTTCCCCTCACAGATAGTCCTTCAGCTCTTTATTAATTGCTATCCACAACCTCTCCTCTAATTGATAAAAATATGCCTGACCTGTGTATAAGACTAAAGGGACTAAAACATTTTGACTGCTTGTATCTTACTATCCATATACATATAACAAAGCTTCCATTTTCTCAGTTTTTGTATTATCTTTTGTTTATTCTCTTCCCACACATCCCTAGCTGATACACCAGAATAATTTTAAGCTGTGCTTCTAAATACTTCATTTTAGCATGTCCCCATAAATACAGATATTGATGAACCAATTCATGTGTGGGTCCATTATTTACCGCTATTGCCTTTGTGTTTAGCTTCATTAATTGTGTATCCTGAAAAGATTTGAAAGTGTCTGAAAATGTTCCACAGCACTGTAATGTTTCTTTCTGGTTTTGTCAAGTATAAAATAATATCATCTGCAAATAGAGGCAGCTTTTCTTGACTACCATACCAGTTATATCCCTGAATTTCTGTGTCCCTTATTTTCTTTGCAAGTGGTTCTAAATATAATGCAAATAAAGGGGAAAGAGGACACCCCTGCCTGGTTCCTCTGCTTAAGCAGAAATTATCAGAGAGGACCCCACCCACTTTAATTTTCAGATCCGATCCCTTATATATTCTCCTAATCAACTTTGTCATTTTTCAGAAAATGCAAATACTTCCATTGCCCTGTTCATAAAGTCCAAGCTTACTCTGTCAAAGGCTTTCTCTGCATAAAGACCCATCAGCAACAGTGGTATTTTCTTACATTCTGCTTCCCTCTGGATCATCAGTGTTCTGTTAATGTTTTCAAATGTATGTCTCCTCTCCACAAAACCACATTGATCCATATCTATCAATTTTGGCATCACTGTTGCCATCATTTTAACCATTATGGGCACAAACACTTTGTAGTCCTGGTTTAGTATTGAAATGGGCTTGTATGATGCTGGATCTGATGGATGTTCTTCATGTTTCACTGTTGCAGTCATTACATTTGGGTTATCTGCTTGCAGGTAGCCCTCAGTCGGTCTGATTAACAAAGTCTTAGGTCCTGCGTCAGTTGCGGTCTCTTTTTCTGTGACATCAGGTTGTCAGGGGTATAAAACATGCAGCCGACATCATTACATCAGTCTTTCTTGCCGTGCGGTGCCCGAAGCAGAAGCAGTTCGCAAGTGCCAGTCATCAGACTCCTGAAATTTTCATTTTTGAGTTTCAGAAACAAAGTCTTCAACTAAAAGCTAAGTACCCTGTTGGGGAAATTTTTTCTTGCTCTAAACCGATGTCAGTAAAAGTAAATAATTGCATTTCTTGTGGAAAGCAAATACCTCATAAAGATTTTCATTCATACTGTATTCCTTCCCTAGGCCTTGACCATGACGTATCTCGCTGTCGGTTTTGTGCCTTATTTAAACCATGAACTATCCGTCGTCGGTATATTTGTGCTTCTAAATTTTTTGGTGCTTGGTTCAATTATCCTGATATGTCTTTGGTAAGCCATCCCACTACCGACATTCCAAAGAAACGCAAAGATAAAGACAGAGACAGGCTGCCCAGTTCGCCGGTACTCATTGAGGCGCTTTCGCAGCCCCTGATACCCGCTACTTCAGATTTGCAGGCCTCTACTGGGACTCATTCAGAGTTCGATATGCTGCGAGATGCTTCAGCTGTGGAACCTGCGGATGTCTCTACTTTGCATGGGTCCGGAGCCGCAGTGCAGGCACCGGCTTTTGAGGGTGTATTCAGGCCTACTGACTTGCATATTAAACCGGCACCATCTTCTTCTTCAAGGCCTAAAACTCAAACCATGCCTAGAAAACTGACGCCCAGACCACATGGTCAGGCCTGTATGCCTAAAGAACAAATGATAAGAATGACTGAAGACCTTATTACTTTAATCAGGGGAAGCCAACCTTCCATCTCTAAGAGACCTAGGACTGAGTTTGCATATGATACTTCTGACCAGGATTCTGAAATTTCTGTTTCCTGTGATGACCAGGATTTACCCTCATCTACCTATGAGGATTCTGATTCTGAGGACTCTATTCCCTCTGCCCCCCCCCCCCCCCCCGAGGATTTCTCTTTTGGTGAAACCTTGCATACTCTCAGGGAGATTTTTCATTGAGATAGTCAGGATTTCTCTGATTCTGAAAAAAAGCTTAGGGATTTCTTACTCCTGCCCCAGCACAGGCCTTTAGCTATACCTCCTGTACTGGACATTGTTGATGATGCCTTTTCGGAATCTAGCATGGCCCCTGACTCTTTACCTCCTGCTTCCAGAAAACCTGATAGATATTACGGGTTCCTGACTCACAATTTCCTTTTCAAAAATCCTACTGCAGATCCTGAAACCATTTCACAGGGACCCAAGGGCATTAAAGCTACTACTGCCAAAAATCCTACCCCCTCTGATAGAGACTCCGGGGCGCTGGATAGATGGGGTAAGAAGGTATACACTCCGGCAACTTTGGCCATTAGGGCCTTGAATTGCCAGTTTCATATGTTAAAGTATCCGCTGCATATTATTGGATTGCTTAAACAGAAAATGATGTTGACTCCTGATTGTGCTGAAAATAAGGATTTACAGGATTTTATGCATTCTGCTGAGCAAGTTGGTAAACGTATATTGCAGTGTGGTTTTGATTCACTAGAGGCATCTTGCAGGGCTGCGGTAACTGGGTCTATACTTAGAAGGCATGCTTGGCTTTAGGAGCAATCCTTGCCAGAACATGTTAAAGCGAAATTACTGGATGCTCCCTTAAACCAGGGCCACCTGTTTGGCAACAAGGCAGAAGAAGTTCTTAAAAAGATGGAGGAAAAAGCTAAGTCTGTGCAAACTGTTAAAGACTTTTTACAAGTACAACCACCAAGATTTGGTAGGCATTGGCCTTCTAAGAATTGGTCCTTTCCTGCCTCTTCCAGACCTTCTCAGTCCAAACCCAGATCCAGCAGAGCACCCAGGCTTCAGTCCCAGGGGACGCACAGGAGTAAGCAGTGGGGATCCTCCACTTACAAATTTGGGAGTAATAACTCACCCCTATGGTAAACTGTCTTATTGACTTCTTTTTAAAGCTTCCAAGCACTTCTCAACTGACTGCCCCTTTGGGGGGAAAGATTGCACTTCATGCAAGGAACAGGGAACTCATTACCCAGTACAAATGGGTTTTAAATATAGTATCCCAAGGATACAGATTTAACTTCCACACGTCACCAACTCCAAGCATTTTGGCCGGATCTACCTCCAGAGCAGTGGGCAGAGGCCCAAAAGCAAGTACTCTCTGTCTTAAGCATAGGGGCTATTCAGTTGGTACCAGAAGAGAAAAAGGGACAAGGCTTCTACTCGAGATTTTTCCTGGTACCCAGAAAAGACAATTCATGGCTTCCTATCCTGGACCTGCCTACTCTAAACACCTTTTTGGTGATTCCAAAATTCAAGATGCTGACTCTTCACCAGTTGCTTTCTATGCTAAGCAAAGATGCCTGGTTGGCAACACTAAATTTAAAGGAAGCATACCTGCATATCCCAATCAGGGAGTCTTGCAGAAGATACCTAGGCTTTAAAGCAAGCTACATGCACTATCAGTTCTCTGCACTGCCCTTTGGCTTATCTACTGCACCCAGGGTATTCACAAAGTGCCTAGTTCCAGTCATTGCATTTTGCAGGCAAACAAATATTCAGATATACCAATACCTGGACGATTGTCTAATTCAGGCAGAAAACCAGGGCATACTTTTAAATTATCTGACTTTTGTACAGAGGGTGCTAACTTGTCTGGGGTGCACCATAAACGAAAAGAAATCACACCTGGTACTCTGTCAACAAATTATATTCCTGGGAGCAAGCTTGAATACAGCTTCCCAGGTGGCTTCCTCACGCCAGAGAAACAAATTCACTTGACAACCTACTTCAAATAAGTGGTCACAAAAACCCTGCTATCTGCAAGGCAAATACTACAAGCCTTTGGGTTCATGGCCTCCTGCATTCTTCTCATTCCATATGTAAGACTGCATATGAGGAAACTACAGTGGTATCTAAAAAACCTATGGTGTCAACATTCTCAGGATCTAGAAGCAATGATTCCTATCATTCCTTGTCTATGCTTAGAGTTTCTTTGGTGGGCAGAGGCCTGCCACCAAAACAAGGGACTACCATTCACACTACCCCCTGCCGCCCAAACCCTAACAACAGACGCATCAGACTGTGCATGGGGGCGGGGGGGGGGGCGCACCTGGCAGGGAAGTGCATTCAGGGCAAATGGAACCCAATTCAAATGCACCTTCACATCAATCTTAAAGAAATGTTAGCTGTACAGAATGCTCTGACAATCTTCAAGGACAACATTCTTGTAGGACAATTAATGGTAAAGACGGACAACACCACTGTTTTGTGGTACATAAGCAAACAGGGGGATACACATTCTTGCCCCCTTTGCAGACTAGCCATGCAATTGTGGAACACAGCCTTAAGCTACCAAGTACATCTACAAGCTCAATTCCTGCAGGAAAACTAAATACACTGGCAGATGGACTAAGCAGAACCCTCATGGACACACATGAGTGGAAGCTAGAACCAAGGATTTTCAACATGTTGACAAGCAAATGGGAGAGCTCAGATATAGACCTGTTTGCCTCCCCTCAGAACTATCAATTAGAAAATTTTGTGCAAGGACTCCCCACAGACAAGCTTGGAAGGTGGATGCTCTGTCCTTTAGCTGGAAAAAGCTATCAGTTTATGCCTTTCCTTCTCTGCCTCTGCTCTCCAAGTACTGCTAAAGATCAAACAAGACAAACCAAGGATGATTTTGATTGCACCAGCCTGGCCACGCCAACACTGGTGCCCCCTCCTGCGCAGTGTGTCACTGTTGGCCCCATGGCACCTGCCTCAGACTCCTACCCTGCTGTCTCAGCAGGAGAACCAGCTTCTGCACTCTCAGCTTCAAACACTGAACCTAGCAGCCTGGCTAATTACCTAAGCTCTCCTTTACCCATCCCTCAGTAAACCAGTGATGGATGTCATTTTAGAGGCAAGGAGGCTTAGTACTAGAAAAACATATGCTGAAA
Organism: Protopterus annectens; assembly: GCF_019279795.1. Lineage (NCBI taxonomy): Eukaryota > Metazoa > Chordata > Ceratodontiformes > Protopteridae > Protopterus > Protopterus annectens. The sequence continues at coordinate 600,504,071 of NC_056741.1, read as the reverse complement.
AATGGAAAATATTCTGTGCTTGGAACCAATCTCAAGGGATGAGCACAGCAGTGCCCAATTTACCTCAGATTTTACAATACTTAACTGAGATACTTCACAAGGGCATGTCTTTTTCCTCATAAATTCATGCCCCAGCCATTTCAGCTCATTATAACACAGAACCTCCCCTCTTCTCTCTTCCACTGCCCAAGCAGTTCCTCAGAGGGGCCAAAAATTTAAGACCACTCAGGAGAGCTCCAACTCCTGCCAGGGACCTTAACTTTGTATGGGAAAAACTCACCCTTCCTCCTTTCGAGCCAGCTGCTATTGCAGATTTAAAATTCCTTTCTTGGAAAACCGCTTCCCTTTTAGCCATCACTTCAACAAGAAGGGTATCTGAATTACAGGCCCTTATGGCAGTGGAGCCTTTCATCATCTTTCATGTGGACAGGGTGTCCCTCAGGACCAGTCCCGCTTTCATGCCAAAGGTGGTATCCAGTGTGGCCTTTAATCAGTCCATTCTTTTGCCTACCTTCTTTCCTAATCCGCAGAACAAAGGGAAAAGGATACTGCACTCCTTAGATGTGCATAGACAACTTAGATTCTACTTGGACAGGTCTAAACCTGAAAGGAAATCTGAACAACTGCTGGTGGCATTTGCTGCAGGGACAGAGGGGAAGGCTATTTAAAAGCGAACTGTCTCCAAATGGATAGGCCATTGCATTCACTTCTGCTATAAGCACCATGGAAAACCTATCCCACAGGGGATCAGATCCCACTCACCCAGGGCTGCATCTACCTCTACAGTCTTTCTCAGAGGTGTACTTACCATGGACATCCTAGAAGCTGCTACCTGGAGTTCTGTACATACTTTCACCAAGCATTACCATTTGTCAGTTTTCTCTAAATCCAGAGCTGGCTTTGCCACTGCAGTTTTGCAGGGTCTTATAGTTGCTTTTAATGCTATCTAAATTCCTCTCCTCATCCTTAGCTTTGGGAATCTACCCAAATGTAACGACTGCAGCAGTGAAACACGAAGAACATAGTACAGTTGAGTACACTTACCTTACCTGTAGATGTTCGAGTGTATTCATTGTTGCAGTCCTGGTTACCCTCCCTCCAGCCCCCTGACTTCGTTTGGCTATACCTCTTCTCTCCTTTTCAGTGCTTAAAAGCTTTTTGGTTGACGCGTAACCTTGTATATTTATAGATTTAATTGCTTCCCATTAGGGGGGCACCTGAAATCTGGGGCAAGAAAAACTGATGTAATGACGTCGGCTGCATGTTTTATACCCCTGACAACCTGATGTCACAGAAGAAGAGACAGCAACCGATGCAGGACCCAAGACTTTTATAATCAGGCTGACTGAGGGCTACCTGCAAGCAGATAACCCAAATGTAATGACTGCAACAGTGAATACACTCAAACATCTACATTTATGGTAAGTGTACACAACTGTACTATCTTTACCCTCTTTAGGTATTACAGCTACCACCACTTTTTTCCAAGATGTTGGTACTTCTCATTCTCCTAAAATACTGTTCAACGAAACGTTGTTCTTATCAGTGTTTTTCCTTCCTAGCTTTCAGACTTCCACAGGAATGCCATCTGTTCCTGGGGACTTTCTTGTAGATTCGTTACACCATCATTTTTGTCTCATTTTCTATCTTAACTGTTAGTAATTGAGCCTTGTCTACCTCTAACCTTGGCATATTTAATTCTTCCATAAACATTTCCATTTGTACCTTTTCTGATTTAAATATTTCTCTGCTTTATACAGACTTCATAAAATTTCTGAAATATTTCTTATACTTCTACAGGATCCTTTATCTTCTTTGTTATAGGCTCCCTAAGCTTGGTGACAGCCCTTCACACTTTCTGTTGCCTGAGTTGTTATGCTATAAGTTTTTGTGCTCTAGAGTGATTAATCAAAAAAACAGTTGCTTAACAGAAGTCTTCCTAAACTCCTGCATATTCTTGAGGTAATCACTTATTTTCTGTTCAGCATTCTGCATTTGCTCCTCTTTTTGTTCTTTGAGATTCCACCTGTTTTGTAATACTTTAATATATGTCATTCCCTCTAAATAATTCTTGTTACTTCTTAACCGTGTCTCCCTGTTTTTAAACTCCGCTTTAATTATATCCCACTCTAGCTATATTTTTAGAAGAAATTTTATCTGCTCTAATATTGCCTGAATAATTTCCACTTCTCATTCCTTAAATTCCTCAACTTCCAACAGATAAGTGGGAAGCACCAGTGTATCATTTTTATTTTATTACCCTGTGTTTTTATTTTGGTTATTAGTGCAGCATGATCTGAAATAGTTATTGGGTGCTTATCAAGACCTTCAATTAAATGCACATGTTCCTCTGAAATGTAAATTCTGTCTAGGCTATCCCAGTTTTTGTATCTTTGGGAATAATGTGCAAATTCACTTCGAACTCTTAGTACTGAATTCATACCCTCCATGCCAAATACTTTTATAAATTTCTTGAAAAATCTGTCCTCCTTTGTTATATTTTAACTTCTGGGCTCCCCAGGCACATCTTCACTCTTGGAAATCAAATTCCAGTCCCCACTTGTCAGTAATATTCATTGTGGAAAGGTGTTTATTTCTTCCAGAATTTTCTTAAGCTCCATTATAGCAGTTTTTGGTGGAATATAAATACATGCCACTGTAGTCCTCCTTCCTTGCCAGTAACCCCCTTAATATTACAAATCTACAATATTGCCTTTTTTCCCTCTTCTGTTATTGTTGGAGTTCCTCTTGCAGTTAATGTAATTACTTCTCTATTCCTTTGCCTCAGGTATTTTGCTGAATAAGCATCCTGAAAACTTTTCTTTATCAGATTCACATGTTGAATTCTTTCCAAATGTGTCTCTTGTGGCATAGCTGTTAGCACTGTACATTTTTAATATAGTTTAGTACTCTTTCTTTTTTGTAGATTTGTTATCAGAGACCATTAACATTTAAAACTTTAGAGAAAGCAGTAATATTCTTGAAAGATTATTCCTACCTTTTATGTATCACAGCTTTTTTGTTAAATGTCTAGCTTCATATTTTGTGTTACATGCATGTACTGTTTTGCAGGTTAATTTTTTATACACTTGCTTCTTGTCATGTTCATTTGAGGCTATGCCACATGTTACAGAACTTTTTGTTTTATTGAAAACCCTCATGTTACAGAATTTCTTGATGTTCTTCGTGTTTCACTGTTGCAGTCATCACACTTGGGTTATCTGCGTGCAGGTAGCCCTCAGTCTCCCCGAATACCAGAGTCTTGGGATTTCTGCGTCGGATGCTGTCGCTTCTTCCATGCCTTCAGGTCGTCAGGGGTATAAAACAGGCAGCTGATGCCATTACATCAGTCTTTCTTGCTGAGAAGGAGTCCAAAGCAGAAGCAGTTCACAAGTGCCAGTCGGCCGCTACCTAAAAATTTCATTTTTCGAGTTTCAAACCTGAAGTCTTCTAAAGCTAAGTACCCCGTTGGGATTCTTTTTTGTTGCTCTAACTGATGTCAGTAAAATTAACAATTGTCTTGCCTGTGGAATCAAATACCTCACAGAAATTTTCATTCTTACTACGTCACTTGTTTAGGCCCAGACCGCGACGTCCCTCGCTGTCGGTTTTGTGCCTTAACGCCTGAACCATTCGTTGTCGGGCTATTTTTGTTGCTAAATTGTTTTGCTCTCGTTTTCCGTATTCCAAAATGGCTTCGGTAAGCCATCCGACCACCAATCTTCTGAAAAATCACAAATGTAAAGACAGACCGCATAGGTCAAAAACTGCCGACGATGCTTCCATTAAGGTAGTCGCCAGTCTGCCGGTACTCAGTGAGGCGCCTTTATAGCCCCTGATGCCTGCTTCTACAGATTCGCAGGCCTCTGCTGAGACCCATTCAGAGTCCAGTTTGCCACGAGATGCTTCTTCGACTATGGAACCTGCGGATGTCTGTACCTTAGATGGATCCGGAGCCGCTGTGCAGGCACCGGCTTCTGAGGGTGTATTCCGACCTACCGATATTCACATTAAACCGACAACTTCATTTTTAGCTAAAACTACCGAGTTTCTCATGCCCAGAGTACGCACTACGCCTAGAAAACTGATGACCAAAATGCATGCTCAAGCTCCCATGCCTCAAAAACAAATGCTTAGAATGGCTGAAGACCTTATCACCCTAATTAAGGGAAGCCAGCCTTCCCCTGCTAAGAGACCAAGAATTGAGTTTCTTTCTGATTCTACTGACCAGGAGTGCGATGACTCTGACCCTTCTGATTACCAGGACAATCTGCCTTTGAGGATTCAGATGCAGAGGAATCCATTCCCTCTACCTCACCTCCAGAGGATTTTTCTTTTGGTGAAACCTTGCATACTTTAAAAGAGCATTTCCGCTGGGAATGCCAGGATTATCCTCAGTCCAAAAAGAGACTCAGAGAATTTTTAGAGTTGCCTCAGCACAGGCCCTTAGCTATACCCTTTATCCTGGATGTTGTAGATAATGTCTTTATGGAATCCAGTCTTACTCCAGACACTTTACCACCGTCCCCTAGAAAACCTGATAGGTACTACAAAGTACCTGAGTCTCACAAATTCCTCTTAAGAATCCTACTGCAGATCCAGAGACCATTTCCCAGGTGCCTAAAGGTATTAAGCCTACTACAGCCAAAAACCCTACTCCTTCAGACAGGGATTCCAGAGCTTTAGACAGATGGGGTAAGAAGGTATATACCTCTGCAACTATTGCCATCAGGGCATTGAATTGCCAGTTTCATATGTTGAAGTACCAGCAACATATTATGGAATAAATTAAACAAAAAATGGTGTTACTTCCAGATTGTGCAGAAAAATAAAGATTTACAAGAGTTAATGCATACTGCAAACCAAGTTAGTAAGCATACATTGCAGTGTGACTTTGATGCCCTAGAAGCATCTTGCAGGGCTGCAGTCACTGGATCTGTACTGAGAAGGCATGCTTGGCTGAAGGAACAAACCTTGCCAGACAATGTCAAATCTAAATTACTAGACGCTCTTTTAAATCAGGACCGTTTGTTTGGCACCAAAGCAGAAGAGGTTCTTAAAAAGATGGAAGAAAAAGCTAAAGCTATGCAAACTGAATTCTTACAAGTGCAGCCACCTAGATTCAGTAGGCATTGGCCTACAAAAAAAATGGTCCTCTCCTGCCCCTTCCAGGCCTTCTCAATCCAAACCCAGGGGAACCAGACCATCAAGACTACAGTCTCAGGGTATGCAGAGATCTAAACAATGGAGTCCTCTGACCTCAAAAACAGGGAGTAGCAATCCACCCCCTTATGGTAAAAGTTTACAATGACTTGTCAGTTATCCTTTCCAGCCCTGCCCATCTACTTGCACCCCATGAGGAAAACTTGCCCTTCATGCCAAAAACTGGATGTCTATTACTCAGGACCAATGGGTTCTAAACATTGTATCCCAAGGATACAGATTCTACTTCCATTCCCTGCCAACCTCAAGCAGGGTTGCAGACCTTCCTCCAAACCAGTGGACAGAGGCTCAAAAGCAAGTACATTCCCTGCTAAATATCAGGGCCATCTAACCAATTCCAGTAGAACAAAGGGGACAGGGTTTCTACTCCAGACTGTTCCTGGTGCCCAGAAAAGAGGACTCTTGGTGCCAGATCCTGGATCTATCAATTCTCAACACCTTTCTCGTCATCCCAAAATTCAAAATGCTAACCCTGCAACAGCTTCTCCCTATGCTAGACAAGGATGCCTGGCTAGCCACCCTAGACTTAAAAGAAGCCTATCTGCACATCCCCATAAGGGAGTCTTGCAGGAAATATCTGTGCTTCAGGGCAGGCTCTATGCATGATCAGTTCTCTGCACTTCCGTTTGGCTTATCTACTGCACGCAGCGTATTCACAAAGTCCCTGGCTCCAGCCATTGCATACTGCAGGCAGAGAAATGTCCAAATTTTCCCATACTTGGATGACTGCCTGATTCAGGCGGACAGTCAGGAATTACTACTTCAACACCTGGCATTTGTAAAAAGATTCCTGTCTTCATTGGGGTGCACCATCAACGAAAAGAAATCACAACTGGTGCCCAGTCAAAAAAATTGTATTCCTGGGAACAAGCTGGAACACGTCTTCCCAGATGACCTTTCTCACTCCAGAAAAACAGATCTATTTGAACAACTACTTCAAACACATGACCACCAAAACCCAGCTGTCTGCAAGGAAAATACTGCAAGCCCTAGGGTTCATGGCCTCATACATTCTGTTAATTCCATATGCAAGACTGCATATGAGGAAACTTCAATGGTACTTAAAAAGTCTTTGGTGCCAACATTCACAAGACCTGGAAACAGTCATTCTGATCATTCCTTGTCTAGGGGCAGAGTTCCTTTGGTGGGCAGAAGCATGCAACCACAACAAGGGACTGCCTTTCACTCAACCCCTCGCCACCCAAATCCTTACTACAGATGCATCAGACTATGCATGGGGGCTCACATGGCAGGCAAATGCATTCAGGGAAAGTGGAGCCCAGGACAAATTCTCCTGCACATCAGTCAAAAAAGAGATGTTAGCTATACAGTATGCTCTGACAGCCTTCAAATACATAATCCTTCCAGGATAGCTGCTGATAGAATCAGACAACACTACAGTTATGTGGTACATAAACAAGCAGGGGGGAACCCATTCTTACTCACACTGCAGGTTAGCCATGGCCCTGTGGAACACAGCCTTGAGCAACCAAGTGCATCTGCAAGCTCAGTTCCTGCTAGGCAAACAGAATTCACTGGCAGACGACGTAAGCAGAAATCTCTGGGACACACACGAGTGGAAATTGGAGCCCAACACCTTCAACCTTCTAATCCTGAGGTGGTGGACACTGGAGGTGGACCTCTTTGCCTCCCTTGAGAACCACCATTTGAGCAAATTTTGCACCAGGAACCCTCACAGCAGGGCCTGGAAGGTGGATGCCTTATTCTTCAAATGGGAAAACCTCTCAGTGTATGACTTTTCCCCTCTGCCCCTCCTCTCAAAGGTACTACTCAAGATCAGACAGGACAGCCCAAGGGCAATTCTTATTGCCCCAGATTGGCCATGCCAGCACTGGTATCCACTCTTACATAGCATGACAACAGTGCCACCCTGGCACCTTCATCAGACACCTTCCCTGTTGTATCAGCAAGAGGGACATATTTTGAATGCACAGCTGCAAACCCTAAACCTTGCAGCCTGACTTATCCCCTGAATACTCCACCAGCAACCGTCAGCAGGCAGGTACTGGACGTCATTCTTGAGGCCAGAAGACCTAGTACTAGAAAATCGTATGCTGAACAGTGGAAAAGATATTGCTATTGGAGTCCGTCTCAAGGAAAGGACACAGCTGTGCCTTCCTTGCCTCAAACCCTTGATTACCTAGCAGAGCTACTCCACAGAGGCCTGTCCTTCTCCTCCATTAAGATTCATGCCTCTGCCATCTCAGCTCATTGTAATACTGAGCCACCTCTATTCTCTCACCCTCTCATTAAACAGTTTTTGAGGGGGGCTAACAACTTAAGGCCCCCTAAGAGAGCACCCATCCCTGGCTGGGACCTTAACTTTGTACTGGAAAAGCTCACGCTCCCCCCTTTTGAACCTGCAGCTTCAGCAGAGTTAAAATTCCTTTCTTGGAAAACAGCCTTGCTTTTAGCCATAACCTCAGCTAGCAGAGTGTCTGAGTTACAGGCACTAATGGCTGTGGAACCCTTCATTATTTCCCATGCTGACAATGTTTCCCTCAGGACTAACCTGTCCTTTATGCCTAAACCAAGCCATCCATTTGTCAACCTACTTCCCTAATCCTCAAAATAAAGGGGAAAGGATCATGCACTCCTTGGATGTGCACAGACAGCTCAGGTTCTACCTTGACAGGACTAAACCTTTCAGAAAATCTGACCAACTGCTAATCAGCTTTGCTACAGGGGTAGAGGGCAAGGCCATTTCAAAGCAAACCATTTCCAAATGGATAGCACACTGCATCCATTTCTGCTACAAGCACCATGGAAAACCTACCCCATAGGGGATCAGAACACATTCCACTAGGGCTACTTCCACCTCTACAGCAGTTCACAGGGGAGTCTCTACCCAGGGATATTCTGGAAGCTGCAACCTTGAGTTCTGCACGCCTTTAACAAGCATTACCACTTACCTATTTTTTTCTAAATCCAGAGCTGGATTTACTACAACAGTCTTACAAGGCCTGCTAGCCAATCTTAACTCCTCTTGAATGCCTCCACCCTTCCTCAGCTTTCGGAATCAACCCAAGTGTGATGACTGCAACAGTAAAACACAAAGAACATAGTACAGTTGTGTACACTTACCATAAATGTACATGTTCGAGTGTGTTCACTGTTGTAGTCCTGGTTTCCCTCTCTCTAGCCCCCTGTTTTTCTCTATCCTTTCTACCTATCCTCTGTATGGCCATTTTTTTATGGCAGGGGTATTTACTTTTTACTGTTGGTGTTCCACACCATATACTAGCTCCCTATTTGAGGGGCTCCTGACATCTGGGGCAAGAAAAACTGATGTAATGGTGTCGGCTGCCTGTTTTATACCCCTGATGACCTGACGCCATGGAGAAAGCGACTGCATCCGACGCAGAAATCCCAAGACTCTGGTATTCGGGCCGACTGAGGGCTACCTGCAGGCAGATAATCCAAGTGTGATGACTGCAACAGTGAATATACTCTCTACATTTATGGTAAGTTTACACAACTGTACTTTTTATTGAAACCCTCAGACAAAAATACACACAACCAATACCCCCTTAAAACCTATTAACGTAATAATAACACGCCAAACTATGTACATCTTCAGATGTTGAAGTTTTACCCTCTTAATAGGAATCATTGTCCCGAACTGATAGCAAAACATGCAGACTCAGGATAACCTAAAAGAAAAGTTATCCATGCTAAGACGCATGGTATAGCCTGTGGTTCTGTTAAGTGCTGTGTGGTTTTGTCTTGTCTTTATAGCTCTCTCAGCTGGGAAAACGTTTAATGCTTTCAGAAAACATTTTCTCCAAGCCATTTCTCTTCATCAGATTATCTGCTAGAGACATGAGAATGAGACAGAAAACTGTTTACTAGAAAAGGCTGTAAAAGATTAATTATCCTTTTTTGATTTAACATGCAAAGAAAATCATGCACTATTTAAATAGTAGTTTTAAGAAAAATGTTGTGTTAGTTACAGTTAACTTTCTTCCCCTCTTTCCCCTTTCCTGAGTATTTTTCCGGACATTATTGATATGAAGTAGGGCATATGGTTGAGTCCCTTACAAGTTTAACAAAGTCCAAGAAAGTCCAGTATTTTCAGAGTTTCATGTTTTATTCCTGTTCATCTCTTTGTCCCAAACCCTATCCCTGCTTCATTTCCAATGTACTTTTGATTCTTCTAGTCAACTCTAATACTTTTTTACCCTCTCTCAAGCATTTTCCTCTGAAACACTGGAAAATGTTTCACTAGCATGGTTTCTTTATGGTCTTTATTACTAGAAGAACAAGAAACAGAATTTCCTTCTGTTTCACAGGTCACTTTTTGTTGGGCAAACTTTTGTATTTCTTCCTTAACATGTAATTCATCAAAAAATGATTTTGTTCTTTCAGGGAAAAATGTTTTGAAGATAGCTAGATACAGCAGTTTGAATCGCACACCTGTTTTTGACATTCACTGAATAATGGGATACTCTTATTCTGCCTAGTGTACAATGAGCAGTCATTCCCACAAATACTCTGCTGTCTCCCATTTTTAGTATTTTGTCCTTCTGCCTCAGTCTTGTCAGCATCAACTCCTTCTGCTGGTAAGATTGCATCTTAACTATTAAAGGTCTAGCATGTTTTCTCATAGCCAGGTTTGGAGCATACTCACAATGTTGCCTTATTAATTAACAATTCCTGTTGTGGAATACCAGTCTATTTGCTTATTTGTGCTTTTATAAAATTAATACAGTCTGTTCCTTCCAGCTTCTCAGATACAGCAGAAAGTCTCAAGTTTTTCCTAACTAGTCTGTCCTCTAATTCTGTTATTTTTTGAAACATCTCTTCTTGAGCAGTCTGATATTCAGACAGACTTTTCTTCATTTCAAACTCTTGAGTTTTACAGTTTTGTCACCTTATCTGAATGTCTGTTTAAAGCTTCTTCCATTTTTTCCAGCCTTTTACTGTTTGAGTTAATGTACTCTGTGACAACCCCTCTCTGGGCCAGTAATCAGAGTGCCTGAATCCTCAACACTGACACTGGAGAGGGACGTTCACTTGGAATACAAATGGATACATTCAGTATTTTCAGATGCAGACCTTTCTGCATCAAGCACAATTTCCCTTAAGAGCGCACAGGGAACACACTCAGCCCGGGGTCTGGATTTCTCTGTATCTGTTGTCCTCCAGGTCCCCTTTCAGTCTCCCTACTGGTACAGCTGTAGGGTTAGGTCCTCAGGTGAGTGTCCAAGCCATGTTCTACTGCACCCTCTCTGTGAATCCAGTGCTTCGTGTCCCTACCCCAAGTATCTCACTCACTCGCACACACACACACACACACACACACTGTGGGATTTGATATTACACATACACGCACACACCTGGGAAAGGCTGCACAGATTTACCTACTGTGCCACCTTCTGCCCAGGGTATAAGGTAGTTATCACTGCTATCAGACAGTCCACAGTCAGCTACCAAGACCCTTAACAAAAGGTGTCCAATTATACTGTGCAATACTAATAGTAATACAAATTGTAGTAGTTCACCAAGACAGCTAGGCCTCCTGGAATGGCCCACACAGTATCCCCAAATAAATGTAAGCATTCTCAAAGATTAAGTACATTTTAATAGGACCATCCACAATAAAACGTTTTAAATATATTCAATAATAAATAATAAAAGCATGAAAATACTGAATGTATATTTACGGTAAACCACAGAGTTCAAATCACAAGAAATATTGAAAAGAACATTGATGGACAGACTTATACAAATAAAGAAAAATAATTTCTAAACTAAGCTTCACTAATTTCTGACTGAATCTAGAATTACTATTCCCTAAGGACTTGATAGAACAAGGCACAGTGAAATACGTGAGCAGTCTTTCTAGTCAGGTTCCCAAAACAGAATACTCTGCACTCAAAGATTAATTCCTGTAAAATATAATATGAAGATGGCTTGCAAAATAACCTCATTTGGTCACCTGACTCTAGGTTTTCACAGTATCCCTGTTTGAAGCTATAACAGGAATTTTTTTTACATAGACAACAGCAGTACACATCTAAATGTTTATGGCAGTGCCTGGGGCTTCCCCTCTTTTTACTCAACTAATGAACAAAGGCTTCTTCCAGACCCACCATCTCTGTTCCTATTCAGCACTGTGAGGTACTGTTTTTATGGTTTAACAGCTCATTTACATTTCCCTTATTTTTCTCAAAGTAAGCTAGCTGGTTAACCTCTGCTGTCCCATTATCATCTATTAAAATATATACATTTAATTCATTTACAGTAATACAAATACATGTTTCATTCCAGCAGGATGGACTCTTTATGCATTTTAACACAAGCAAACCTCACAAATACATGTTCAGCACAAGGATCTGTACAAATCAGTTTCATGTACAAATGATATATAATTTAAAAAAAAATTCCAGCTAGCTGTGCTGGCACAAGTCAGACATCCACTGCCGTACTTCTCCTGGCATGGTTGGCAGTACCACCTGTTTTTACATACTCTTGTCAGTGTTCATTTATTTTAGTCAGGTCTGTGTGCAGTTGCCTATAATTTATTCTATGTTACGGAGCTTTTTTGCTGAACAGCTACTTTTCCCAGTCCATGTTTTTCATGGCCTTTTGTAACTGATTTTCCTTTAGGTCCTCTGTATTTCTTTTTTTCCTGGGATCCAGGCAGTGTGCCTACTAGCTTGTTACTGAATTTTCCCAAAAATCTAGGTACACTGGCTTTCTCTGCTAGGTTTCTGTTTTTACACTGGGATTAACTAGAATTAAGCTGATGTTCTTCATCTCACATTGCTGCAGTCCTTACATATGGGTAGTCTGCTGTCCTTGGTCGGCCCGAATACCAAAGTATTAGGCTGACGTCGGTCAAGGCGCTTAAAACTGACATCAGGACGTCAGGGTACAAAAGCGCATGACCGACGTCATTTCCTCAGTCTTTTTTGCCGCATGGTCCGATGCAGAAGCAGCGTTGCAAGTGCCGTTCGGCGTTCTGAAATTTTTCGAGTTCGGAGTTTCAGACCGAATCCAAGTAGGCTAAGTACCCCGTTGGGGAATATTTTGTTTTTTTCTTGCCTCAGTGTATTACCGGATGTCAGAAAAAGTGAATAATTGTATTTCTTGTGGGAAACAGATACCGCATAGCGATAATCATTCTTTGTGCATTCCTTGTTTGGGGCCTGAGCACAACGTAGTCGGGTGTCGCTTTTGTGCTAGGTTTAATAAGCGCACTATTAAGCGAAGGTTAGATTGTGCTAGGCTGGTCTTCGGGAAGCGGTGCAATTATAACATGCCGTCGGATACTCCGACGCCCGCTTCCACGAAGAAGCGCAAAGACAAAGCGGTTAAACCCAGGCAAGATGAGTCGTCCGTTCTGGACGCCGGTTCTTTAGAGGCTTCACTGGAACCGGTGGTTCCGATGGAGGCTTCTCTGGAGTCTCAGGGGGAGACCTTGATTTTGCAGGATGTGGCCTCTCAAGAGGCAGGCCAGGCTGAAGGGGCTTCTCAGGTTTCTATTCTCCCCTCCCTTCCCAGGGTGGTTAGGCCCTCTCCTTCTGTTTCCAAGGCTTCTTCCAGAGGTAGGCCAAGTTTAGCTCCTGTTGGTGTCACTCCGAGTTCAGCAGGGTCTGTGCCTAAGAAGCACATGCTTAAAATGGCAGAAGATTTGATTACTCTGATTAGAGGTTCTATGCCCCCTCCTGATAAGAGGCCTAGGGTGGAGCCAGAGTTGGAAAGTTTTGAACAGGCTTCGGATGATTCAGAGTCTTCGGCTGAAGACTTGCAGGAGTACACTCCTTATTCTGATTCTGATGCAGAATATTCCACTCCTTCTGCTTCTCCTCCAGAGGATTTTTCTTTTTCAGAGACACTTCATTCTATGAGGGAACATTTTAAGTGGGAAGGTCAGGACTTCTCTGATTCACGGAAAAGGCTTAGGGAATTTTTGTTTTACCTCAACATAGGCCCTTAGCTATACCTCCTGTCCTGGATGTTGTGCAAGATGTATTTTCAGAGGCTTCACTTAATCCTGATTCTCTGCCTCCTGCGCCTGTTAAACCGGATAGGTATTACAGGGTGCCTGAGGCTCATAAGTATCTCTATAAGAGTCCTAGGGCGGACCCAGAAACTATTAGCCAGGGACCTAAGGGTGTCAGGGCTTCTGTTGTAAAGAATCCGGTTCCTCTAGATAAAGAGGCCAGAGCTTTGGATAGATGGGGAAAAAAGGTCTATACATCTTCTACCTTAGCAATGAGGGCTTTGAATTGCCAGTTTCATATGTTGAAATATCAGAATTTTCTTCTTTCTCAATTGAAATCTAAGGTGGATGCTCTGGCGGAAGGCATTGAGTGTAAAGAATTACAAGATTTGGTGCATGTCTCTGAACAGGTGGGTAAGCATTCTTTACAGTGTGGTTTTGATGCTTTGCAGGCCTCTTCTAGAGTGGCTGCCACTGGTTCAGTTCTTCGCAGGCACGCCTGGCTTAAGGATCAGAATTTATCTGACCATGTTAAGACAAGGATTTTGGATGCTCCTTTGCAGTCTGAAGTGTTGTTTGGTCCACCTGTGGAGTCGGTCTTGAAGAAAATGGAAGACAAGGCTAAGTCTATGCAGACTGTTAAAGATTTGTTGCAGGTTCAGTCTCCGAAGTTTAGTAGAAATTGGCCTGCTAAGGGGGGGTGGACGTATCCTTCTTCGGATTCTCAGTCTAGGGGTAGATCTAGACGTGGTAGGGGCAATGCTCAGAGTTCCTTCAGACCTAGAACATGGAGTTCACCTGCACAATCTTCGAGTGAGGGCAGGGGCCAGTCCTTTCGTAAACAGGCCCAATGACCTACTGTTTCAGCTGCCAGATCCTTCTTGCCTGGCAGCACCTTTGGGAGGACGGTTGGCACTCTTCAAGGAAAATTGGATGTTAATTACCCAGGACAAATGGGTGTTGGATATCATACACCAAGGTTACAAGTTTTATTTCCATACCTTGCCTCCTTTCAAAGGCATGCCAGACGTTCCTCCTCAGCAAAGACTAGAGGCTCACAAACAGATTTCTCTACTACTTCAAATAGGAGCTATACAACCGGTCCCTCTGCCAGAAGTGGGCCTAGGATTTTATTCTCGCCTGTTTCTAGTACCGAAGAAAGGGAACACGTGGAGACCAATTTTGGATTTATCTATCCTCAACACATATCTGGACATTCCCAAGTTCAAAATGTTGACGTTACAACAGCTTTTACCTCTGCTGGGCAAAGATCACTGGATGGTGACTCTGGATCTCAAGGAGGCTTACCTTCATGTTCCTATCAGGCCCAGTTGCAGGAAGTATCTGCTTTCGGGCTGGGACTTTTCATTATCAGTTCTCTGCATTGCCCTTTGGCTTATCTACTGCACCCAGAGTGTTCACAAAGGTTCTGGCTCCAGTGATAGCTTTCTTCAGGCTAAGAGGAATACAATCTATCCTTATTTGGACGATTGCCTGATTCTGGCTCAAGGAAAGGACGAACTTCTTCATCATTTACAGTATGTGATAGCAGTGTTAAGATGCCTAGGGTATTCTGTGAACGAAATAAAGTCCAGTCTAGTACCCTCTCAGGACATGTGCTTTCTGGGTGTGAGACTGAATACAGCATCCCAGATGGCCTTTTTGACCCCGGACAAACAAAAGAATCTTTCTCTTTATTTCCATCAATTGTCTCGTCAGTCCAGGCTGACTGCAAAGACAGTCCTTCAAGCCTTGGGGTTCATGGCATCTTGTATTCTGGTACTTCCCAATGCCAAACTGCATATGAGGAAGCTACAATGGTATCTCCAAAATGTATGGACGCAACACTGCCAAGATATGGACACTGTCATTCAGATAATACCTTGCATTCAAAAGGAATTTTTGTGGTGGGCTCAGGAATGTCACCTAAACAATGGACTCTCTGTGACCCGACCAGAGGCGAGTCAGATTCTAACGACAGATGCCTCAGACAAAGCTTGGGGAGCTCATCTAAATGGAAAATGGGTACAAGACACGTGGCCTGCCAGACTTCAACATTTACATATCAACTTGAAGGAGATGTTAGCAGTCCAATTTGCATTGATAGCTTTCAAGGATTTACTTCTTCCAGGGCAGGTGTTGATTCAAACAGACAACACAACTGTCATGTGGTACATCAACAAGCAAGGGGACTCATTCTTACCCTCTATGCAGACAAGCAATGATTTTGTGGGAGACTGCTCTCAGTTTGCAGCTACATCTTCAGGCAAGGTTTCTGCCAGGAGCACAGAACTCCTTAGCAGATGTGTTGAGCAGACAAATCATGGATCCCCACGAGTGGAAATTGGATCCTCATGTATTTCAAAAATTGACAGTGTTATGGGGGACTCCAGACATAGATCTGTTCGCTTCTCCACTAAATTACCAGTTGCCAAAGTTTTGCACAAAAAGGTTTCATCCCACAGCTTGGAAAGTGGATGCTCTCTCATTCAATTGGAGCAATCTTCACGTGTATGCTTTTCCACCATTGCCTCTCCTCCCAAAGGTACTCCTGAAGGTCAGACAGGACAAGCCAACCATGATTTTAATAGCTCCGGATTGGCCTCGGCAGCACTGGTACCCATTACTGAGAAGTCTGGTACGGGAGCCTCCATGGCCTTTGCCTTCGATTCCACACCTGCTGTCTCAGGAGAACAGTCACCTACTCAATGTCAAACTTCACTCTCTGCATCTAACAGGCTGGCATATTCTGTTTTAAACCCTGAAGGGTCTCAGCTTCCGCAACAAGTTTTGAATGTTATTTTGGAGGCCAGAAGGCCTAGTACAAGGAAAGTTTACGCAGATAAATGGAGGAGATTTTTAATTTGGAGTACAGCAAAGGACTTTGAGGTTTCTAAACCTAATTTAAGTGTTGCTCTTCAATACCTTACTGAGTTATTGGACAAAGGTTTGTCCTTCTCCTCTATAAAGGTTCATGCTGCAGCAATTTCTGCTCACTATGACTGTGACCCACCATTATTTTCTCATCCTTTGTTTAAGCAATTCCTTAGAGGGGCAAAGAATATAAGACCCCCACGTAGAGCTCCTACTCCTGCTTGGGATCTCAATTTTGTGTTGGAGAAACTCACTCTACAACCTTTTGAGCCTGCAGCTACTGCCGAGTTGAAATATTTATCATGGAAGACTGCTTTTTTGTTGGACATTACCTCTGCGAGAAGGGTTTCTGAATTACAGGCCCATATGGCGGTTGAGCCTTTCTTAATTTTCCACAAGGACAGGGTATCTTTGCGTACTAATCCTTCCTTTATGCCTAAAGTGGTTTCTAGTGTGGCTTTAAACCAAACTATTCATTTACCTACTTTTTATGCAAACTCCCAAAATAAAGGGGAGAAGATTTTGCACACTTTGGATATACACAGACAGTTGCAATATTATTTGAGCAGAACTAAAGGGTTCAGGCAGTCTCAGCAGTTGTTTGTTTCATTTGCTTTGGGTTCTCAGGGCAAACCTGTTTCAAAACAAACTATTTCTAAGTGGATTGGTTTTTGTATTGCTTTCTGTTATTCCCATCATGGTAAGGAGATTCCAGCTGGGATTAGGCCTCATTCCACTAGGGCTACTGCCACTTCTACAGCTTTTTTAAGGGGGGTGGCTACTAAAGATATTTTGGAGGCAGCTACTTGGAGTTCAGTGCATACTTTCTCTAAGCATTACCACCTTCCACTTTACTCTAAATCTAGGGCTGGTTTTGCCACTGCAATTTTACAGGGCATTTTGGCAGCTCCTAATGCTTTATAGTTTTGCCATCCTCCCTTACCTCTGCTTTGGGATTCTACCCATATGTAAGGACTGCAGCAATGTGAGATGAAGAACATAGTACAGTTTTGTACCTACCATAAAGGTAGATGTTCAAGATCCACATTGCTGCAGTCCAATTCCTCCCTCCTTCCCCTCTGTAGTTAGAGGTGGTTGTGTGGTTTGGGTTGTAAATATTGTTAATATGGTTAGTGCAGGGGTGGTTGGTTGTTCTTTGCTGTTTTTTGGCTTTGGCCTTTCTTTTTAGGGCCTTCTGACATCTGGGGCAAGAAAAGACTGAGGAAATGACGTCGGTCATGCGCTTTTGTACCCTGACGTCCTGATGTCAGTTTTAAGCGCCTTGACCGACGTCAGCCTAATACTTTGGTATTCGGGCCGACCGAGGACAGCGGACTACCCATATGTAAGGACTGCAGCAATGTGGATCTTCGAACATCTACATTTATGGTAGGTACAAAACTGTACTTTACTCCTTGTGCAGCTGTCTTGGAAGTTCTTCATACATGAAGGAATCGTAAATTTTACTTAGAACACATTGTACAACATTCCTCTGGCCCCTTGCCCTCAGTTGCAGACTTCATGTCTCCCACTTAGAACATTTGCTAATGGAAAAAAAATGAGTTTTTTTTTTTTGCAGATGCAAGAAACATAGCATTTTACATGACCTTGATCATTCTGTGTTATTTTTCAATTCTGTTTGCTTACAAAATAAACAAAAGCTTTTTTTATAAGTTAAGCCAGTGATGTTAATCTAGACATCCATCCTTGTAACAAAAGGGAAATTATCTTACTTCTACATATAATATCAGTACATTTTACACCATACCCCCAATCCCAGCAGACCAAGGTCACAGCATTGTATTAACTTGATCTTACGTCTGTCTAGTCTTTCTTATTTTGTTTTAGTGTAAAACCCTAGTTCTTACAACTAAGAAAAAAACACTTGTTTACGTTTCTTTAACATATAGAAAAATCACTGAAAAGGCTCCTCCACTTTTAAAATACCCCTGACTGCATTGTATACAAAACTGATTTGCAATATAATGTGCTATTATCTATCATGAAATGTTTTACAAATACTACTAAGAACAAAAATTATTTTACTACTTTATCCCCCATTTTAGTGTCATTCTAAATGTTAATGACATAGTGAGGTATATTGCTTTACAGTCTCTCCACAAGTTTAACATAGGCATCAGAACTGCAATCTTACTCGGCCACTTTTTCTTGAAAAGCCATCTTTCACAAATGTGGTTGATGCTTTGTAGTCTCTCATTTTTTCACTAATTTCAGTGTTGCTGGTCTTCTTCCTTGAATTCTTCATCTACCATCACCGGACTCTTGTTCAAGCCCAAGGTACTGATGATTCTTCTAGTCAACACTGCTTTTTTCTCTCTCAAGCAATTTGGTTTGGAACAATGGAAAAGGTGTCATTGGCTCAGTCTGTCTGTAAGGTTTATTGTCAGAAGAAAAAGAAGCATAATCACCTCCTGCTTGTTAACTCAGTGTCTGATGTAGTCAGATTTCATTTTGTCTTCAACTGATGGGTTCAGATCCGAGCTCTCAGATCCAACTCGGCTGCTGTAAAAGCTTGTGGCAACATTGAACTCTGAAGCTTCTCCCTTACCCAGAATGCACCATCCCCACTACCTCAGATCTCGTTTGCCACCTCTAGGTGAAAGACGTTTTCTGTTGTCTGTCAAGCTACTAAATAAATAAGTGTTTTTTTCCATAATTTTATCTCCCTTTTAATTCTTTCCTTTGTACTAGTGTATCGGTGATACTATTGTTAGTATCTCTCTCTCGTTCTCTTTTTCTTCTTTGCCCTTTGGTAATACGTTCGCTTAGTCTGATTACCTTCGTAGGTAGTTTTTCAACCTCTTTCTGGTATTTTTTTTTTTTTTTTTAATTATTTTATATTCTTTTACTAGTGAGTGTGTGTGTGTGTGTCTATGTATGTATACACACACACACACACACACACACACACACACACTTTTTATACATTCTAATTGTAGTCTCAGTGTTTTTCTCACAACAAACTAATGGAATAAGCCCAAGGAGAACCAATAAGTGCTTTCATACCTCTCCTTCGCCAGAATCACGTCCAATCCAAAGATTTTCAAAAACTCAAAGGTAATAATTCCGCCACAATAAGGTGTAAAACTTGATTGTTTTATTAACTAAAACGCTGTCAAAAACAACTCACTTCAGCGTACATGTAGAAATCCAATGACAAACAACAATAAAAATGTTAGAAACAACTGCCAACAAAAAAGCATAAAGCGGACTGAAAAGTATTTAACGGTTAAGCGCTTTCACCCGTAACCTACAGGCTTCTTCAGATCACTTTCCACATCAATACTTCCACTTTTTATAACTTTTTAGGCGCCAAATCTTTAAAAACAAAGTTGCACATAAACTGCTACTTAAAGCGACAAGCCCAAGTAACTCATACCTTCTACTCCTGTTGTTCAACAACAGCGCTATCATTATTATATTCACATAAATATTATCCTTCCTGTACAACACATGGCATTCAACATAACCATAAACAGATAAAAAATATATATAAAAAATATATATGCATATAGGGTGTAATAATATAAATATATCTACTTTTTGTATTATATTAGTTACATGCATTTCCTAATTACACAACCCTTCCACAGTAATACTAGCCATACTAATCTACCCATATGACAATAATAAATGCATACTATGATAGAATATGATAAAAATGTAATAAAAGATAATATACATTACTACAAAATAATATAAATTGGGTGTACATAGTCTAAATACTAAACAATTTCAATGTCTACTCATAATAATAATAAATTTCTCCATTGCATAGACAGCTATAAGATATTTTATATATGGTATATATGATATATATAATATCACCCATATATAAATTACTTCATAATTATAATTTTAAAATAGCCTTCATAGAAATACTATCATTAAGACCCGGGTATGTTGTGGCATCTGTACATAACTGCCACCATGCCTCACGATAATTCAGTACTTTTTTATAATCCATACCCCTAGGATCATTTTTAATAATATCCAACAAGGCAAATTTAAAATCATGTCTTTGACCACAGTGTTCAATATGTCTGTAAAGTGCACTTTTTTGATCCCTTTTCTTAATATTATAAACATGCTCATAGATGCGTTTTTTAAAACTTCTTTCTGTTTTCCCCACATAGTAACTTGGGCATTCCTGACATATAGCAATATACACAACCATTTTTGTATTACAATTCCCCTTTGCTAACCTAAGTCTTGTTCTAATTATATTGTTTAACACTATCTCATTTTTATCAAATATATAACAACATTGTTTACATGACCCACATTTAGTGGTATGTTTCATACTATCCAGCCTATTAGTATTCTTATTTCCTATTTCTAGATGTTTCTTAGTATTAACCCCCATTTTATAAACTATTCCAGGATTAACTCCTATTAGTTCCCTAAGAACTCCATCACTATTAATTAAATACCAAAAGTTCTTTAGAATATTAGCCACCCCATCTGACATTGGACTGTATAACAATATGTAGGATCTTTGATGTTGTACATTAACCTTTTTAAAAAACGCATCTATGAGCATGTTTATAATATTAAGAAAAGGGATCAAAAAAGTGCACTTTATAGACATATTGAACACTGTGGTCAAAGACTTGATTTTAAATTTGCCTTGTTGGATACTGTTAAAAATGATCCTAGGGGGTATGGATTATAAAAAGGTATTGAATTATCGTGAGGCATGGTGGCAGTTATATACAGGTGCCACAACATACCCGGGTCTTAATGACAGTATTTCTATGAAGGCTATTTTAGGATTAGAATTATGAAGTAATTTATATATGGGTGATATTATATATATCATATATACCATATATAAAATATCTTATAGCTATCTATGCAATGGAGAAGTTTATTATTATTATTATTATTATTATTATATTGAGTAGATATTGAAATTGTTTAATATTTAGACTATGTACACCCAATTTATATTATTTTGTAGTAATGTATATTATCTTTTATTACATTTTTATCATATTCTATCATAGTATGCATTTATTATTGTCATATGGGTAGATTAGTATGGCTAGTGTTACTGTGGAAGGGTTGTGTAATTAGGAAATGCATGTAACGAATATAGTACAAAAAGTAGATATATTTATGTTGTTATACCCTATATGCATATATATTTTTTATATATATTTTTTATCTGTTTATGGTTATGTTGAATGCCATGTGTTGTATAGGAAGGATAATATTTATGTGAATATAATAATGATAGCGCTGTTGTTAAACAACAGGAGTAGAAGGTATGAGTTTATTTGGGCTTGTCGTTTAAAGTAGCAGTTTATGTGCAACTTTGTTTTTAAAGATTTGGCGCCTAAAAAGTTATAAAAAGCAGAAGTATTGATGTGGACAGTGTTCTGAAGAAGCCTGTAGGTTACGGGTGAAAGCGCTTAACTGTTAAATACTTTTCAGTCCGCTTTATGCTTTTTTGTTGGCAGTTGTTTCCAACATTTTTATTGTTGTTTGTCGTTGGATTTTTACATGTACGCTGAAGTGAGTTGTTTTGACAGCGTTTTAGTTAATAAAAACAATCAAGTTTTACATCTTATTGTGGCGGAATTATTCGAGCATCCTTGGGCGGAATTATTACCTTTGAGTTTTTGGAAATCTTTGGATTGGACGTGGTTCTGGCGAAGGAGAGGTGTGAGAGCATTTATTGGTTCTCCTTGGGCTTATTCCATCAGTGTTTTTCTCTGTTGCTCATTTGTTGTGGTATCTGCTGATTGTGTGTTATGGCTGAAAAGGAAGAAAAGCCCAGTGGACTTTTAAAAGTGTGGTCAGAAGATACATTTGTCTGACTCGCACACTCTGTTTGTTTATTTATTTATTTTTTTTGCTTAGGTCTTCTCCAACTCCAGGAAAATTGTGCGATCTGCCGCACTTTCAAACCTAGAGCAATGGTAGATCATAGGGTCTCTTGCTTTCTTCCTTTGATGAAGCTATCCCCAGAGCATCTAAGGAGAAACCAGAGAAGATATGTCATGCTTCTCCGAGCACCTCTTCTGCATCCTCCAAGTCCTCGGAGAAATCAGTAAAAAGGACTTCTTTGGATCCTACAGTTTTATTAGATCAATTGAAGAAGAAACCAAAGCTCTCTGAGCCTTCCTTTTCTCCGGTCCAACAGCATCTAAAAAGCTGTCCTTGGATCCAACGGCTTCTTTGGATCTGAATTCTCTGTAAAGTAAAGATTAATTTGATCCGAAGAACTCTGATCACACATTAAAGTCATCCTTGCCTACTTTGCCTAGAACAAGGTCCTCCCATCATTGGATCCAGTTCCCTCAAGAATACCTTCCCCATTCTTGGAGAGACCTAAATCTCTATCTGCTCCTTCCCCCCACTCAGAGTTTGACCAAAGAAAATGTAGAGAGGCTAGTGGGAGAGAACCTCTCGGCATAGAGCCAGCCTACCCCTTTCTTGGATCCTACCCCCATCGGGTCAGGAGGCCTGTACAATCCACAACACCTTCACTACAATTTCTCCTTTCACTCCTATTGAGGTTTCAGAGCCCTCGAATCCAAGTCATCCAGACCCATCTGCTTTGGATCAGAGAATCTTTGTATCCTCAGATCCAAGACTTGCTCTGAGCTCTTTAGTTCAGTCGGATTTGGAGAGCTCTGGGAGCCGAGATGATTCTACCTGGTCAGGTAGACCATCTCGGAAAGGTATAGCAACCTGAATCTGAGAGGACAAGCCTCTGATCCCTAGTCCTCCCCTGCTCACAGGACAGCCACCGCAAGGCTGAAGTCAGAACTGAAATTACCATCACCAAGGCTCCAAGTTGCAGAGACGGCTCCGGAATCCATGGAGTCGACTGCAGCAAGCTCTTTGCACCTCTGATTCAGGCAGTGCTTGCCCCCTCAGATCCCAAGTTTACTTCTATTCCATCTGTGTCTTGAGTCTCAACAATCCTCTTTACAAGGGCAGCCAATACCAAAACCCCAGGCTTCCCATCAGGGTATCCCCTCCTTTTCTGATAACTCCCTGGAGTATCTCACCGATGAGGTGCCTAAGAAAAGAACTTGCAAGGGGGGAAGCATGTAGATTCCCCTGAATCTGTCAACGAAGATGCAGATTTTGATGAGGGCGAAGAGTCCCCACAGTCACCTTCTGATGTCTCATTTGGAGACATCCTTGAGATCCTGAAACAGAGAGGTGACTGGAAGCCCAGCAGCCTTTCGTTGGAAGAATCTGTACTCCTGGAGGCGTTTGGAACCAGCTCATCTACCTCCTGGGTGGTCCTGCCTGCTGAGGAGCTCATCAGTTTGCTCTCTTGGAGGGCATGGAAGGATCCTGACACCACTGAGCCCATCCTCAGAAATCCAGACAAAATCATGACTCCCCCAGCGGATAGACAATTTTGGTCCAAAGGTGTACCTGTGGATGCCATAGTCATGGTGGCAGCCACTAAGAAGGAACTGGCAGAAGAAGTTTCCTGAATTCATCCCTCCCCAACAAGGAGTTGGGGGTTGATGAACAGATTTGGGAACCATGCCTGTGCTTCAGAGACCTTCACCTTAAGGTCTCTCAACAATTTAGCACATATCACAAGACTGCATAGGGACTGTCCTCTCAGGAACTGTTGCTGAAAAGATGAAGACGTCGGTCACTTCTCAGTTGACTACCCTACAGACCATTTCCAACTCTTCCATGAGGCTCTTCTCTAACATAGCAGAAGGAACCTCAAGAGCAGTGGATTCAGGTGTTTACAGAAGGAGACATACCTGGATGCTTTTGTGTGATTTTGCGGAGCCCTTTAAGTTCTTCATTCGTCAGTACTCCCTTTGATGGCAGGTCACTTTTTGGTCCCAAGGTAAAAGATACATTGTCCAGGTGTAAGAAGGATGGAAATACCCTTTCTGCCATGGGCGTATGTTTTTCCACCCCTCAAAGATCCTTTTCAAGGAATCATCAAGGTGGTGGTAAAATATGGTTCAAAAATCTCAAGGTGCTCTCCAGGAGACATGTTAGAGGTTTTCTTGGTGGCGTAAGCCAGGGAACCACGTTGGCTAAGCTTACGTAGGCCCTTGGGCCGATTGCCTAGTACCTACCTATGAAGAGGGGAGAACTCTAATGGTAGACTCCGCTCTTGTGGCAGAGGTGGACCACAGAACCAAGGGTGCAGAGATTTGTTCTTTGGCAAACCCTTCCAGTGTTCCTGAAAGGAGGCCTGATTATCCACCTCTGGAGATAATCTGGGATTGCTTGTCTGTCCCTGCACCAGAGAGCCTGGGTAGAAATAACAGATACTTGGTGCAGAGGATTATTTTCAGAGGTTATATAATACCATTTTCCCTTTGTCCTCCCAATTATAGCAAATTCCCCGATGTTCCACCCAGTCAGAGGGAACAAGCAGTAATTCAAATGCAAAAGCTGCTAGACAAATGAGTCATCCAGCACATCCCTCCAGACCAAATGGAATCCAGAACTTAGTCAAGGTTCTTTTTAGTGCTAAAGAAAGCAGGGATTGGAGACCAATTCTGGATCTCACCATCTTAAACAAATCCATTCAGTCCATTCTCCCGTTTTTGGAAATGGATGAATGGATGTGCTTGATAGACCTTCAGGATGTGTACTATCAATTAAAAATGAACAGGCATTCCAGAAGGTTTTTACCCTTCTGGCTGGAGGCCAATGATTATCGATTCAGAGTTCTGCCCTTTCATCTCACCACAGCCCCCAGGGTGTTTACCAAATGCATGACAGTAGTAGCAGCTCAGTTGAGACTGCAGGGATTCCGACTGTTTCCATACTTAGATGAATGTCTCGTATCCACCCCGACCAAGCATCAGCTCTTCGTAACAAGAGAAGAGGTGATCCAAACTTGTGCTCTACTAGGAATAGCTATAACTTACAAAAAATCTCAACGAGAACCAAGTCAAACTGTAGAGTTCATAGGGGCACTATTCGACACAAAATTATCAATAGCCTCACTTCCCCTTTCTAGAGTTGAGAGAATAAGAGCAAAAGTGAAAAAGATAGTTTTCAATACCAGAGTTTCATCCTGCTTAGTCCTTCAGGCTCTGTGATCAGTGCCTGCAGCAGTAACATTAGTGCCTTTGGCCAGAAATCACATGAGAATCTTTCAAAGGATACTAGCCTCACAGTGGTCAATTCTTCATCTCCCCCTTTCTGCCCCGATACAAATCACCAACATATGCAAAAGGGATCTGATGTGGTGGATTCAATCAGATCAGGTTTTACAAGGCTGTTTATTCATCCCCTCTCAGCCCAAGACCATAGTGACCATGGTGTTTCCCAGTTGGGATGGGGGAGGCATTACCTAGGGAAGATGGTCCAAGGCACGTGGTCGCCTGAAGAGGCAAATATTTATATCAGTGTTCTAGAATTGGGAGCAGTGCTTTTAGCAGTGCATGCCTTTCAGGATGCTCTACTTTCTGGAACGATTGTAATACAGACAACATGTCAGTGGTTTGGTACATCAGCAAACAAGGAGGAACCAGATCGTATCCCCTATGTCAAGAAGTGCTCAGGGTATGACAATATCTTCCAACCGCTTTCTTACAACAACGCACATTCTGGAGAAGTCCAATGTGCTTGCGGACAAGCTGCGAAGGTACATTCTACTACCTGACGAGTGGTCCCTCAATCAGACAGCAGTGGAAATGATTTTCCGCAGGTGGGGCCAGCCATGCTGCGATCTGTTTGTGTGTCCCCCTCAACAACAGTTGCAGCAGCTACTTTGCCCTAATCCCCCCACAGGGGAATCACCAAAGGATGCTCCTCTTCACTATTGGCCCCATGGTCTACTTTATACATAAGAAAGCTGCCAGGTTGAAGAGCAATGCCATCCTCATTGCACCCTTTTGGCCTTGACAGAATTGGATGTTCTTCGTGTTTCACTGTTGCAGTCATTACATTTGGGTTATCTACTTGCAGTAGCCCTCAGTCGGCCTGATAAACAAAGTCTTGGGTCCTACGTCGGATGCTGTCCCTTCTTCCATGATGTCAGGTCGTTAGGGGTATAAAACATGCAGCCGAAGCCATTACATCAGTCTTTCTTACCGTACGGTGCCCGAAGCAGAAGCATTTCGCAAGTTCTGATTGACCGACTCCTGAAATTTTCGTTTTCGAGTTTCAGAACCGAAGTCTTCATCTAAAGCTAAGTACCCCGTTGTGGAAACTTTTTCTTGCTCCTTACCAATGTCAGTAAAAGTTGATAATTGCATTACTTGTGGAAAGCAAATACCTCACAAAGATTTTCATTCGTACTGTATTTTTAACCTGGGCCCTGATCACGACGTACCTTGCTGTCGGTTTTGTGCGTTATTTAATCAGCGCACTGTCTGTTATTGGTATATTTTCACCTCTGAATATTTCAGTTCTCGGTTTAATTATCCAGAAATGTCATCGGTTAGCCATCCGATTACTGGTATTCCGAAAAAACGTAAAGATAAAGACAGAGACAGGCTGCCTAGGTCCAAAGCTGCCGACGATGCTTCTCCTAAGCCTGTCGCCATTTCGCCGGTACTCAATGAGGCGCTTTCGCAGCCCCTGATAATCACTTCTTCTGATTAGCCTCTACTGAGACCCATTCGGAGTCTGGTATGCCGCGAGATGCTTCAACTGTGGAACCTGCGGATGTCTCTACCTTGGATGGATCCGGAGCTGCTGTGCGGGCACTGGCTTCTGAGGGTGTATTCAGGCCTATGGACTTGAATATTAAACCGATGCCTCCTTCTTCATTTAGGCCTAAATCTCGAACCATGCCTAAGAAACCGATGCCCAGGCCGCGCATGCTCAGGCCTTTATGCCTAAAAAACAAATTATAAGAATGGCTGAAGATATATATAACTTTAATCAGGGGAAGCCAACCTCCCCCTTCTAAGAGACCTAGGACTGAAGTTGTTTATGAATCTTCTGAAAAGGATTCTGATTCTTCTGAGTCTTCTGATTATCTGGATTTGTCCTTATCCACTTATGAGGATTCTGATGCAGAGGACTCTCTTCCCTCTGCTTCCCCTCCAGAGGATTTTTCTTTTGGTGAAACCTTACATACTCTAAGGGAGCATTTCCACGGAGAAAGCCAGGATTTTTCTGATTCAAAAAAGAGGCTTAGGGATTTCTTACTCCTGCCTCAGCATAGGCCTTTAGCTATATCTCCTGTACTAGACATTGTTGATGATGCATTTTCGGAATTAGTTTGGCCCCTGATTCTTTGCCTCCTGCGCCCAGAAAAACCTGACCGATATTACAGAGTTCCTGATTCACACAAGTTTCTTTTTAAAAATCCTATTGCGGATCCAGAGACTACTTCACAGGGACCCAAGGGCATTAAGGCTTCTATTGCTAAAAGTCCTACTCCTTGTGATAGAGACTCCAGGGCGCTGGATAGATGGGGTAAGAAGGTTTACACTTCTGCAACCATGGCCATTAGGGCTTTAAACTGCCAGCTTCATATGTTAAAGTATCAACAACATGTTATTGGGTTGCTTATACAGTAAATAATGTTGATTCCTGACTGTGCTGAAAGTAAAGAATTACAGGATTTAATGCATTCTGCTGAACAGGTTGGTAAACATACTTTGCAATGTGGATTTGATTCATTAGAGGCCTCTTGCAGGGCTGCTGTTACTGGGTCTGTGCTCAGAAGGCATGCTTGGCTTAAGGAGCAATCTCTGCCCAATCATGTTGAAGCTAAACTGTTGGATGCTCCCTTAAATCAGGACTGCCTGTTTGGCAACAAAGCTGAGGAAGTTCTTAAAAAGATGGAAGATAAAGCTAAATGTATGCAAACTGTTAAAGATTTCTTGCAAGTTCAGCCTCCTAGATTTAGTAGGCATTGGCCCTCTAAGAATTGGTCCTTTCTAGCCCCTTCCAGGTCTTCTCAAGCCAAACCCAGACACAGCAGAAACTACAGATTTCAGTTCCAGGGGACACACAAGACTAAGCAGTGGGGAATTTCCGCACCCAAATCTAGGAATAGTAAGACTGCCCCTATGGAAAACTGTCTCAATGACTTGCTTTCAAAACTTCCAAGCACTTCCTAACTGAATGCTCCTTTGGGCGGAAAGATTGGTCTGCAGGCCAAAAACTGGGAACTCATTACCCAGGACAAATGGGTTTTAAATATAGTGTCCCAAGGATATAGATTTCACTTCCACACGTTACCAACACCAAGCGGGTGGCCAGATCTACCCCCAAATCAGTGGGCAGAGGCCCAAAATCAAGTTTTCTCTCTCTTAAGCATATGGGGGCTATTCAGTTGGCACCAGAAGAGGAAAAGGGACAAGGTTTCTATTCAAGACTTTTCCTGGTACCCAGAAAAGGCAATACATGGCATCCTATCCTGGACCTTTCTACTCTAGACACCTTTCTGGTGATTCCAAAATTCAAAATGCTGACTCTTCACCAGCTGCTTCCTATGCTAGGCAACTATGCATGGTTGGCAACACTAGACTTAAAAGAAGCATACCTGCACATCCCTATCAGGGAGTCTTGCAGAAGATACCTACGCTTCAAAGCAGCCTATATGCACTATCAGTTCTCTGCACTGCCCTTTGGCTTATCTACTGTACCCAGGGTATTCACAAAGTGCCTAGCTCCAGTCATTGCATTTTGCAGGCAAAGAAATATTCAAATCATACTTCCCAAGCTCTGATCCTCCTCCTCTCCTGGCTAACCTTCATACCTTCCTAATTTCTCTCATATACTTACATTATAAATGTAACTAAACAGTAACATCCAGCCATCGTGCTGTATCCCTGTCTTTCTCTTGAAAATTTTTTAATAGTTTTGCTGTCTTTACTGAATGATATCTGTTTTGACTGTAATACTACCTTATTGTTATACTACCTGTTGATTGCAATGCAAATATTTTTCTTGTAATTCTCTATGTAATGTAACTTTGTATTGTGGAGCTTTTCTCCCCGGGCCTCCACTTTAAATGGGCTCTCGAGCCCAGTGGACTTCTCCGGTCACCAAACAGGAATAAATAAATAAATATAAATAAGTAAATATACCCATACCTGGACGATTGTCTAATTCAGGCAGAAAGCCAGGACATACTTTTGAATCATCTGGCCTTTGTTCAAAGGGTGCTGACTCATCAGGGGTACACCACAAATGAAAAGAAATCAGACCTGGTACCCTGTCAACAAATTATATTCCTGGGAGCAAGCTTGAATACAACTTCCCTGATGGCTTTCCTCATGCCAGAGAAACGGATTCATTTGACAACCTACTTCAAACAAGTGGCCACAAAAACCCAGCTATCTTTAAGGCAAATACTGCAAGCCTTGGAGTTCATGGCCTAAACTATAATGGTATCTCAATTGTCTGTGGTGTCAACATTCACAGGATCTAGAAGCAATGATTCCTATCATACCTTGCCTACACCTAGAGTTCCTTTGGTGGGCAGAGGCCTGCCACCAAAACAAGGGACTACCATTCACACTACCCCCTGTAGCCCAAACCCTAGCAACAGACTCATCAGACTATGCATGAGGGGCTCACCTGGCAGGGAAGTGCATTGAGGGCAAATGAAACCCAAGTCAAATGCACCTGCACATAAATCAAAAGGAAATGTTAGCTGTACAGAATGCTCTGACAGCCTTGAAGGACCACATTCTTCCAGGACAACTAATGGTAAAGACAGACAACACCACTGTTATGTGGTACATAAACAAGCAGGGGTGTACACATTCTTACCCCCTCTGCAGACTAGCCATGGAATTGTGGAACACAGCCTTGAGCTACCAAGTGAATCTACAAGCTCAATTCCTGCCAAGAAAACTAAATACACTGGCAGACAAACTAAGCAGAAACCTCATGGACCCACACGAGTGGAAACTGGAACCAATGATTTTCAACATGTTGACAAGCAAGTGGGGGGTGCCCAGATATAGACCTGATTGTCTTCCCCCAGAACCATCAATTGGACAAATTTTGCACAAGGATTCCACACAAACTAGCTTGGAAAGTGGATGCTCTGTCCTTCAGCTGGAAAAAGCTATCAGTTTATGCCTTAACTCTTTGCTCTCCAAGGTACTACTAAAGATCAAACAGGACAAGTCAAGGATGATTTTAATTGCACCAGACTGGCCACGCCAACACTGGTATCCCCTCTTGCGCAGTGTCACGCTTGGCCCCATGGCACCTGCCTTAGACTCCTTCCCTGTTGTCTTAGCAGGAGAACCAGATTCTGCACCCACAACTGTAAACCCTGAACCTAGCAGCCTGGCTGATTACCTAATCTCTCCTTTACCATCCCTCAGTAAATCAGTGATGGATATCATTTTAGAGGCAAGGAGGCCTAGTACTAGAAAATCTTATGCTGCAAAATGGAAAAGATTTGGTGCCTGGAATCAATCTCAAGGGATGAGCGCAGCAGTGCCCAATTTACCTCAGATTCTACAATACTTGACTGAGATGCTTCATAAGGGCTTGTCCTTTTCCTCCATCAAAATTCATGCCTCAGCTATTTCAGCTCATTACAGCACAGATCCATTTAAGGCCACCCAGAAGAGCTCCAACTCAAGCCTGGGACCTTAACTTTGTTTTGGAGAAACTCACTCTTCCTCCTTTTGAGCCAGCTGGTACTGCAGATTTAAAATTCCTTTCCTGGAAAACAGCTTTCCTTTTACCAGTCAGTTCTGCAAGAAGGGTATCTGAATTACAGGCCCTTATGGCAGTGGAGCCTGTCATCATCTTTCATGCGGACAGGGTGTCCCTCAGAACCAATCCCTCTTTCATGCCCAAGGTGGTATCCAGTGTGGCTTTTAATCATTCCATTCATTTGCCTACCTTCTTTCCTAATCCACAGAGCAAAGGGGAACGGATACTGCACTCCTTAGATGTGCACAGACAACTTAGATTTTACCTGGATTGGAATAAACCTCAAAGGAAATCTAAACAACTGCTGGTGGCATTTGCTGCAGTGACAGAGGGGAAAGCTGTTTCAAAGCAGACCATTTCAAAATGGATAGGCCACTGCATTCATTTCTGCTATAAGCACCATGGAAAACTTATCCCACAGGGCCTCAGACCCCATTCAACCAGGACTGCATCTATCTCCACAGCCTTTGTCAGGGGCGTTCTTACCAGGGACATCCTAGAAGCTGCTACCTGGAGTTCTGTACATACTTTCACCAAGCATTATCATTTGCCATTTTTCTCTAAATCCAGAGCTGCCTTTGCCACTGCAGTCTTGCAGGGTCTTATAGCTGGCCCTAATTCTATTTAAATTCCTCCTCCCAACCTTAACTTTGGGAATCTACCCAAATGTAATGACTGCAACAGTGAAACATGAAGAACATAGTACAGTTGTGTACACTTACCATAAATGTAGATGTTCGAGTGTATTCACTGTTGCAGTCCTGGTTACCCTCCCTCCAGCCCCCTTTCTTCTCTTGGCTATACCTGTGCTCAAAAAGCTTTTTGGTGTATTTGCTTTTTTGTTGGAGGTATATCCTTGTAATTATAGATTTAATTGCTTCCAGTTAGGGGGCATTTGACATCTGGGGCAAGAAAAACTGATGTAATGGTGTCGGCTGCATGTTGTATACCCCTGACGACCTGACGTCATGGAAGAAGGGACAGCATCCGACGCAGGACCCAAGACTTTGTTAATCAGGCTGACTGAGGGCTACTGCAAGCAGATAACCCAAATGTAATGACTGCAACAGTGAATACATTTGAACATCTACATTTATGGTAAGTGTACACAACTGTACTTTCCCTTTCCTGTAACCTCATTTGATTCAACAACCCTGGATCCTGGACCCAGCTCCAGATCTGCTGTCTCACCCAACAGGCATAATACATCTGGACCTCCCAAGTCTCAAGCTAGCAGCTTGGTTTCTCCATTTCCAGTAATAGCTAGACAACCTATGCTCTCATTTCCTGTCTGCAGAATTTTGTTATTTTCCCTTAAACTATATACAAGAAAACTTTATGCTAGCAAATGGAAAAGATTTGTACACTGGGCACTTTAAAATAATGCGGACCTCTTTTCTGCATTGGAGTAAAGGTTCAATTAGCAGTGATTTCTAATTTGCATATTGGTCTTTATGGCTCTTCATTTGCTTCCCATAAACTTTGTAAAACCTTTCTACGAGGAACACTTTTGTTGAGAGCCCCTTGTTAAAGATCCTACTCCGCCGTGGGACTTAACTCTGGTACTGCAACGTCTGGTCCTTCCTCCCTTCAAACCGGCACATAATTGCAATCTCAAATTTCTTTCTTGGAAAATGTTTTTTTGGGTGGCAATTACTTTTGCCAAACCAGTTTCAAGGATTTAGTTGTTATCTGTAAAGCCTCCATACCTTATTTTTCATGAGGATAGAGTTACATTACAAACTAATGCATCCTTTTTGCCCAAAGTAGTGTCAGAGTCCAACATTAACCAATCTCTTAATCTGCCAGTTCTCTCCCCACATTATACAAACAAAGACGAATATTTTTGCATTTACTAGGCATTCATAGGCAATTGTGTTTCTGTCTACACAGAGGAAAGGACTTCAGATCAGTTATTTGTTTCCTTTGTTGAAGGAAAATTGGGCAAGCCTGTGTCTAGAGTTTCCCTAGCCAAATGGCTTACTAACTGCATTTCCTTTATTTACAGTAAGTTGAACTTGCCTGTACCTAAACAACTGCATGCTCATTCAACAAGATCGATAGCAGCTTCCTCAGCCTTTCATTCAAGAACCTCCATGGATGACATTTGTGCAGCAGCAACTTGGGCTTCCCCTCACACCTTCATCTCTCATTACAAACTATACTTAATTTCCAGAGGTAGGGCATCATTTGGCTCAGTGGTACATAGGAATATCCATCCTTGAGGCCACCCTGGGATTTAGGTGGCTGGGGGATTTTGTCTCATCAGTTGAGGACAGAATGAAAATTGACAAAATCAGATAAAGAAGTTATGCACTTAACATAACATTCCATTTGTGTTGTCCATTTTCATTCTTCAACTCCCCACTCACCTACCCCCAACCTTAATTTTTCTGGAAGAGCAAGTGAATAGAGCAAATTTTTTGAGTCTACTCTCATTGTAAAGCTCCAGATATCACTTTGCTTACCTTTTCTGCTATATATTCCTTAAGGTTCTTTGCATAAGGGTAATTTTTATTCTTCTGCTGTAGTCTGAAAACAATATTTGAGGTAATGGGGGTTGGTGGATTTTGGGGGAGAAGCTTGAGAGTTCAAGGTTGCCACAAGCTTTTACAGCAGCTAAGTCTGATCCGAACTCATCAGTTGAAGAAAGAAAATGGAAAACACTGATGGAACATTATGGCAACTATATAACTTATTTTTTTGTTGGATAAACTATTTTATTTCCTGCTTTGTCTGTTCTGCATCCAAAAATACCTTTGATTCCCCAGGAAGAATGTTCTGAAGACAGATGGATATAGGAGCTTGAATCTCACACCTGCTTATAGACATTCCCTGGTTATCAGGGTAAATTTGCTTCTCTTCTTTCTGGTCGCAATGTCTTTCAGCTTGTCCCATTAGGGGTCGCCACAGCAGACCACTGGTCCACAGATTGATTTACAGTGAAGTTTTACAGTGTTGAGTTGCCAGCCCGGCACCCAACCTTCACAGAAGGCACACACGCATGTACCTGCGTGTTTTTAAAACTCATTCAACCACAGGGAGAAAATGCTGACTGCACACAGAAGACGGTCTAGCGAGAATTTAACCGAAGAACCACTTGCTGGGAGGCGACAGTGCTAACTGCTGCACCACCACGGCCGACCCACTGCACCACCATGGCTGACTGCTTCTCTTCCTCCTGGTATAGAGTGGTTATTCATTTTCCACAAATAATCTGCTGCCCCCAGTTTTTAATACTTTTACTTTCTGCTGAAATTCTTGTCAAGTACAAGACTTTCTGCTGGTATGTTTGCATCTTTGCTAAAGTAGGTCTTCCTTGCTTTTTTATGACCAAGTTTGGGGCATATTCTTGATGTGCCCTTTCATAGGTTCTTAGGTAGGTACTAAGCTATTGGCCGTAGGGCCTATATAAGCCTAGCCAAATGGTACCCTGGCTTTTGCCACCCAAGAAAATTATTTTCCTGTGCCCCCGTCAAGCAGAGCCACAGAAGTGATCCCGGGGTGAATTTCCTATCTCCCATCCAATCATCAAGATTTTTCTTGAAGAGTGCTAATGAGGAGCTTAGTTTGATGTAGATAGGTAGTTTGTTCCAGAGTATGGGAAGTCTCTGAGATAGGAATCTATGCCTCCAGCATGTTCTGTTTATTGTGGTGACAAGGTTTATGTCCCTAGAGCATGTAACTCGGAGGGACTGGGATTTCTTTACCTGGAGCATGTCCAACAACTCTGGGTTTGACATAGCTTTGTATGTTAGGCAGAGATCGCCTCTGAGTAGGCGATATGTGACAGAGTAAAGCTGGAGTTTTTTGAGACTGTCTGCGTAGGGCATCTGTTTGAGGCCGGTAATCCTCTTTGTGAGTTATTTCTGTGGCCTTTCCAGTTATTGTAGATGTCTTGTGAGGTACATACCAAAAGGGGCGTTGTACTCTATAATGGGTCAAATGAATGATGAGTAGAGGGAACAATGACCTCTTTTTTCCAGGATGTGAAACCTTTTGTGATGAGGTGTGCCACGTAGAAGGATTTCCTGACTACTGTGGTGATGTGATTATCAAAGGAGAGACTACAGTCCACCTGTGTCCCAATGTCTCTTATCATACTTTCGGTGTTAAGTAGACTACCACCTATGTGGTAGTTCATGGGTACAGAGTTTTTACCAAAAGGGATGACAGTGCACTTTTTGGCATTGAGCTTGAGGCCATTGCTTTGACACCAGGCATCTGTCTCAGTGAGGCCCTTTTGTAGGATGTCCACATCGTTAGGAGATATGATTATGGCTCCTAGTTTGCAGTCATCTTCGAACTTTGTTAGCCAAAGACCTTCTGTGTTAGCCTGTACTTCAGAGAGGTAGATACCAAACAGGAGAGGACCTAGAACTGAACTCTGTGGTACTCCGCTTGTCACTGGTCTGAAGTTGGATTTAGACTCTGCTACTTTCACAGTGTGGGTTCGGTCAGTGAGCCAGTTGACAACCCATCTTGTGACATAGGGATTTATACATAGTTTAATGAGTTTGTCTATAATTCCAGAGTGCGTGATGGTGTCGAAAGCCTTGACGAGGTCTAGATAGGTTGTGTGTACCACCTTACCCTCGTCTACAGCTTTGGTGACCGCTTCATAGAAGTCTGTCAGGTTTAGGAGACACGATCTGCCTTTTACAAACCCAAACTGGGTAGGATCCAGAGTTTGGAGATTACCAATGTCATTGTTTATAAGTTCCATGCTGATATGCTCCATAGCCTTGCAGACCAGGCTCGTCAAGTCTAATGGGGCGGTAGTTCCTGGGGTCCGTGGTGGCTCCCCTTTTGTGGAGTGGGATAACTGTTGCTGTGCGCCATTCAGTGGGCACAAAGCCTGAGGTGAGGCTATGATTGAACATGGTACTTAGGTGGGGTGCCAGTTTGTTCTGTAGTTCATGTAGAACGCAGCCTGGGATGTTGTCAGGTCCCATGGATGCTGTGTTCTTGGCTTTGGAGAGTGTGTTTTTTACCTGTGCAGCTGTGATTACAGGTACTTTGCATTCTTCTGGTATAGAGATGGGCCCTTTAGGGGATGAGAGGGGGTAAAGTTAGCACTGAACCTATCTGCCAGGATGTTGGCAATATCAGTTGGTTCTGTATATTTAGTGCCATTGTGCTGTAACTCAGAGCAGATCTGAATGTTGCCATTGAGATTCTTGACATAGCTATAGAATGCTTTGTGTTTGTCTTTAGAATCAGTGGCGATTTTGTTTTCGTAACTAGCTTTGGTGGATTTTATGAGGGATCTCAGCTTCTTACTGAGGCTGACCACAGAGTTCCTCCAATCATGGGATTTTACTCTTTTTTGCAACAGTTTCTTTCTTCTGTTGTAGAGTTTGTTCATAGCAGGGGACCACCAGATTGGCTTCCTTTGTGTGGAGGATAGTATCTTGGTTCTGTTAGGGATTGCATGATCCATGCACTCGTGTAAGTGCTTATAAAATGCATTTGTATAGGATTCAGCAGTCGTATCTCTATTGTCCATCAGCATGGGTGTCGTGAAGTTTGCCACTTCTGTCTTAAGCGTGAAGTTGGCTTTGGAGAAATTTTTTACGGTACTTTCCCTAATGCGGGGTGGGGCTGGGATGTGGATGTCTAAGGTGATTTGCTTGTGGTCTGATCTGACCAACGAGGAATTGACCTCTGGTGTGGAACACCGGTTGCCCATGTTGGTAATGACCAGGTCTAGGATATTGCTACCCCTGGTGGGGGTATGGATAAGTTGATCCAAGGCATTGGAATTTATGAATTCCAGAAAACGTTGAGCACAAGAGTTGGTACATGAGTAGTTTTCCCAGTTAATGGTGGGGTAGTTGAAATCGCCCATTATTAGCGTGTCAGGTTGTACCCTAATATTTTCCAGTGTATCAAGAAATGAGGAGTGGGAATCCTGGGGCATGGTGGGGGATCTGTAGCAAGCTACAATTTGCATTGCGGTCTTGCCCAAAGTTAGTTGCACTTTGATAATCTCGGATGCATTATGCTGAGCAACTAGCCTGGTGGTGTGGATATCCTTAATGAATATGGACACGCCTCCGCCTTTAGTGCTTCGGTCCAATTTACGTGGCCGAAAGGTGTGGTATGAATTATAGCCTGGTAATGTAGGGGTGCTTTCTGGAGCCTTGAACCAGCTCTCTGTCACTGCACAGATGTTGATGTTCTCCATTTTAAGGAGTGCCTTGAGTGAGTGCATTTTGAGGTTTAGACTTCTAGCATTGAGTAGCATTACCCTCAGATTTTGCTTGCTTGTATCTGTTATGGTGGTGAATTTGTCATTTGAATCTTGCTTAAAAAAGGCACTATAGGGGTGGCAAGAGCCTTAGCCAGTATCCGGAATCCCAAGGGCGACAGGTGCAGGCCATCTCTGGCAAAGCATTGTGGTTTGTTGATCATGTCATCCCAGGCAGACGGGTACTGGATCCCCTTAGAATGACACCAGAAGATTAGTCAATTGTTGAAGTCAATCATTTTGTCCTTGTGCTGTGGTATCATTCTGGGTGATGGCAGGATGCTACTCAGGGCTAGGGTCATACCTGCCTGGGCTACAAAATCAGAAAGCTCCTCCATGTCTCTTTTCATGTAGTCCAGGGAGGTACGTCTCAGGTCATTCTCACCAACATGGACAATGACAGTCATATTTGTACTTGCTGTAGAGTGACCTGAGTGCATGCGTTATGTGGCGGATCCTGGCACCTGACAGGCAGCTGACAGTGACTTTCTCCTTGTTTAGCCTGGTGAGTGGAACATCAGTGTGCCTGACTATAGAGTCAGCTATGACTAGAGTGTTAGGTACGTTGTTATGCCTTATGGGCTGTGGTTGAGTGGCACACTGAGTTTGTGGGCTATATGTCATTTTGGTTGTGTTGGGGGGGTGGAGGTTGCTTGCGTTTCTGCTTTGGAGGCTCCTGTTGCTTGGGTAGATTTTTTTTGAGAGCCTCCACGAATGTAGGTGTGTGTTTTGTGTTTCTGTGTGTGTGTTTTGGTGGTGTAGGTTTTGAGGGACTATGTGATGAGTGTGATGTGGTGCAAGTGTTTACCTTCTCCTCTTGACTGTCTAGTCCAGTCTTGGGTGAAGAGAACTTTGCTTCCAGTTTAGTTATATAAGTGCATCTCTCAGAGGTTGTAATGTTGGGTGGTAGGAGGAGAGGGTTGTCTGTGTACATGAGGCAATTGCTGCATTCCTCCAAGATGCCCATATTCATCAGGTAGACAGGAGAAAACACCGGGAGCTGTCTATTAGACATGCCTGGATAGGTGCTTATTTATTAAGTACTAAAAATTGTTTTTCTCTAGACAAGTGAGGAAAGTTGAGTGCTGTAGTAATTTGTAGCTTATTTAGTGCTTACAATGAGTTCTGAACAAGTGCTGAAACTAGAAAACTGGCTAGTTCTAAGAAACAAAATTAAGCTTGAAGGCTTCCCTCCAACACAGAAAGGCTTGGGGGCTCAGAAGCTTAGAAACAGTCCTGGATACAGCAAATCTGTATCTGGACTAGACAACTTCTAGGAAAGGCAGGAAACAAGCTTAGAAAAATTTTTTTTTTTTGTAAAGGGGAAAGGAGGAGCAGAAGCTAACTGGGTTGGCCTTCTCAAATGTTCTCCCTGGAATAGGTAGAATGAGGTAATGACACTAGAGTGGGAGGAGTGTCCCAGATCAAATTTACAGTAGGGGTGGGCAACTGCAAAGCCACCAAGTATAAAAACAAGATACCAAGAAGGAGGGAGTGTGGGAAACAAAAATCAGAACAAACAAACCCAACCAGATGCTTAACAATTTTAGAAAATTCTACTTAATACCTCACACACCGTGAGTTAAACAAAAGTGCTATAAATAACTCAGAAATAAGCAAAAAAACAGGATACTTAATGTTATATATCTCAGATTCGTTAGCTCAGAGCCCTTCCTCAGACTTCCTCCGATTAGCTGAGTGTGAAATGGCAGAAACAGTCACAAGTAAGAAAGATGAAACCTGAAACAACTTTAAAAAAAAAAGCTTGAAAGAACCAATGAGGTGCTTATTCCAAAGCGTAGTCCAGGCAACCCCAGTCAGCCAATGACCACAAACAATTCACTCTCACTGAAATGCTTTCAGTTAACAAATCTTTCTGTGGAAAAACAGTCCACTTGCTTATTTGTGCTTTCATAAAATTAATACAGACTGTTCGGCGATACTGTAGTTGAGGGCCTCACCAGATGTGCAGTAGCAAGCCCTGCCCAAAACCCACCCCCTGATATGTCATTCATGAATATGCATTCCCTCCGAATGTACAACCGAAGAAAAAGTGCACTTGACATTGTAATATGCAAGTAAGTATAACAGTAAATTGTTTACCAACATCTGTAATTGAAAAGTTTTAGTGCACTAATAATCAGCAAATAAACTAAACCGTCAAAACACATGTCATCAGGCTTTTTACCGTGTAGCATTATAGTTCTCTTTGTCAGAGTCGGAATGCGATGGTTCACTGTCCCAATTAATGTCCAAACGGACTCTTTTTTTATTTTATTTTTTTGGTGCAGGTGTCACAGCCAACAATTCCTCAGTATCATTGGCAGGACCTTTTACTAAGAACAGCTTTCCTGGGCGATACTGTATTTAACCATTTGTGTACATTTAATAATTTCATATCATGTGTGCAGGAGCAAATTAAATATGCAGACCGAGTTGTCACTCAATTTGCGACACGCCCACTTCTGCGCGAAACGAACTGGTGAAGCCCTCAACTACAGTATTGCCGACTGTTCCTTCCAGTTTCTTTGGTACAGCAGAAAATCTTGGGTTTTCTATGCTTGCTCCATCTTCTAACTCTATTACTTTTAGAAACAGCTTGTTTTGAACAGCGTCATACTCAGACAGCCTTTTTTTTTTCTTTTTTTTATTTCAACCTCTTTTTTTTCAGTTTTATCAGTTCATCTGAATAGCTGGTTAAATCTTTAGTTTTTCTAGTCTTTTGTTATTTGTGTTGATCTATTCCTTCAGTATTTTATTTATTTATCCACATCTGATTACATTTGATTTATTTTATTGTCTTTAAATTGCTGGAACCCATCTCTTGTACCAAAGCTGAAGCTTGAACTGCTTTTTGCTGAACACCTACAGGAAAAAAGTAACAATTGGAAGTAAAACAATTCCCAGACATTATTTTCTCTTCATCTTTTCTCGTAATTTTTCGTTCAGGTTTTTTAAATTTCTTGTTTGCTAGGCTTCAGGCATTAGACTTACTAGCCAGCAACTAAATTTTACCCAAAATGCCAATTTCACTTGCTCCCTTTTCTCATTTTCTGTCTTCACAGTGTGAGTGCTGAAATTAAGCTGTTGATCAGTGTGCAGCAATCTTGGTAGCCCCATTAAGATAGCTGTTTTAAGCCTTATTAAAAGTGTTGCATGTGTATCATGTGATCTTTCTTGTACATTATTGCTCATTTTGAAAGTATATTTAATATAGCTGGCAACACAGAATCTTGTGTTTCACCTTGTTACTCCTGAATTCATATATCAGATGTCCTGCAGCATACACTGGTAGAAAGGCCTCCTTCCACAGATTATGGGAACTTCCCAGAAGAATGGACTGAAAGGAGGGATTATCCCAAGTATAGATTCACCAAAGGAGACTTTCTTGTTAATGAACTACAGCAACGATTAACTTTTTTTAGCATACTCTGGTGAAAGCTGGAAGGCCGTATTTATCCTAAACAGCTGAATAATGCTACCTTTACCATGGCGTCTCTGCCTGGCATAGATTGACATTCACCTTTATTGTTGTTAGCATTTTAAGCCCTATAATTTTGCTGTACAGTGTTGAAATGGCATGCCTTTACCTTGTCATAAGGTGCTATAACTTTCTTGAGTCGTGCCCATTTCATGTAATTGGACTGTTCTTGAAAGATCATGTGCAAAATAAACTGTTTTCAACTAAAGAGATTTTCTATGCACTTTTATGCATGTAAACGCTCTTATGTTGGGGAAAAACAGTATTTAATAAAAACCTACTGTAGCAAAGACTTTTCAAATTCCTGTCACTCTCAGACGTCTCCATGTAGCACCCCCAGAATGTGCTGCTTAAATGATTGCCTATGGGATTTCATAGGTAGGTACTAGGCTATCGGCCCTGGGGCCTATATAAGCCTAGCCAAAAAAGTTCCCTGGCTTTTGCCACCCAAGAAAGTTATTTTCCTGTGCCCCTGTCTCGCAGAGCCACAGAAGTGATCCCTGGGGTGAATTTCCTGTTTCCCATCCAATTGTCGAGATTTTACTTAGAGGGCTAATGAGGAGCTTTGATTGACATGAATGGGTAGTCTGTTCCAGAGTATGGGAAGTCTCTGGGACAGGAATTTATCCCTCCAGCATGTTCTGTTTATTATGGTGGCAAGGTTTAGGTCCCTGGAGCACGTGGCTCGGAGGGATTGGGGTTTCTTTAAGTGTCGCATCTCCAACAGATCTGGGTTTGACATGACTTTGTATATTAGGGAGAGGTCGCCTCTGAGTAGGCGATAAGCGACAGAGTATAGCTGGACTTTTTTGAAACGGTCTGCGTATGGCATCTGTTTGAGGCCAGTAATCCTCTTAGTGAGGTATTTCTGTGGCCTTTCTAGTTGTTGTAGATGTCTTGCAAGGTACATGCCAAACAGGGCGTTGTACTCTATAATGGGTCTGATGAGAGATGAGTAGAGAGGAACAATGACCTCTTTTTTTCTGGAGGTGAACCCCTTTGTGATGAGGTGTGCCATGTAGAAGGATTTCCTGACTACTGTGGCGATGTAATTATCAAAGGAAAGACTACTGTCCACCTGTGTCCCAAGGTCTCTTATCACAGTTTTGATGTTTAGTAGGCTATCGCCTATGTGGTAGCTCATGGGTACAGTGTTTTTCCCAAAGGAGATGACAATGCACTTCTTGGAATTGAGCTTGAGGCCATGACTTTGACACCAAGCATCAGTCTCAGTAAGGCTCCTTGGTAGAATGTCCAGATCATTAGGCAGTTCTGTTATGGCACCTAGTTTGCAGTCGGCTGCGAACTTCGTTAGCCAAACACCTGCTGTATTAGCCTGGACTTCTGAGAAATAGATGGCAAACAGGAAAGGACCCAGGACTGAGCCCTGTGGTACTCCACTTGTCACTGGTCTGAAGTTGGATTTGGAGTTGGCTACTTTCACTGTGTGGGTTCTGTCAGTGAGCCAGTTGACCACTCATCTTGTGACATAGGGATTTATGCCCAGTCTAGTGAGTTTATCTGTAGTTCCAGGGTGGGGGATGGTGTCAAAAGCCTTGGCGAGGTAAAGATATGCTGCTTGCACCACCATACCCTTGTCCACGGCTCTGGTGACTGCTACAAGGAAATCAAGCAGGTATAGGAGACATGACCTTTCTTTTACAAACCTAAACTGAGTAGGATCCAGAGTTTGGAGGTTACCTATGTCCTTCTTTATAAGCTCCAAGATGATACGTTCTGTGGCCTTGGAGACCAGGCTTGTCAGGCTAATGGGGCAGTAGTTCCCGGGGTCCGTGGTGGCACCTCCTTTGTGAAGTGGGATAACCATCACTGTGCGCCATTCAGTAGGCACAAAGCCTGAAGTGAGAGACTAGGATTGAACACGGTCCTTAGGTAGGGTGCCAGTTCGTTCTATAGTTCATGCAGAATGCAGCCTGGGATGTTGTCAGGTCCCATGGATGCTGTGTTCTTGGCTTTTTAGAGTGCGGTCTTTACTTGTGCAGCCGTGATTACAGGGGCTTTGCATTCTTCCGGTATAGTGATGAGCCCTTTGGGGGGTGGGGGGTGAAATTTGCACTGAACCTATCTGCCAGGATGTTGGCAATATCCGTTGGATTTTCTTCGTGTTTCACTGTTGCAGTCATCACACTTGGGTTATCTGCCTACAAGGTAGCCCTCAGTCGGCCTGAATACCAGAGACTTCGTATTTCTGCATCTGATGCTGTCGCTCCATGACTGACTACAGGTTGTCAGGGGTATAAAAACAAGCAGCCGATGCCATTACATCAGTCTTTCTTGCTGAGGAGCCCGAAGCAGAAGCAGTTCGCAAGTGCTGGTCGGCCGCTACCTGAGTTTTCGTTTCCTAATTGAATCTTCCTGAAGTCTTCTAAAGCTAAGTACCCCATTGGGGATCCTTTTTTCTTGCTCTAACCGATGTCAGAAAAAGTTACTAATTGTCTTGCCTGTGGAAAGCAAATACCACACCGAGATTTTCATTCTTACTGCGTCACCTGTCTAGGCCCAGACCACGACGTACCTCGCTATCGGTTTTCTGTCTTGTTCAACACCCAAACCATTTGTCCTCGGGCCCTTATTGTCACTAAATACTTTCGTTCTCTATCTCCATATTCGGAAATGGCTTCGGTAAGCCATCCGACTACTGATATTCTGAAAAAATGTAAGGATAAAGACAGAGACAGACCACACAGGTTCAAAGCTGCCGACAACTCTTCCGTTAAGCTAGTCTCCAGTTGGCTGGTACTCAGTGAGGTGCTTTCGCAACCCATGATGCCCGCTTCAGTGGATTCGCAGGCCTCTACCGAGACCCGTTCGGAGTCCGGTATGCTGGGAGACTACTTCAACTATGGAACCGGCGGATGTCTCTACCTTGGATGGGTCCGGAGCTGCTGAGCAGGCACCGGCTTCTGAGGAAGCTCTTCTTACTACCGATGTTCGACACAAACCGACTACTTCAGTTCTGTTTAAAACTACCGAATTTCTAAGGCCAAGTGTGCGCGCTATGCCTAGAAAACAGAAGACCAAAGCATGTGCACCGGCTCCCTTGCCACAAAATAAAATGCTTAGAATGGCAGAAGACCTTATTATGCTGATTAGGGGAAGTCAGCCTTCCCCTGCTTAAGAGAAAAAGGGACCAGTCCCCAGCAGCTTCAACAGACCAAGAGTTTCAGGTTTCTGATTATGAAGACATGCCCTTATCTGCTTATGAGGATTCTGATGCAGAGGAATCCATTCCATCTGCCTCTTCTCCAGAGGATTTCTCTTTTGGTGAAATCTTACATACTTGAGAGCATTTCCACTGGGAATGCCAAGACTATCCTCAGTCCAAAAAGAGACTCAGAGAATTTCTAGACTTGCCACAACACAGGCCTTTAGCAATCCCGCCAGTCCTGGAAGTTGTTGATGATGTCTTTATGGAATCCAGTCTTACTCCTGATACTTTACCCCTGCCCCTAGGAAACCAGGCAGGTACTACAGAGTACCTGACTATCACAAATTTCTTTTCAAAAATCCTACTGCTGACCCAGAGATAATTTCCCAGGGGCCGAAAGGTATCAAGGGAACTACAGCTAAGAATCCCACCCCTTTGGACAGGGAATTACAGAGCTTTGGACATATCGGTTCAGAAAGTATGTACCTCTGCAACTCTTGCCATTAGGGCTTTGAATTGTCAGTTTCTCGTGCTGAAGTACCAACAACATATTATGGAACTTGTTAAGCAAAAAATAGCTACATTTACAGACTGTGCAGAAAGTAAAGAATTGCAAGATCTTATGCATTCTGCAAGCCAAGTCAGCAAGCATACATTGCAGTGTGGCTTTGACGCCCTAGAAGCATCTTGCAGGGCAGCAGTCGCTGGTTCTGTACTGAGAATGCATGCTTGGCTTAAGGAACAGACCTTGCCAGACCGTGTCAAATCCAAGTTACTAGACGCTGCTTTGAACAAGGACAGTCTCTCTGGCACCAAGTCAGAAGAGGTTCTTAAAAAAAATGGAAGTAAAAGCTAAATCTATGCAGACAGTCAAAGAATTCTTACAAGTAGAGCCTCCTAGATTCAGTAGGCATTGTCCCTCGAAACATTGGTCCTTT
Organism: Protopterus annectens; assembly: GCF_019279795.1. NCBI lineage: Eukaryota > Metazoa > Chordata > Ceratodontiformes > Protopteridae > Protopterus > Protopterus annectens. The sequence continues at coordinate 600,459,536 of NC_056741.1, read as the reverse complement.
CCAGCCCCCTCAAGGACATCTCAGACTAGACCCAGGGGAATCAGACCCCCCAGACTACAGTCTCAGGGTATGCAGAGATCTAAGCAATGGAGTGCCTCCACCTGTAAAGCATGGAGTGCTAAATCACCCCCTTATGGAAAGAATTCCCAATGACTTCTCAACTCCACCTCCCTCCTCTGTCCAACTGATTGTGCCCCTAGGAGGAAAACTTGCACTTCATGTAAAAAACTGGATTCCCATCACCAAAGACCAATGGGTCCTCAACATTGTATCCCAAGGGTAAATTTTACTTCTACTCACTGCCAAGCCCAAAAGGGTTCCCAGACGTCCCTCTAAACCAGTGATCAGAGGCTCAAAACAAAGTCCAATCCCTGCTCTCTATAAGGGCAATTCAGCCAGTTCCTGCAGAACAGATAGGTCAAGGATTCTGTTCAAAGCTTTCCCTGGTACCCAGAAAAGAGGGCACTTGGTGCCCAATCTTAGATCTTTCAATTCTCAACCCCTTCCTGGTGGTACCAAAATTCAGAATGCTCACCTTGCAACAACTTCTACCTATTCTAGCCAAAGATGCCTGGTTAGTCACCCTAGACTTAAAAGAAGCCTATCTGCACATCCCTATAAGGGAGTCATGCAGAAAATGTCTATGCTTCAGAGCAGGATCTATGCATTATCAGTTCTCTGCACTTCCCTTTAGCTTATCCACTGCTTCCAGAGTATTCACAAAATGCCTGGCTCCAGCCATTGCTTAATGCAAACAGAGAAATATTCAAATTTACCCATACTTGGACAACTGCCTGATTCAGGAAGACAGTCAGGAAATGCTGTTGCAGCACCTGACTTTTGTAAAAAAAACTACTAACTTCCCCTGGGGTACACCATCAACGAAAATAAATCAAAACTAGTCCCCAGTCAAAAGATTGTATTCCTGGGAGCAAGCTTGGACACAGCATCCCAGATGGCATTCCTCACTCCAGAAAAACAAGGCTGATAGGCTATTTTACTCAAATGGCCACCGGAACCCAGGTATCTGCAAGGAAAATCCTGCAGGCCCTAGGGTTTATGGACTCATGCATCCTACTAATTCCATATGCCAGACTGCATATGAGGAAACTTCAGTGGTACTTAAAAAGTCTTTGGTGCCAACATTCTCCGGACCTGGAAACTGTCATTGCCATAATACCCTGTCTAAGGATAGAGTTTCTTTGGTGGGCAGCAGCATGCAACCACAGCAAGGGACTGCCCTTTACCCTACCCCGCGCCACACAGACCCTAACCACAGATGCATCAGACTATGCCTGGGGGGCACACATGGACTGCAAGTGTATTCAGGGCCACTAGAGCCCAAGTCAAATGCATCTGCACATCATCCAGAAAGAGATGCTAGCTGTGCAGCATGCTCTGACAGCTTTCAGATCCCTACTCTCTCACCGGGATACCTGCTAATAAAAACAGACAACACCACAGTCATGTGGTACATCAACAGCAGGGGGAACCCACTCTGCAGGCTAGCCATAGCCCTGTGTAACACGGCCTTGTACATGCAGGTACAGCTGAACGCTTAATTCCTGCCAGGCAAACAAAACTCATTGGCAGACGTTTTAAGCAGAAATCTCCTAGACCCACACGAGTGACAACTAGAGCCATGCAACTTCAACCTTCTGATTCAGAAATGGGGGACACCAGAGGTGGATCTCTTTGCCTCCCCCTGCAATCACCAGCTCAGAAGATTCTGCACCAGGACACCTCACAGCAGGGCCTGGAAAGTAGATGCCCTATCCTTCCAGTGGGTAAATCTCTCAATTTATGCCTTTCCCCCGCTGCCCCTCCCTTCAAGAGTATTGCTCAAGATAAGACAGGACAGACCAAGGACAATTCTGATTGTCCGGGACTGGCCACACCAATACTGGTACCCAATCCTGTGAAGCCCGTCACTGGTGCCACCCTGGCACCTACACCAGAATCCAACCCTGCTCTCTCAACAGGGGGGCAGATCTTGGATCCGTAACTGCAAACCCTAAATCTTGCAGCCTGACTTATTCCTTGAATTCTCTCCCAGTAACCAGCCTAAGCAAGCAGGTGCTGGAAATCATCCTTGAAGCCAGAAGACCCAGTACAAGGAAATCCTATGCTAAGTGGAAAAGGTACTGCTCCTGGATTCAATCTAAAGGAGAGGGCACAACTCTGCCCTCCCTGCTTCTAATCCTGGATTACCTAGCAGATCTACTCCACAGAGGCCTATCCTTCTCCTCCGTTAAGATCCATGCCTCTGCCATTTTGGCTGATTACAACACTGAGCCACCTCTCTTCCCTCACTCTCTCATCAAACAATTCCTGAGAGGGGCAAACAACTTAAGGCCGCCAAGGAGAGCACCCACCCCTGCTTGGGACCTTAACTTTGTACTGGAAAAGCTCATGCTACCCCCCCCCCCCCTTGAGCCTGCAGCATCAACGGAGTTAAAATTCCTCTCATGGAAAACAGCCTTGCTTCTGGCCATCACTTCAGCTAGAAGAGTGTCTGAGCTACAAGCACTGATGGCTGTGGAACTCTCCATTATTTTCCATGGTGACAGGGTCTCCCTCAGGACTAACCCTTCCTTTATGCCTAAAATGGTGTCCAGTGTGGCTCTCAACCAAATCTGTCCATTTGCCTACCTTCTTCCCTAATCCTTAAAATAAAGGGGAAAGGGTCATGCACTCATTGACATGCACAGACAGCTCAGATTCTACCTTGATAGGACTAAGTCCTTCAGAAAATCTGAGCAGTTACTAGTCAGCTTTGCAACAAGGGCAGAGGGCAAGGCCATTTCAAAGCAAACAGTTTCCAAATGGATAGCACATTGCATCCATTTCTGCTATAAGCACCATGGGAAACCAACTCCTCAGCGGGTCAGAACACATTCTACTAGGGCAACTTCTACCTATACAGCATTCCTCAGGGGAGTCCCTACCAGGGACATCCTGGAAGCTGCTACCTGGAGTTTTATACACACCTTCACTAAGCATTACCACCTGCCTATCTTTTCCAAATCCAGGGCAGGTTTTGCAACAGCAGTCCTGCAAGGCATTCTAGCCAGCCCTAACTCTTCTTGACTGCATCCATCCTGCTTCAGCTTTGGGGAATCTACCCAAGTCTGATAACTGCAACAGTGAAACATGAAGAACATAGTACAGTTGTGTACACTTACTATAAATGTAGATGTTCGAGTGTATTCACTGTTGCAGTCCTGGTTTCCTTCCCTCCAGCCCCCTGGTTTTCTCTCTGTCTAAACTCTCTATGCCTTTTACTACCCCCGCCCCCTTCAGGGGTATTGGTATTTACATTTTAATGGTGATGTTTTCTCCCACCATAACTTAGCTCCCTGTTATAGGTTCAAAAGTTCATAGGTAGGTACTAGGTTATCAGCCCAAGGGCCTACGTAAGCCTAGCCAACAAGGTTCCCTAGCTTACGTCACCCAAGAAAGTTATTTTCCTGTGCCACTGTCAAGCAGGGACACAGAAGTGATCCCAGGGGTGTATTTCCTATTTCCCATCCACTGGGGGGGGGGGGCTTCTGACATTTGGGGCTAGAAAATCTGATGTAATTGAGTCGGCTGCCTGTTATTATACCCCTGACGACCTGACGTCAGTCCTGGAGCGACAGCATCCAACGCAGAAATACTAAGTCTCTGATATTCAGGGTGACTGAGGGCTTACCTACCTGCAGGCAGTTAACCCAAGTGTGATGACTGCAACAGTGAATACACTCGAACATCTACATTTATGGTAAGTGTGCACAACTGTACTTTCTGCACAGTGCAATGAAAAAGTATTTGCCCCCTTCCTGATTTCTTATTTTTTGGCATGTTTGTCACAGTTGTTTCAGATCATCAAACAAATCTAATTATTAGACAAAGATAACCCAAGTAAACATAAAATGCAGTTTTTAAGTGATGATTGTATTTATTAAGGAAAAAAATATCCAAACCTACATGGCCCTATGTGAAAAAGTAATGGCTGTCCTTGTTAAATCATGAAGTAACTGGTTAATCATGTTTTTTGGAAAGCTGAGTTCAATTTCACTAGCCACAACCAGGCCTGTTTACTGCTAGACCTGTTGAATCAACACATGACATAAATAGAACCTGTCAGACTAAGTGAAGTAGGCCAAAAGATCCCAAAAAGGAAGACATCATGCTGCGATCTAAAGAAATTCCAAAACAGATGAGAAACAAAGTAATTGACATCTATCAGTCTGGAAAAGGTTACATAGCCATTTCTAAAGCTTTGGGACTCCAGCGAACCACGGTGAGAGCCATTATCCACAAATGGAGAAAATATGGAACAGTGGTGAACCTTCACAGGAGTGGCCGCCTACAAATATTACCCCAAGAGCACAGCGACGACTCATCCAAGAGGTCACAGAAGAACCCAGAACAACATCTAAAGAACTGTAGGCCTCACTTGCCTCAGTTAAGGTCAGTGTTCATGACTCAACCATAAGAAAGAGACTGGGCAAAAATGGCATGCATGGCAGAGTTCCAAGGTGAAAACCACTGCTGACCAAAAAGAACATAAAGGCTTGTCTCACTTTTGCCAAGAAACATATAGATGATCCCCAAGACTTTTGGGAAAATATTTTGTGGACTGACTAAACAAAAGTTGCACTTTTTGGGAGGTGTGTCTCCTGTTACATCTGGAGTAAAAGTAACACAGCATTTCAGAAAAAGAACATCATGCCAACAGTCAAACATGGTGGTGGTAGTGTGATGGTCTGGGGCTGCTTTTGTCCCTGGATGACTTGCTGTGATTGACGGAACCATGAATTTGGCTCTCTACCAAAAAATCCTGAAGGAGAATGTCTGGCCATCAGTTCAAGACCTCAAGCTGAAGCGCACTTGGGTTCTGTAGCAGGACAAAGATCCAAAACACACCAGTAAGTCCACCTTTGAATGGCTTAAAAAGAAACAGAATAAAGGTTTTGGAGTGGCCTAGTCAAAGTCTGGACTTGAATCCAGTTGAAATGCTGTGGCATGACCTTAAAAAGGTGGTTCATGCTTGGAACCCCTCCAGTATGGCTGAATTAAAACAAATCTGCAAAGAAGAGTTGGCCAAAATTCCTCAACAGCTATGTGAAAGACTTATTGCCAGTTATCGCAAACACTTGACTGCAGTTGTTGCTGCTAAGGGTGGCACAACCAGTTATTAGGTTTAAGGGGCAATTACTTTGTTCGCTTAACAGTTATTTCTAAATAAAGGTGCGCTGATTTTATTCGGTGGAAGAATCATCATTTCAACTGAAGTGAGTACATGATATTACATTATTCAAATAAGTAGTTGAACACTTGCTTGCTGCAGTTGTTGTTCTTTGGGCAATTACTTTTTCAGATAGGGCCATGTAGGTTTGGATAGATTTTTTTTTTTTTTTTTTTTTTACTTAAATAAAATCATCACTTAAAAAACTGCATTTTGTGTTTACTTGGGTTATCTTTGTCTAATATATACATTTGTTTAATGATCTGAAACATTTGTGTGACAAACATGCAAAAAAAAAAAAAAGAAATCAGGAAGGGGGTAAATACTTTTTCATTGCACTGTATATCTAGTGCCTTTGTGCTGTAGCTTGGAGCAGATGTGAGTGTCGCCATTGATGTTCTTGACATAGCTGTAGAATGCTTTGTGGTTGTTTTTAGAATCAGTGGCAATTTTATTTTCGTAACTAGCTTTGGAGGATTTCATGAGGGATCTCAGCTTCTTACTGAGGCTGACCAGGGATTTCCTGCAATCAGGGTATTTTACTCTTTTTTGCAACAGCTTCTTCCTTCTGTTGTAGAGTTTGTTTATGGCAGGGGACCACCAGATTGGCTTCCTTTTTTTAGAGGATAGCGTCTTGGTTCTGTTGGGGATGGCACAATCCATGCAGTAGTGCATGTGCTTATACAGTGCATTTGTATAGGATTCAGCAGTCATACCTCTATTTCCCATCTGTATGGGTGTCGTGAAGCTTGCCACTTCTGTCTTAAGAAGCATGAAGTTGGCTTTGGAGAAGTTATTTATGGTGGTTTCCTTTATAGGTGGTGGGGGCGGGATATTGATGACTAGGGTGATTAGCTTGTGGTCGGATCTGACCAGTAAGGAGTTTACCTCTGATGTGGAACATAGGTTACCCATATTGGAATTGACCAGGTCCAGGATATTGCTGCCCCTGGTGGGGGTATGGACAAACTGATCCAGGGCGTTGGAATTTATGAATTCCAGAAAGCGTTGAGCAAATGAGTTAGTACATGAGTAGTTTTCCCAGGTGATGGTGGGGTTGTTGAAATCACCCATTATTAGGGTATTGGGCTGTACCTTAGTATTACCCAGTATATCAAGAAATGTGGAGTGGGCATCCTGGGGCATGGCTGGGGATCTGTAACAAGCTACAACCTGGATTGCAGTCTTTCCCAGTATTAGTTGCACTTTAATAATTTCAGATGCATTATGTTGAGCAAACTAGCCTGGAGGTGTGGATATCCTTAATGAATATAGACACGCCTCCTCCTTTAGTGTTTCGGTCCAGGTTAGGTGGCCGAAAGATGTGGAATCAGTTATAGCCTGGTAATGCAGGGGTGCTCTGTGGAGCCTTGAACAAGGTCTCCATCACTGCACAGATGTCGATGTTCTCTATTTTAAGGAGTGCCTCGGCTAAGTGCATTTTGAGGTTTAGACTTCTAGCATTGAGTAACATTACCCTCAGATTATGCTTGCTTATACCTGCTACGGTAGTGAGTTTGTCGTTTGAACCTTGCCTAAAAAAGGCACTATGGGGAGGCAAGAGCCTTAACCAGTATCCAGAATCCCAGGGGCAACAGTTGCAGGCCACCTCTGGCAAAGCATCATGGTTTGTCGATCATGTCGTCCCAGGCAGACAGACACTGGACCCCCTTAGAATGACAGCAGAAGCTTAGCCAATTGTTGAAGTCAGTCATTTTGTCCTTGATGATGGCAGGATGCTACTCAGGGCTAGGGGATACCTCCCTGGGCTACACAATCCTCTTGACTGTCTAGTACAGCTTTAGCTGGAGAGAGCTTGGCTTCCAGTTTGGCTATATAAGTGCATCTCTCACAGGTTGTAGTGTTGGGTGGTAGGAGGAGTGGGTTGTCTGTGTACATGAGGCAGTTGCTACATTGCCCCAAGATGCCCAGATTCATCAGGTGGACAGGGGAATATACCGGGAGCTGACCCTTGGACATGCCTGGATTTTTCCTTCTAACTGAGGAACGTTGAGTGCTGCCGTAATTTGTAGATTATTTAGTGCTTGCAACAAGTTTTGAACAAGTCCTGAGCACAAGGAAACAAAGTGCTAAAACTAGAAAACTGGCCAGTTGTAAGGGAAAATTAGAAGAGCAGACTTTCTGGCACCAGGAGTAGTTTAACCCTAGTTAAACGGTGCTGCATGATGCACAAAACGGGTTTTCAAACAGAAAGGTGAACGGGATAGAAATAGCCCAAAATGGCCAGTAAAGTTACAGATTCTGAGCTGAAAGCACTCCTCCAGCGACAGGCTGCTCAAAGCTCACCACTCTCACTGATGAACAGAGAAGCTTCCTTCTATCTTGGTAAGGACTGGGCAACAAAGAAACTACAAAACAGCCCAGAATTCAGCATAATCTGAAAAAGGTGGGAATTGAGTAGAGAGAGAGAGGATTTTTTTTTCCAAAAATTAAAACAGATATAGTAAAACAAACACTTTTAAAGCAGAAAAATGCCTATGTCACTTGAGTGTGTAGCCCTCGACAGTTAAAAACGATCAGTGCATACATAGTTGTTTCGGCAGGCATTACTTATAATGTGCAAACAATAGTAACAGAACTAGATATAGCAGCCAACTTCTGTCAGCAGTTTTTGGGATCTCAGTATGTATGGATAAAGGTATAACTGCTCAGTGTAATTACCAAAGCTCCTTGTAATTTTTCTTTGAGCTGATGGCCATGGAGGTTATGCAGCTAGTTGACCCATCTGAAATTAAAGGAAAAAATCCACTCTCAATCACTAGTTAACTCTGTCCTTAAGTTGCTTTTTCTCTACAGTATGTTCCCAGAATAGTTTAGTTACCAGGAGCCAGCCTTTACTTTGTAACAATTTAATTTCCTTTCCTTGGAGTCAAAGGAAGGGAAAACTCTTCCCTCCCTTGTTCATAGGTTGGTACTAGGCTATCAGCCCTAGGGCCTATACAAGCCTAGCCATAACAATTCCCTGGCTATTTCTTCCCACATTATTTACTTTCCTGGACCCCTGTCTAGCAGGGCGACTGACGTGATCCCTGGGGTGAATTTCCTTTCTCCCATCCAATCGTCAAGGTTCCTCTTGAAGAGGTTTAACCTTAACCTCTCTCAAGTGCACTGCCAGAGAAATATTTCTGTCTGAATAACACACCACAGACACAGGGAAATCCATAGATGTTCTTCATCTCACATTGCTGCAGTCCATACACTTGGGTAGTCCGCTGTCCTCGGTCGGCCCGAATATCAAAGTATAAGGCTGACGTCGGTCAAGGCGCATTAGACTGACATCAGGACGTCAGGGTACAAATGCGCATGACCGACGTCATATCCTCAGTCTTTTTTGCCGCATGGTCCGATGCAGAAGCAGCGTTGCAAGTGCCGTTCGGCGTTCTGAAATTTTTCGAATTCGGAGTTTCAGACCGAGTCAAAGTTGGCTAAGTACCCGTTGGGAATATTTTAGTTTTTCTTGCCTCAGTGGTTTACGGATGTCAGAAAAAGAGAATCACTGTATCTCTTGTGGGAAGGAGATACCGCATAGAGATTACCATTCATTGTGTATTGCTTGTTTGGGGCCTCAGCACGGCGTTGTTGGGTGTCGCTTTTGTGCTAGGTTTAATAAGCGCACTATTGCGAAGGTTAGATTGTGCCAGGTTAGTCTTGAAGCGGTGCAATTATAACATGCCGTCGGATGCTCCGGCGCCTGCTTCTGAAGAAGCGTAAAGACAAAGCAGCTAAGCCCAGACAAGAAGAGTCGTCCGTGCGGACGCCGGTTCTTTGGAGGTGTCGGTGGAACCGGGGTTCCGCCGGAGGTTTCTCTGGAGTCCCAGGGGGAGTCTTTGTTATTGCAGGATGTGGCCTCTCAGGAGGCAGGTCAGGCTGAAGGGGCTTCTCAGGTTACTGTACTCCCTCCCTTCCTAGGGTGGTTAGGCCCTCTCCTTCTGTTTCCAAGGCTTCTCCCAGAGGCAGGCCAGGTTTAGCTTCTGTTGGTGTCACTCCTAGTTCATCAGGATCTGTGCCCAAGAAGCACATGCTTAAAATGGCAGAAGATTTAATTACTTTAATTAGAGGTTCTTTGCCCCTCCTGATAAGAGGCCTAGGGTGGAACCAGAGTTGGGGAGTTTTGAGCAGGCTTGGATGTTTCAGAGTCTTGACTGAAGACTTGCAGGAGTATTCTCCTTATTCTGATTCTGAGGAGGATGATTCTACTCCTTCTGCTTCTCCTCCAGAGGATTTTTCTTTTCAGAGACTCTTCATTCCATGAGGGAACATTTTAAGTGGGAAGGTCAGGACTTCTCTGATTCCAGGAAAAGGCTTAGGGAATTTTTGTTTTTACCCCAGCATAGGCCTTTGGCTATACCTCCTGTTCTGGATGTTGTGGAAGATGTGTTTGCAGAGGCTGCTCTTAATCCTGATTCTTTGCCTCCTGCTCCTGTTAAACCGGATAGGTATTACAGGGTGCCCGAAGCTCATAAATATCTTTTTAAGAGTCCTAGGGCGGACCCAGAAACTGTTAGTCAAGGGCCTTAAGGGTGTCAAGGCTTCTGTTGTAAAAAATCCGGTTCCTCCAGATAAAGAGGCCAGGGCTTTGGATAGATGGGGAAAGAAATTCTATACTTCTTCCACCTTAGCTATGAGGGCTTTGAATTGCCAGTTTCACATGTTGAAATACCAAAACTATCTACTTTCTCAATTGAAGTCTAAGGTAGATGCTCTGGCGGAAGGTGTTGAGTGTAAGGAATTACAGGATTTGGTACATGTTTCTGAACAGGTGGGTAAGCATTCTTTGCAATGTGGTTTTGATGCTGTACAGGCCTCGTCTAGGGTGGCTGCCACTGGGTCAGTTCTTCGCAGGCACGCCTGGCTGAGGGATCAGAATTTATCTGACCATGTTAAGACAAGGATTTTAGATGCTCCTTTACAGCCTGATGTGTTGTTTGGTTCACCTGTGGAGGCAGTCTTAAAGAAAATGGAAGACAAGGCTAAGTCTATGCAGACTGTTAAAGATTTTTTGCAAGTTCAGCCTCCGAAGTTTAGTAGGAATTGGCCTACCAAGGGGTGGACGTATCCTTCTTATGATTCCCAGTCTAGGGGCAGATCTAGACGTGGTAGGGGCAGAGCTCAGGGCGCTTTCAGGCCTAGAACAGGGAGTTCACCTGCACAGTCTTCGGGTGAGGGCAGGGGTCAGTCCTTTCGTAAACAGGCCCAATGACCTACCTTTTCAGCTGCCAGAGCCTTCTCGTCTGGCAGCACCTTTGGGAGGAAGGTTGGCACTTTTCAAGGAAAATTGGAGTTTAATTACCCAAGACAGATGGGTATTGGATATCATACACAAAGGTTACAGGTTTTATTTCCATACCTTGCCTCCTTTCAAAGGCATGCCAGACGTTCCTCCTCAACAAAGAATAGAGGTTCACAAACAAATTTCTCTGCTACTTCAAATAGGGGCCATACAGCCGGTCCCTCTGCCAGAAGTGGGCCTAGGATTTTATTCTCACCTGTTCCTAGTACCAAAGAAGGGGAACACGTGGAGACCAATTTTGGATTTATCTATCCTCAACACTTATCTGGACATTCCCAAGTTCAAAATGTTGACGTTACAACACCTTTTACCTCTGCTGGGCAAAGATCACTGGATGGTAACTCTGGATCTCAAGGAGGCTTACCTTCATGTTCCTATCAGACTAAGTTGCAGGAAGTATCTGCGTTTTCGGGCTGGAACTTCTCATTATCAGTTCTCTGCATTGCCCTTTGGCTTATCTACTGCGCCCAGAGTGTTTACAAAAGTTCTGGCTCCAGTGATAGCTTTCTTCAGGCTAAAAGGAATACAGATTTATCCTTATTTGGACGATTGCCTGATTCTGGCTCAAGAAAGGGACGAACTTCTTCATCATCTGCAATATGTGATAGCAGTGCTAAGATGCCTGGGGTATTCTGTGAACGAAATAAAGTCCAGTCTAGTACCCTCTCAGGACATGTGCTTTCTGGGTGTAAGACTGAATACAGCATCCCAGATGGCCTTTTTAACCCCGGACAAACAAAAGAATCTTTCCCTTTACTTCCATCAATTGTCTCATCAGTCCAGGCTGACTGCAAAGACAGTCCTTCAAGCCTTAGGGTTCATGGCATCTTGTATTCTGGTGCTTCCCAATGCCAAACTGCATATGAGGAAGCTACAATGGTATCTCAAAAATGTATGGACACAGCACTGCCAGGATATGGACACTGTCATTCAGATAATACCTTGCATTCAAAAGGAATTTTTGTGGTGGGCTCAGGAATGTCACCTAAACAAGGGACTCTCTGTGACCCGGCCAGAGGCGAGTCAGATTCTAACGACAGATGCCTCAGACAAAGCTTGGGGAGCACATCTAAATGGAAAGTGGATACAAGACACGTGGCCTGCCAGACTACAACATCTACATATCAACTTGAAGGAGATGTTAGCAGTCCAATTTGCATTAATAGCTTTCAAGGATTTACTTCTTCCAGGGCAGGTGTTGATTCTAACAGACAACACAACTGTCATGTGGTACATCAACAAGCAAGGGGGAACACATTCTTATCCTCTATGCAGGCAAGCAATGATTTTGTGGGAGACTGCTCTCAGTTTACAGCTACATCTTCAGGCAAGGTTTCTGCCGGGAGCACAGAACTCCTTAGCAGATGCGTTGAGCAGGCAATTATGGATCCCCACGAGTGGAAATTGGATCCTCATGTATTTCAGAAATTGACAGTGTCATGGGGAACTCCAGACATAGATCTGTTCGCTTCTCCACTAAACTACCAGCTGCCAAAGTTTTGCACAAAAGGTTTCATCCCACAGCCTGGAAAGTGGATGCTCTTTCTTTCAAGTGGAACAATCTTCATGTGTATGCCTTTCCACCTCTGCCTCTCCTCCCAAAGGTACTCCTAAAGGTCAGACAGGACAAGCCAAGGATGATTTTAATAGCTCCAGATTGGCCTCGACAGCATTGGTACCCTTTACTGAGAAGTCTGGTGCACGGAGCCTCCATGGCCTTTGCCTTGATTCCACACCTGCTGTCTCAGGAGAACAGTCATTTACTCAATGTCAAACTTCACTCTCTTCACCTAACAGCCTGGCATATTCTGTTTTGAACCCTGGAGGGTCTCGACTTCCACAGCAAGTTTTGAATGTTATTTTGGAAGCCAGAAGGCCTAGTACAAGGAAAGTGTACGCAGATAAATGGAAGAGATTTTTATTTTGGAGTGCAGCAAAGGAATTTGATGTTTCTGAGCCTAATTTAGGTGTGGCTCTTCAATATCTTACTGAGTTACTGGACAAAGGTTTGTCCTTCTCTTCTATTAAGGTTCATGCTGCAGCAATTTCTGCTCACTATGACTGTGACCCACCATTGTTTTCTCATCCTTTGTTCAAGCAATTTCTTAGAGGGGCAAAGAATGTAAGACCCCCACGTAGAGCTCCTACTCCTGCTTGGGATCTCAATTTTGTGTTGGAGAAACTTACTCTACAACCTTTTGAGCCTGCAGCTACTGCCAAGTTGAAATATTTATCATGGAAGACTGCTTTTTTGTTGGCCATTACCTCTGCAAGAAGGGTTTCTGAATTACAGGCCCTTATGTCAGTTGAGCCTTTCTTGATTTTCCATAAGGATAGGGTATCTTTGCGTACTAATCCTTCCTTTATGCCTAAAGTGGTTTCAAGTGTGGCTTTAAACCAAACTATTCATTTGCCTACTTTTTATGCAAATCCTCAAAATAAAGGGGAAAAGATTTTGCACACTTTAGATGTACACAGGCAGTTGCGATATTATTTGAGCAGAACTAAAGGGTTCAGGCAGTCTCAGCAGTTATTTGTTTCTTTTGCTTTGAGTTCTCAGGGCAAGCCTGTGTCAAAACAAACTATTTCTAAGTGGATTGGGTTTTGCATTGCTTTCTGTTATTCCCATCATGGCAAGGAGATTCCAGCTGGGATTAGGCCTCATTCCACTAGGGCTACTGCCACTTGACAGCTTTTTAAGGGGGTGGCGACTAACGATATTTTGGAGGCAGCTACTTGGAGTTCAGTGCATACTTTCTCTAAGCATTATCACCTTCCACTTTACTCTAAATCTAGGGCTGGTTTTGCCACTGCTATTTTACAGGGCATTTTGGCAGCTCCTGCTGCTTTATAGTTTTGCCATCCTCCCTTACCTCTGCTTTGGGATTCTACCCAAGTGTAAGGACTGCAGCAATGTGAGATGAAGAACATAGTACAGTTTTGTACCTACCATAAATGTAGATGTTCAAGATCCACATTGCTGCAGTCCAATACCTCCCTCCTTCCCCTCTGTAGTTAGAGCCGGTTGTGTGGGTTGGGTTGTAAATATTGTATTTATTGTATATATTGTACATTTTGTTAGTACAAGGGTGGTTGGTTGGTTGTTTGCTGTCTTTTGGTTTTGACCTTTCTTTTGGGGTCTTCTGACATCTGGGGCAAGAAAAGACTGAGGATATGACGTCGGTCATGCGCATTTGTACCCTGACGTCCTGATGTCAGTCTAATGCGCCTTGACCGACGTCAGCCTTATACTTTGATATTCGGGCCGACCGAGGACAGCGGACTACCCAAGTGTAAGGACTGCAGCAATGTGGATCTTCGAACATCTACATTTATGGTAGGTACAAAACTGTACTTTTTTCTTTTCAGGTACTGCCTACAAGCTGATATTTGCAGGTGCTAGGGGACTGTATCAAGATTTATTTACTTCATTGTTTTGGTAAGTTCATAGGTTGGTAAGTTGGTAAGTCCTATGATCCTATTGCTTAAATTCATGCAGCTTTTAGTCTGGTTTAGGTTTCAGTTTCTTGGGAGGAGGTTTACCTCTACTACAAGAAATACTAACTGCATCCTTTCTGTGCTTCTTTTATTTAGAGCCCTTTTCTGGCAGGGAAATTGTATCACTTCACTGTGACATACAGTTAAGTAGTGGTTACTTGGTGTACTGTACCAGGCAGTTATGAATGGTTGCAATCCTATTCAGTTATGTTGTTGTTGTTGTGTCTTTCGGCTTTTCCCGGATAGGGGTTGCCACAGTGGAACTCCGGTCCGCTAATGATTGGCAGTAGATTTTTACGTGCCGACTTGCCAGGCCTGACGCACAACCTTCAACGAAGGAACGCCCATTCACGCATGTCACCACACAGAAGACGCTCTAACTGAGAATCGAACGGGGCAACGTCTTACTGTGGGGCGACAACGCTACCGCAGCACCACCACCGCAGTGTAAACCTATGCAGTTATGTATTTTTTATTTAACATAATTGTTTTGATTTAAGGGTGATGGAAACAAATGAAGTGGATACATTATATGATATGATTTGCAGGAGTGTTTTTCACTTCTGTTACTGGTAATTGAGGTGCTTTGGATGTAACTGAACTGTCCCTTTCATTTTGTTTTATGGTAGGTCCCTCTGCCGAGGTTTTTGCATTAGAAAGGGCAGGAGAATGACAGATGATGTCCTTATCTGGACAATACTATAAGAGTTGCAGAATGGGCAAAATAATCTGAATATGACAAAAAAAATCATAATACAAACTGAAGAAGAAAATGTTTGCTATATTTTAATGTAGGATTACAGAATGGTATTGCATTATAATGGAAAAATTGTGTGACAGCCATTTTAAAAGTGAAGTACTTTTGCAACTAATAAAGCACATTTTTATTTCTACAAGATTCAGTAAAAGTGTCACTTGCACATGATTCAGCATAGTTCATTTACTGCACTGATGGTTTTGACACTCCTGGAAGAGAATGGGGAGGGTTTGTCAGTAGTTGAAGGACTCCAAGATCTTACCCTTGCAAAAGCCTGCTATTAGCTACTTTCTTTGGCTGGAACTGTAGAACTGCTGCATAAAACAGGCTCTGAGAGAAACATAAATGAGGATAAATCTAAGGAAAAATGGAAGCAGTCCTCTTACTGAAGTTTTATAGGATGACCTCGGCTCTCACTATTGCCATTGTATTTCAGTGGGATGAGAAAACATTACCATGTTCTTATGTATAGCATAATTCATATAAGAAGGATTCAAAATGGATTCTGGGGGGGAGAAATGAAAGCTGAAAAACAAGTTCACTTTGATTTGGAAGGCCTCATCATTTCCGTTTTGTGGAAAAACATTAAAATTTTGTAATAAGCACTTTATGATTTTGCTGACTTAAAATAGCGCAGAAAACAGAAATATAATGAAGAAGTGTTCCAAGGGAGAGTTTTATTTTAATGAGCAGAAATAATTAAAAAATATTTTTTGTTTTGTAGGTTTTCAGTAGCTGTGTAACCAGTAGACCAGTGAAGTGATTACAGTGCCTAAAACATAGAAAGCTAAAGATTTTGAAAGGAAGCAGTTTCATTATTGTAGAGGTTTTCCTTTCTCTCAAATGAAGGTGGTAGTAAGAAGGAAGATAGCAGTTACTGATCTGTTCACAGGACCATAGGATCATAGGAAGTTACTAGGTTCATAGGTAGGTACTAGGCTATCGATCTCAGGGCCTACGTAAGCCTAGCCAACAAGGTTCCCTGGCTTACGCCACCCAAGAAAGCTATTTTCCTGTGCCACTATTGAGCAGAGACACAGAAGTGATCCCCAGGATGTATTTCCTATTTCTCATCCACTCATCAAGATTTTTCTTGAAGAGTGCTAATGAAGAACTTTGCTTGACATAGACGGGTAGCCTGTTCCAGAGTATGGGAAGTCTCTGGGACAGAAATCTATCCCTCCAGCATGTCCTGTTTATTGTGGTGATGAGGTTTAGGTCCCTAGAGTATGTAGCTCGGAGGGATTGGGATTTCTTTAGGTGTAGCATGTCCAACAGCTCTGGGTTTGACATAGCTTTATATGTTAGGCAGAGATCACCTCGAAGTAGGCGATATGCTACAGAGTAAAGCTAATGGCCCTAGGAGCTGTACAAACCTAGCCAAGTTCTGCCCTTATTTCCACTATTAATACCAATTGTCCCTGTCCAAGAAAGACACAGGTGGAACCCCCGGGGTGAATTTACGGATGCCCATCCAATTGTTCAGATTGTGTTTGAAGAGGGCCAATGACGTTCTCTGTTTGACATGAAATTGGAGTCCATTCCAAAGGTGCGTAATCTGTGGGAGACAAATCTGTCCCTCTGTCAAGTTCTGTTAATGTCACATACCAGATTAAGGTCTTTAGAGTGAGTAACCAGTGTACCGTTTGACTTGCAGATATGCAGCATTTCCAGTGAAGTCAGGGTCTTATTATTATAAGGATTGCCTTATACACAAGACATAGATCATCTCTGAGTAGTCTGTATGAAACAGAATAAAATGACAGTGATTTCAGATGGCCCACATAGGGGAGATACTGAAGACCTTGAAATTTCCTTGTGAGGAACCTTTGTGGTCTCTGCAATTGCTGCAGGTGCTTGGAAAGGCACATACCAAAAGAAGCATTGTACTCAATTATTGTCCTGATGAGGGAAGAGTACAGAGAGATTATAACTTATTTTTTTCTGGATGCACTGCCCCTACTTATGAGATGAGCAATATAGAATCCCCTTCTTACCAGTGTGGAGACATGGTGATGAAAGATAAGGTTGCTGTCAACCAGTGTGCCCAGGTCTCTCACCACTGAGTGCGTACTTAGAGTGGTGTTATTGATGTGGTAGTTGGCAGGAACATCACACTTACTGAAAGGGATAATACATTTTTTTGCATTAAGACCATGACTTTGGCACCAATCATTTGTGTAAGACCTTGTAGGATGTTGACATAGTTTGGAGATTCTATGACCGCTCCAAGCCAGATTACTGTCATCAGCAAACTTTGTCAGCCAAAGACCTTTAGGTTTAGCTTGTACTTTGGAGAAATAGATTCCAAACAGTAGAGGTCCCAGGACTGATCCCTGTGAAGCACCACTGATTACAGGTCTGCTGATGGAGGTGGATTCCCTTATTTTGACTACATGAGTTCTATCAGTGAGTCAAGTTAGTGACCCATCTAATGATACAAGGGTTGATACCTAGCTGGGTGATTTTGTCAGTGATGTCTGAGTGGGGGATAGTGTCCAGAAGCCTTGGCTAAGTCTAGGTAGGCTGTACGCATAGATTTCTCTTTGTTCAGGGCCTTGGTGACTGTCTCAAGTCCACCAGATTTAACAGGCATGCTCTCCCTTTGACAAATCCAAATTGAGTAGGGTCAAGTGTTGGAGATTACCTGTATCTTTGTTGACAAGGTCCTTGATGATTTGCTCCATGGCCTTGCACATAAGGCTAGTCAGGCTAACAGGTCTACAGTTCCTGGGGTCAGTGTAAACACCACCTTTGTGCAATGGGATAACAGTGGCCATTTTCCATTCAGCTGAGATGGAGCCAGAGCATAGACCATGATTGAAAAGAGTACCCAGTAGTGTTGCTAATTCTTGTTTTGAGCCCATGTAAGATGCAACTTGGAATGTTATCAGGTCCCCGTAGATGCTGTGTTTTTGGCCTTAGAGATGACATTTATGACCTGCTCTTTAGAGATACAAGGTAGAGGACAGGTGGTAGGGATGTCATGGGGTATGTGTGGTGGGGACAGGGGACTGAAGTTTTCACAGAACTTGTCAGCTAACAGGTTAACTATGTCCACAGGCTCAGTATCTGTG
Source organism: Protopterus annectens (assembly GCF_019279795.1). Lineage (NCBI taxonomy): Eukaryota > Metazoa > Chordata > Ceratodontiformes > Protopteridae > Protopterus > Protopterus annectens. Next base: position 600,441,660 of record NC_056741.1, on the reverse strand, counting down.
GTATCATTAACTACCAGTTCGTCACAAATCTGGGCCTTTCCTTTTAGGTTATGGATGTAACTAAAGAATGCCTTATGGTTGTCCTTAATTGAGGAAGCTAATTTGGATTTGTAGTTTGCTTTGGAAGACTTCACAAGAAGTCTTATTTGCTTGTTTAAGCTGAGGAGGGAGTGTTTCCAGTTTAGGGCTCACTCTTTCTTCCTCTTATTGAAAAGCCTGTTAATGGCAGTTGCCCATCGGGCAGGTTTGCTCTTCCTTGAGGAGCTTGTTTTGGTCCCGTCAGATATGGCTGAGTCAATGCAGGTGTACAGGTGTTTGTATAAAGCATTGGTGTAGAACTCTGCATAGTCGCCAGTTCCATCTGAGGGAGGAGATGCAGTAAAGCTGTTTATGCCATCCCGTAAGAAGTTGTAGTCTGCTTTGGAGAAGTTTTGTGGTTTAGTTGCTGGTGAGGTGGGGTGGGGGGGCAATTGTGATAGTCACTTTGAATGAGACTAATTTGTGGTTAGATCTCACTAGGGAAGACCTCACAGTGGGGGTGCTACAGTGGTCCCCCATGTTGGTAAGCATCAGATCCAGGATGGCACCCCTTGTGGGGGTATCAACCAGCTGGTCCAATGCATTAGAGTTAACGAAGTTGAGGAACCTTTGGGCAAGGGAGTTAGAGCACAAGTAATTTACCCAGTCAATGGATGGGTAGTTAAAATTGCCCAAATCCAGGGTGTTCGGCTGTATCTTGATTGACTCAAGTAGATCCATATAGGCAGAGAAGGTTTCCTGTAGCTGGCAATGACTTGAATATGTGTCTTACTAACAGTTAATTGCACCTGAAGTATTTCCTGGGAATCATATTGTTTAACCAATCTGGAGGTGCATTTATCTTTAATGAATATTGATACACTGCCTCCTTTAGTTTTCGCACCTTCAGTTTGTGGTCTGAAGGAGTGGAAGGAGGTATAGCTCAGTATGGTTGGGGTGCTCTCCACAGCCTTGAACCAGGCCTCTGTGACTGCACAAATGTCTAAGTCTTCCTAGGTGAGGACTGCTTCCAGTGAGTGAAGTTTCATGTTAAGGCTGCTAGCGTTTAGCTGCATAACCTTGAGGTTGTTTTTAGATGAAGTTTTTACATCAGGAATTTTGTCTTTGAGAGACTGCCTAAAAAAGGCACTGTGAGGGTGGCAAGAGCCTTAGCCAGTAGCCGATATCCTAGGGGTGACAGATGACCATCTCAGGCAAAGCATCGAGGGCTGTTGGTCATGTCATCCCAGGCTTGATACTGGATCTCCTTAGAATGAGACCAAAAACTAAGCCAATTATTGAAGTCAGTCAATTTTTGTTTGTGTTGAGGCATCACCGTAGGTGAAGGTAAAATGTTGCTTAAGGCTAGTGACATACCTGCCTGAGCCACACAGTCATGTCTCTCTACATATAGTCTGGAGAGGTACATCTCAAGTAATTTACGGCAAGCATCTTGACTCTTGAGTACTCTGTCAGAACAAGTATTTGCAAAAGCTTAGGTTTTTCAACTTCTTGAAAATGTTCAGAAAATCTGATGTAGGAAAGAACTGTATTTTCATCCTTGCTTGGTTGGGTATTTGGTATTGAGGTCTGTAGTTTTCTTTTAGTGTTCATAGAGGTGTTTAACCATAACTTTGTTAACATGTTGAGAACCTGTTCAACTCGTAAGTCTCTTAGCAAAGTCATTAGAAAAAGTTGTCTGACTACAGCTTGGTTCCTATCTACTCACTGTCTTCTTTCTGGAAAGAGACACAAATTTTGGACTAACCATGGCTCAGCATTGCTGTGGCTACAGCAACATATCAGGCTAGGGTGACTTTGCTTGGTCTGTGTTTCTTGACCTTGGTAAGGCTTTTGACATAGTTGTATGTTAACCTCGGTGGGCAGACTGAAGTCTGTAGATATTGACCCCAGAGGATAATTATGGTTCCTGAGCTGTCTCTGTCCAGTCATAACCAGCTTATCAGGTCTGTGCCTCAGAAGATGCTAAACTTTTCACTGATTCTTAAGAATCGGTTGTGGATTTCTGCTTTTATCATGAATTAAATATGAGCGTTTTGTGATAAAGCACTTGTACACCCATCAAAATAAGTTCCACATAGTACAATGTCCCTCCCAAGGTCCTTTTTTAACTTTCTGCCAACCTACCATTGAGCCACTTTCAGTCAAACTCAAGCCCATTCATTCCCTAGGGGTACAGGGAATCCCCTTGCATATCACCTAGGTTAAGAACCATCCAGAGGGTCCACCTTATAGACAGATAACAATGGGAGAGTTTTGGTGCTCCCACCACCATGCGAGAAGAGTGGGGCATGATGGGAAGGAGGATGGATCCAGGCAGTCTTTGAAGGTTTTATCTTTGAGTGATCCCCAAAAGAATAAGGTCCAGCATCACTCCTGTTTTTACTGCAGCTGGACCTTATTCTTACAGATATTTTGTTATTGTGAGTACATAACATGAGAGTATGACAGAAGTTCACCATACCAAAGTCTAACACTCAAAAGTATAAACTGCAATGTTTGACTTCTAAGTGTTAACAGTAAAAAAAAAAATAAATAAAATTCAAATTAACTTCTGAAAAGCACCTTTGCAGAGTGCAGCCCTGTACGCCTCATCACACCCCTGCTTCTTATTTGTGCTACCTTCAGTATCACTGTGTTTCAGAGTAAGGGAAATTATCCAAGACACACTACACAGTAGAGCTTTGTATGTATAGAAAAGTACTTGTACTCTTTGACCCAAACTTTCAAGTGTCACAGTTTACAGTGTTAAACTACTGGTTTGCTGCTGTATAGCTTTCATACTTTTGTGCTGTTTAATTTTAATGTTTATTATGCATCTTTTTGTAGTATTTCTGTCATTACTGTATAATGTACTGTTTATGGAGCTTTTCTCCCTGGGTCTGTGCTGTAAAATGGTTATGGTTAGTCAAATTAACTTGGCACTCAGTTGTAATAAAATAAGTAAACTTATGGGATAAGAACTTAAACTTTTCTAATGATATAGAGAAATGCATTTAAAAAAATGTGTATTTCCTAGTAGCAAAGTAGGCAAGTTTATTTGGTTGAAAAGGTTCTTTTTACATTTTTTCCCTCTCTCTCTACTTCAGAATTTTCTCTTTCCATTTCTTTAACATATTCCATGTCTTTGGTTTGACTGGAAGAAGAGAGACTATTATGTTACTGTATCTGAATGAAATGACCCTAACACTGAGTTTCCAATTTTGATGAGTTAAAAAACACTAGCTGATATAGTTTTATTTATTTTTTAATTTACACTGATTTGTGTGTTTACATGTGCTTGCAGCGTGTGAATATCTCATTTTTATAGTCCCACATAAGCGCATTTCTTTTTTTAATTTCAGCACATGAAGTAAGAGTTATTTTGTCACTAAAACCTTGAGCAGTAGCAGGTATCTCCTTCAGAATGTAAACTGCGGTGTATTTTACTTGTCTGGGCTTCTTGAGTTTTGATTTACATTTATCTTCTTTGCTGAAATTGTCTCTTGTTTCTTTTAATCCACTTTCAGGTGGAGACAAGATCATTGATGTAATTGATGTGGTACGTCAGGCAGACTGTAAGATGAAGCTATCAGAATTTGTGAAATACTACAACAGTCCAAGCCGGGATAAAGTACTCAATGTGATCAGCCTGGAGTTCTCTGAAACCAGGTGAGTCCTACCTTATAGCATGAACATGAAATGCTCTGGAGAAACACATTTCTCAATTTTGGTCTTTTGATCTAGTTTTGATCTGGAGTTTACACTCCCATGTATTTCATAACCATTCACTCCACTTTACTATCCCTTGTTACACAGAAATCATTGATTTTTATTTATTTATTTTTTAATAATACTACGTACATGCCCTTTATGCAGCCTTCCATTGACACTGAACATTTAAGGCATTCCCCTAGACAACTTGCTTATTCTCCCCCCTACCTAGCAGGAGCCCATAAATGTGATTCTAGAGGTATTTCCTTTTCCAGTAATGTTTACAGGATGGCATGTATTTTTTTTTCTTTGTGACCTGTTCCTGCTCACTGTAATAGAGACCTGAGTTACTTTCAGAATGTCTGTCTATCCATGTCACAAGAATGCAAAAGCATCGTCTTTTTCTCTGAATGTCATATGTAATTTTGCCCAGTAAGAGGTAAGGAAGATAAGTACTACATGGTTACTCACATTACAGAACATACTTCTTTCTCTGTCTGCATTAGTAAGCTAGAGCCCCATTTGTGTCTGCGGCTTTCAGTGTCTGATAATCTGTTTTTCTGTAAGTGTGAGGGATCTCTTCCCACTTCCCCCAGGTACTTGTTATATTTTTCTGTCTGATGTCAGTTTTTATTCTGTCCTCAACTGATGGTTCCAATCAGATCCCTCAGATCAGTTTAGGCCGTTACTAAAATTCATGGCAACCAGGAACTCTTGAGCTTCTCCCTTATCCACAGTGCTCCAACCCCAATTGCCCTAGATCTCATTTGCTGCTTCAGCAAAAAGAGGTAGTCTACTGCTACTCTTGAGCTTCATAGAGATATGCGACAGTTATTTTTCTTATATTTTTTTTCCTTACTGCTTGCAATCTGTATTGTCTTAAACCTAATCCTACTTCCGTTTTCATCGATTTAATAATTCCTGTCTAATTTTCTTCCCTCATTTTTGTACTTGTGTAATCTGCAGATACTATCATTAGTATCTCTTCCTTTACCTAGGTAAATGTTCAGTCATCACATTTGGGTGTCCCTGCCAGGGTAGCCCTCAGTCGGCCCGAATACCAGAGGCTTAGTATTTCTCGTAGGTTGCTGTCGCTCCAGGACTGATGTCAGGTCGTCAGTGGTATAAAAACAGGCAGCCGACACCATTACATCAGTCTTTCTTGCCGAGGAGCCCGAAGCAGAAGCAGTTCACACGAGTGCCGGTCGGCCGCTACCTGAGTTTTTCATTTCCAAATTGAAGTTGAAGTCTTCTAAAGCTAAGTACCCCACTGGAGATCCTTTTTTCTTGCTCTAACCAATGTCAGAAAAAGTTAACAATTGTCTCACCTGTGGAAAGCAAATACCACACCAAGACTTTCATTCCTACTGCGTCACTTGTTTAGGCCCAGACCACGATGTCCCCTGCTGTCGCTTTTGTGCTTTGTTCAACACCAGAACTATAAGTCGTCGGGCCCTTATTGTAGCTAGATATTTTCGCTCTCAGTCCTCGGTAAGCCATCCGACAACTGATCTTTCGAAAAAAACATAAGGATAAAGACAAAGACCGACTGCACAGGTCCAAAACTGCCGACGGCGCTTCCGTTAAGCTAGTAGTCAGTTCTCCGGTCCTCAGTGAGGTGCTTTTGCAGCCCCTGATGCCCGCTTCTGTGGATTCACAGGCCGCTAACAAGACCCTTTCGTAGTCCGGTAAGCCGCGAGACGCTTTGACTAAGGATCCTGTGGATGTCTCTACCTTGGATGGGTCCAGAGCCACTGGGCAGGCACCGGCTTCCGAGAAAGTACTTCGCACTACCGATTCTCGACACAGACCGACGACTTCTTTCATTCTACAGTTCTTTCGAAAACTACTGAGTTTCTAAGGCCCAGGGTACGAACCACACCCAAAAAACCGACGACCCAAACTCAGGCCCCTGCTTCTTTGCCTCAGTCTCAAATGCTTAAAATGGCGGAAGACCTTGTAATGCTTATCAGAGGAAGCCAGGCTACTCCTTCCAAAAGATAGAGACTTGTCCCTAGTAGTTTTATCTGAACAGGAGTCCAATGACTCTGATGCATCTGAATATGAAGATCTGCATTCCCTCTCTGCTTATGAGAATTCCAATGCAGAGGAATCCATCCCTGCAGCCTCTCCACCTGAGGACTTTCCTTTAGGGAAATCCTACATACTTTAAGGGAGCATTTCCAATGGGAATGTCAGGACTACCCTCAGTCAAAAAAGAGACTCGGGGAATTCTTAGATCTTCCACAGCACAGACCTCTGGCCATTCCTTCTGTCCTGGATGTTGTATACACCTCTGTTACTCTTGCTATTAGAGCATTAAATTGTCAGTTCCATATGCTGAAATATCAGCAACATACCATGGAACACCTCAAACAAAAATTATCTTCTTTCCCTGCTTATGCAGAAAATAGAGTTACAAGAGTTAATGCATTCTGCAAGTCAAGTAACTAAGCACACCTTACACTGTGGTTTTGACGCCCTAGAAGCATCTTGCAGGGCAGCGGTTACTGGTTCAGTACTTAGAAGACATGCTTGGGTTAAGGAACAGACCTTGCCAGACCATGTTAAATCCAAATTATTGGACAGACCTTTGCACAAAGACAACTTATTTGGCACCAAGGCAGAAGAGGTCCCAAAAAAGATGGAAGAAAAAGCTAAATCTATGCAGACAGTTAAAGACTTCTTACAGGTCCAGCCACTGAGGTTCAGTAGGCATTGCCCCTCCAAGCACTGGTCCTTTCCTGCCCCCCCCCCGACGTCAGCTCAGCTCAGACCCAGGAGAAGCAGGCCCACCAGACAACAGCCCCAGGGAATGCAGAGGTCTAAGCAGTGGAGTTCCTCCTCTTCAAAAGGTTTCTGCACTATCTAGATGTGCACAGACAGCTCAGATTCTACCTAGACAGGACTACATCCTTTAGAAAAACTGATCAATTGCTAGTCAGTTTTGCTGCAGGAGCAGAGGGCAAGACCATATCCAAACAAACAATTTCCAAATGGATAGCACATTGCATCCATTTCTGCTACAAACAGCATGGAAAACCTCCCCCCAAGGGGTTCAGGACACATTCCACCAGAGCAACCTCCTCCTCTGCAGCTTTCCTCAGAGGGGTCCCCACCAGGGACATCCTGGAGGCTGCAACATGGACTTTTGTTCATACCGTCACCAAGCATTACCACCTGCCTATCTTCTCCAAATCCAGGGCAGGCTTTGCCACTGCAGTCTTGCAGGGCATCCTAGCCAGCCCCCAGTCTTCTTGACCGCTTCCACCCTTTTCTTCAGCTTTGGGAATCAACCCAAATGTGATGACTGCAACAGCGAAACACGAAGAACATAGTACAGTTGTGTACACTTACCATAAATCTAGATGTTCGAGTGTATTCACTGTTTCAGTCCTAGTTTCCCTCCCTCCATCCCCCTTGTCTCTCTGTCTCTCTCACCTTACAAGGAATTTTTGGTATTTACTTTCTATTGGTGGTGGTTTTCCACCATAACCTAGCTCCTTATAGGTTCATAGGTTAGTACTAGGCTAACTGCCCTTGCGAGCCATTTTAAGTCTAGCCAATTATCCCCTGTGAGATTCAAACCCTGTACCTTGTGTTTGTAAGGCAAACAGCTTAACCATTACGCCACCCTTCCAACTGTCCAGTGCTAAGGGGGGGGCTCCTGAGATTTAGGGCAAGAAAAACTGATGTAATGGCGTCGGCTGTCTATTTGTATACCACTGACGACCTAACGTGAGTCCTGGAGTGACAGCAACCGACGCAGAAATACTAAGCCTCTGGTATTCGGGCCGACTGAGGGCTACCCTGCCAGGGATAACCCAAATGTGATGACTGCAGCAGTGAATACACTTGAACATCTACATTTATGGTAAGTGTACACATCTGTACTTTCTTCTTACCATTGCTGCTATTTTCCCCCCTTTTTCCTTCCGCTTGCTAATGCAAAAACAAACAAAAAAAAAAAAATCTGTTTCTCCTCCTTTTATTTAGACCCTTACCTAAAATTTTTGAACATGTCAGGAAAAGCCAACAGGATTTAAAAAATGCATAAAGTTTGGGCATAAATTCTCTCTCTTTGATGCCCACACTTTATGGGTTTACTGTCTGAGACCTCATCGTCTACAGGAAGACTGTTCAGTATGCCACAGTTTCAATCCATGCACTTCAATGGAAAGAAAAAAATAAATTGATATTAAAAAGCCTTCTCTCCTTCTGTATCAGAGAAGCTGTTTCTGAAGGTGGTAGGAAATCCTCATCTCCGAGGCCTTCTACTTCATCTTCCTCTGATACCTCAAGAAAAAGATCAACAAAAGATCCAGTCTCAACCCTGGATCCAAAGTAACTGAAAATTATGGATCCTACCTTGACTATGGATCTGAAATTGAAAACATCATCTGATCACTTTGGATCCGAATGGTCAAAAAGAAGATCCGCCAAGCTCTAAGTTGTCGGAGCCTAGGGCATCGAATCCAACATCACCAACCTTGGCATTGAAGCCCTTGCATAGAGTAAGGTACTCTCCCTCCATGGATCCTGTCCTGAGCAGAGTACCTTCACCCTTTTTGGAGTGCCCCAAATCTCCATCTACCCTTTCTACTCATTCTTCTAGAAGCCTGACTGAAGAAGATGTGGAAAGACTAGTGACGAAGATCTTCTTAGTGCAGGGAGAGATTGGGGTTTCCTCTGCTCCTATCCCTCTGGGTCAGGAGTTCCGAATGTGTTCAACTCCCCCGTTACAAGTTCCTTCTGTGACTATAGCTGTAGTGTCAGTGTCTCTGGATTCAAGTTGTCCGAATCCGTCAGTTTTGGATCCAAGCATAACTTTGGATCCAAAGATAAGGTTATCCCTGAGAGCTCCAGTCCCATCGGATCCGGAGAACTGTCAGAGCCGTAGCCTACATGTTTGGTCCGAGGTGTTGCATTCGACTGTTGAGATTTTTGGAGCCATCTCTACACCTTGGAGCCTTAGCACTGGACAGCTTGACTCTGGCTTCCCCCTCAGACTTTGGCCACGGAGCAGGAGAGGGCGAAGATCCAGAAGCTTGTCTTTTTGGGTCCGATATCCTCCTTTTCTCCAGGCCTATCTGCCTTTGAGTCTGCGAAGAGGGTCTTTTCTGTTCCGGCAGTTCTGATGGAATGTTCCCTCTTGGATCCAAAATCTCCCACCATGATGACCCAACATTTAGAGCATCACCATCTCATTCCACTGAGACAGCCAGTACAGAAACCCCAGGCTCTCTCTTGAGGGAAATGTTATTTTCTTTTCTGATACCTCCCCAGAGCATCTCACTGAGGTGGCCCCCGAAAAGATGATGTGCAAGAGGAAGCACATTGATTCCATAGAGGAGTCCATAGCCGAGGATACAGATTTCGATGAGGTCGAAAGGTCCCCATGGTCACCTCCTGAAGTTATCTCTTTTGGGAGACATCCTGGATACCCTTAAGCAGAGAGGTGGCTGGATGTCCAGTAACCCACAGTGTCTGTGGAATCTGTTCTCCTGAAGGCTTTTGGTACCATCTACCCCTTGGGTTACTTCACCCGCCGATGAGCTCATTGATTTGATCTCACAATGGGTGTGGAAGGATCCAGACACTATAGAACCCATTCCTCGGTGACTGGACAAGATAATGGCACCACCTATGGACAGACAACACTGTAGTAAGGGAGTTCCTGTTGATGCCATGGTCGTTGCGGTGACCACCAAGAAGGAATTAGCTGAAGAAAGTTTCACTGTCCATCCCCCCCAGCAGGGAGTAGCAGGTGATGGACAAATTTGGGAAGCATGTATACGCCTCATCCATTTTCGCACTGAGGTTTCTCAACTGCTTGGCACATTTTACCAGATTACAAAGGGATTTGTTTAAGGAGTTATCAAATACCCTCTCGGGTGCTGTTTCTGAGGAAGGTCAGGCCTCTGTAACTTCTCAGCAGACTACCTTTCAGTCCATATCCAATTTATCCATGAGGCTGATCTCAAAAGTAGCAGAGGGAATCACAAGGGCAGTGGGTTCAGGCATTTCAATAAGGAGACATGCCTAGATGCATTTTTGAGTATGTAGAGCCCTTCAAGTCCTCTTTTGTCAGTGCCCCCTTTGACTGAACATCTTTATTTGGCTCCAAGGTAAAGGACACTCTAGCCAGGTGTGAAAAGCATGGAAGGACCCTGACTGCTGTGGGTGTGCGTTTTTTGACCCCTGAACGAACCTTTTCCAGGAGTCAGCTAGAGTTGGTCAGAAAATGTGGTTCAGAAAGTCTCGGGGTCCTTTCAAGGAGACACGTGGAGGAGGTTCCCCCAGAGGCAGAGGAGGGAGCGGACTCTAATGGACATTATTGCCCATGTGGCAGAGGTGGCCCACAAGAACCAGGGTTCCAGAGACTCATTCTTTGACAAACCATAACAGCACTCCTGAAAGGAGGCCCGATTCCCCACGTCTGGAGGCAGTTGGGTGATGCTCATCTCTCCACCAGAGAGCCTTGTGGATATAACAAAAGATACTTGCATGCAGAGGATTATTTCCCGAGGATATATAATATTCTTTTCCTCTTCCGCCTCCAATCTCAAGAAAAATCCCCGATTTTCCACCCAGTCAGAGGGAACAAGCAGCAATTCAGATGCAAAAACTGCTAAAAAAAAAGTCATTCATCAGGTCCCGCCAGACCAGATAGAATCCGAAACTTACTCAAGGTTCTTTTTAGTGCCAAAGAAAACAGGGGACAGGAGACCAATTCTGGATCTCACCAGACTAAACAAGATAGTTCAAAGAACCAAATTTCAGATGATCATTCTCCCTTTTTGGGCAAGGATGATTGGATGTGCTCGACAGACCTTCAGGATACGATGTTCTTCGTTCCACATTGCTGCAGTCCTTACTATTGGGTAGTCCGCTGTCCAGTCGGCCCGAATACCAGAGTATATGGCTGACGTCGGTCAGGGCGCATTAGACTGACGTCAGTACGTCAGGGTACTAATGCGCATGACCGACGTCATATCCTCAGTCTTTTTTGCCGCATGGTCCGATGCAGAAGCAGTTTTGCGAGTGCAGGTTGGCGTTCTGAAATATTTCCGAAGCCGGAGTTTCAGACCGAATCAGAGTTGGCTAAGTACCCCGTTGGGGAACATTTTGGTTTTTTCTTGCCTCAGTATTTAACCGGATGTCAGAAAAAGTGAATAACTGTATTTCTTGTGGGAAACAGATACCTCATAGGGATTACCATACCTTGTGTATACCTTGTTTAGGGCCTGAGCACGACGTTGTTGGATGCCGCTCTTGTGCTAGGTTTAACAAACGCACTATTAAGAGACGGTTAGACTGTGCCAGGTTAGTGTTTGGGAAGCGTTGCAATTATAAAATGCCGTCGGATGCTCCGACGCCCGCTTCGTCCAAGAAGCGCAAGGACAAAACAGCGAAGCCTAGGGTTGATGAACCGGCAGTCCCGGACGTCGGTTCTTTAGAAGGCTCAGTGGAGCCAGTGGTTTTGCCAGGAGTTTCTTTGGAGTCTCAGGCAGAGACTTTACTGTTACAGGATGTGCCTTCTCAGGAGGTAGGCCAGGCTGAGGGGGCTTCTCAGGTAACTGTTTTTCCCTCTCTTCCCAAGGTAGTTAGGGCCTCTCCTTCTGTTGCCAAAACTTCTTTGAGAGGTAGGCCAAGTTCAGCTTCAGTGGGGGCTTCTCCTAGCATTTCAGGTTCTGTGCCTAAGAAACATATGCTTAAAATGGCAGAAGATTTGATTACTATGATTAGAGGTTCTATGCCCCCTCCTGATAAGAGGCCTAGGGTGGAACCGGATTTTGATAGTTTTGAACAGTGTTCAGAGGCTTCTGAGTCTTCTGCGGAAGATTTGCAGGAGTATCCTCCTTATTCTGATTCTGATGTGGATGATTCCACTCCTACAGCTTCTCCTCCTGAGGATTTCTCATTTTCAGAGACTCTGCATTCCATGAGGGAGCACTTTAAATGGGAAGGCCAGGATTACTCTGATTCCAGGAAAAGGCTTAGGGAATTCTTGTTTTGCCCCAGCATAGGCCCTTAGCTATACCTCCTGTGTTGAATGTGGTGGAAGATGTTTTGCAGAGGCTTCCTGAACCCTGATTCTTTGCCTCCTGCTCCTGTTAAACCTGATAGGTACTATAGGGTGCCTGAAGCTCATAAGTATCTTTTAAGAGTCCTAGGGCAGACCCGAAACTGTTTCTCAGGGACCTAAAGGTGTTAAGGCCTCTGTGGTTAAAAACCCTGTTCCCACTGATAAAGAGGCAAGGGCTTTGGATAGATGGGGAAAGAAAGTGTATACTTCTTCCACTTTAGCCATGAGGGCATTGAATTGTCAGTTTCACATGCTTAAATATCAAAATTATCTCCTTTCACAACTGAAATCTAAGGTGGATGCTTTGGCGGAAGGTATTGAGTGTAAAGAGTTGCTGGATTTAGTTCATGTGTCTGAACAAGTGGGTAAGCATTCTTTGCAATGTGGTTTTGATGCTGTACAGGCCTCCTCGAGGGTGGCTGCCACTAGTTCTGTTCTTCGCAGGCATGCCTGGTTGGGGGATCAGAATTTAGCTGAGCATGTTAAGACAAGGATTTTGGATGCTCCTTTACAGTCTGATGTGTTGTTTGGTTCGCCTGTGGAAGCAGTTTTAAAGAAAATGGAGGACAAAGCTAAGTCTATGCAAACTGTTAAAGATTTTTTGCAGGTGCAGCCACCAAAGTTTAGTAGAAATTGGCCTACTAAGGGATGGACATATCCTGCTTATGATTCCCAGTCTAGGGGTAGGTCTAGACGTGGTAGGGGCAGAGCTCAAGGTTCTTTTAGGCCTAGAACAGGGAGTTCACCTGCTCAGACTTCTGGTGAGGGCAGGGGTCAGTCCTTTCGCAAACAGACCCAATGACCTGCCTTTTCAGCTGCCAGTAGATTCTCGTCTGGCAGCTCCTTTGGGAGGAAGACTGTCTCTTTTCAAGGAAAATTGGGATTTAATTACTCAAGACAGATGGGTGTTGGATATCATTCACCACGGTTACAGGTTTTATTTCCATACGTTGCCCCCTTTCAAAGGCATGCCAGACGTTCCTCCTCCACAAAGGAAAGAGGCTCACAAGCAAATTTCTCAGTTACTCCAAATAGGGGCCATTCAGCCAGTCCCTGTATCAGAAAGGGGCCTAGGATTTTATTCTCGCCTGTTCCTAGTACCAAAGAAGGGGAACACGTGGAGACCAATTTTGGATTTATCTATCCTCAACACTTATCTGGACATTCCCAAGTTCAAGATGTTGACGTTACAACAGCTTTTACCTCTGCTGGGCAAAGATCACTGGATGGTAACTTTAGATCTCAAGGAAGCTTACCTTCATGTGCCTATAAGACTGAGTTGCAGGAAGTATCTGCGTTTTCGAGCTGGAAATTCTCATTATCAGTTCTCTGCATTGCCCTTTGGCTTATCTACTGCCCAGAGTATTCACAAAGGTTCTGGCTCCAGTGATAGCTTACTTCAGGCTAAAAGGAATTCAAATCTATCCTTACTTGGACGACTGCCTGATTCTGGCTCAAGAAAAGGAAGACCTTCTACAGCATCTGGAATATGTTATAGCAGTGCTAAGATGCCTAGGGTATTCTGTGAAGGAAATAAAGTCCAGTCTAGTACCCTCTCAAGACATGTGCTTTCTGGGTGTGAGACTGAATACAGCAGCCCAGATGGCCTTTTTAACCCCGGACAAACAAAAGAGTCTATCACTTTACTTCCATCAACTGTCTCATCAGTCCGTGCTGACTGCAAGGACAGTCCTTCAAGCATTAGGGTTCATGGCATCTTGTATTCTGGTGCTTCCCAATGCCAAACTGCATATGAGGAAGCTACAATGGTATCTCAAAATGTATGGACACAGCACTGCCAGGATTTGGACACTGTCATTCAAATAATACCTTGCCTTCAAAAAGAATTTTGTGGTGGGCTCAGGAATGTCACCTAAACAAGGGACTCTCTGTGACCCGGCCAGAGGCGAGTCAGATTTTAACAACAGATGCCTCGGACATTGCTTGGGGAGCTCATCTGAATGGAAAGTGGATACAAGACAAGTGGCCTGCCAGACTACAGCATCTACATATCAACATGAAGGAGATGTTAGCAGTCCAGTTTGCATTAATGGCTTTCAAGGAGTTACTTCTTCCAGGGCAGGTGTTGATTCTAACAGACAACACAACTGTCATGTGGTACATCAACAAGCAAGGGGAACACATTCTTATCCTCTATGCAGGCAAGCAATGATTTTATGGGAGACTGCGCTAAGCTTGCAACTAACTCTTCAGGCAAGGTTTCTGCCGAGCACAGAACTCCTTAGCAGATGTGTTAAGCAGACAAATCATGGATCCCCACGAGTGGAAACTGGATCTTCATGTATTTCAGAAATTGACAGTGTCATGGGGAACTCCAGACATAGATCTGTTCGCTTCTCCACTAAACCACCAGCTGCCAAAGTTTTGCTCAAAGGGTTTCATCACACAGCTTGGAAAGTGGATGCTCTGTCTTTCAGTTGGAAAAACCTTCATGTGTATGCCTTTCCACCTCTGCCTCTTCTTCCAAAGGTGCTATTAAAAGTCAGACAAGACAAGCCAAGGATGATTTTGATAGCTCCAGATTGGCCTCGGCAACACTGGTACCCACTACTAAGGAGTCTGGTAAGGAAGCCTCCATGGCCTTTACCTTTGATTCCTCATCTGTTATCTCAGAAGGACGGTCATCTGCTCAATGTCAAGCTTCACTCTCTTCATCTAACAGCCTGGCATATTCTGTGTTGAAACACAGCAGGTCTCAACTTCCTCAACAAGTTTTAAATGTGATTATGGAAGCTAGAAGACCTAGTACAAGGAAAGTGTACGCAGAAAAATGGAAGAGATTTTTATTTTGGAGTACAGCAAAGAATTTGGAGATTTCTGAGCCGAATTTGAGTGTGGCTCTTCAATATCTTACTGAGTTATTGGACAAAGGTTTGTCCTTCTCTTCCATTAAGATTCATGCTGCAGCAATTTCAGCTCACTATGATTGTGACCCACCATTGTTTTCGCATCCTTTGTTCAAGCAGTTTCTTAGAGGGGCAAAGAATATAAGACCCCCGTGAGCTCCTACTCCTGCTTGGGATCTCAATTTTGTGTTGGAAAAACTTACTCTACAACCTTTTGAGCCTGCGGCTACTGCTGAATTGAAATACTTGTCATGGAAGACTGCTTTTCTGTTGGCTATTACTTCTGCAAGAAGGGTGTCTGAGTTGCAGGCCCTTATGGCAGTAGAGCCCTTTTGATTTTCCATAAGGATAGGGTATCATTACGCACTAATCCTTCCTTTATGCCTAAGGTGGTTTCTAGTGTGGCTTTAAACCAAACTATTCATTTGCCTACTTTTTATGCAGACCCCAAAATAAAGGGGAAAAGATTTTGCACACTTTAGATGTACACAGGCAATTGCGTTATTATTTAAGCAGGACTAAGGATTTTAGGCAGTCTCAGCAGTTGTTTGTTTCTTTTGCTTTGAGTTCAAGAGGGCAAGCCTGTGTCAAAACAAACTATTTCTAGGTGGATTGGGTTTTGCATTGCATTTTGTTATTCCCATCATGGCAAGGAGATTCCAGCTGGGATTAGGCCTCATTCCACTAGGGCTACTGCCACTTCAACAGCATTTCTAAGGGGGGTGGCAACTAAGGATATTTTGGAGGCAGCTACTTGGAGTTCAGTGCATACTTTCTCCAAGCATTATCACCTTCCTATCTACTCTAAGTCTAGGGCTGGTTTTGCCACAGCTGTTTTGCAAGGCATGTTGTCAGCTCCTACTTCTTTCTGATTTGCCAGCCTCCCTTACCTCTGCTTTGGGATTCTACCCAATAGTAAGGACTGCAGCAATGTGGAACGAAGAACATAGTACAGTTTTGTACCTACCATAAATGTAGATGTTCGAGGATCCACATTGCTGCAGTCCAGTTTACCCTCCCTCCTTCCCCTCTCTGTTTAGGGGTGGTTGTGTAGGTGAGGTTATATGCTGATATTTTTGTATATATTTTTGTATATATTGTACATATTTTTGGTGCAGGTATTTTGGGCCTTGTCTTTTTAGGGTCTTCTGACATCTGGGGCAAGAAAAGACTGAGGATATGACGTCGGTCATGCGCATTAGTACCCTGACGTACTGACGTCAGTCTAATGCGCCCTGACCGACGTCAGCCATATACTCTGGTATTCGGGCCGACTGGACAGCGGACTACCCAATAGTAAGGACTGCAGCAATGTGGATCCTCGAACATCTACATTTATGGTAGGTACAAAACTGTACTTTCTGTCATATAAAGATGAACAGATGATCCAGAAGGTATTTATATTTCTGGCTTGAAGCCAGTCATTACCAATTCAGAGTACTGCCTTTTGGACTCACCATAGCCCCGAAGGTGTTTAACAAATGCATGGCAGTAGTAGTAGCTCATCTCAGACTGGAGGGATTTTGAGTGTTTCCATACTTAGACAACTGGCTCATAACCAGTCCGACCAGACATCAACTCATATTGGCAAATGACCAGTTTCTCCAGACTTGCTTGTATCTGTGGATAACCATAAACTACAAGAAATCTCATCTACAGCCTATCCAGAGCCTAGAGTTTATAGGAGCAATTCTGAATACGAAAACTACCGTTGCATCCTTGCCACTATCGAGAGTTCAAGCAATAAGGTCAGAAGTCAAAAGATAATCTACGATTTTGGCCTGTCTGGTCCTTCAAGCCCTGGGATCAGTGATGGCAACAATAACATTAGTACCGCTAGCCAGGTTTTACATGGGAATTCTTCAGTGGATGCTAGCTACACAATGATCATTTCTTTACCAGTCTATCTTAACAGTTAAGAATCACTCAGACATGCAAGAGAGATCTGGAATATTAGATTCATTCAGATCAAGTTCTTCTAGGCCATCCATTCATTCCCCCCAGCCTAAGGCCATAGTGACCACGGATGCTTCCCAGTTAGGGTGTGGGGGAGCATTATCTGGGAAAGATGGTCCAAGGCACATGATCCCACGAGGAGGCCATATTGCATATAAAATGTCCTAGAGATGAGAACAGTGTTGTTAGTGTTGCAGGCATTCCAGAATGCTCTTCCCTTAGGGACCATTGCAATACAAACAAGCAACATGTCAGTAGTTTGGTACATCAACAAACAAGAAGGAACCAAATCCTACCCATTGTGTCGAGAAGCTCTCAGGGTGTGACAGTTTGTGATCTCTTTCAAAAGCTTTCTTTTAGCAACGCACATTCCAGGGAAATCCAGTGTGATAGCAAACAAATTGAGGAGGTGCATTCTTTTGCCCCACGAATGGTCCCTCAACAATAAAATTGTGGACAAAATCTTCTTTCAGTGGGGTCAGCCTTTTTCCGATCTTTTATCTTCTCCCTGAACAAGAAGTGCAGCAGCTACTTTGCCGTAGTCCTCCCAGAGGGAGAATCTCTGAGGGATGCTCTACT
This sequence comes from Protopterus annectens, assembly GCF_019279795.1. Classification (NCBI taxonomy): domain Eukaryota; kingdom Metazoa; phylum Chordata; order Ceratodontiformes; family Protopteridae; genus Protopterus; species Protopterus annectens. The sequence continues at coordinate 600,424,437 of NC_056741.1, read as the reverse complement.
TCACGAATTGCCCCTCCCCCCTCCAGTCTCCTGTACGCATATCTGCCCATTTGTTTAATTCCCAAACTCCTTTAGAACGCATCTAGGTTGAAGAGCAAAGTAATACTCATTGCTGCATATTGGCCTCCACAGATTTGGTTTCTCTTTCTTTGGCCTCATCTGATACAACCACCTTGGCTTCTGCATTCAGCTCCTGACCTTTTGTCTCACCCAACAGACATGATACACCCAGATCTGACAAACCTCAGGCAGACTGCCTGGCTTTTCTAATTCCACTGATAGCCAGACAACCAATGCTGTCTTCCCCTGTTTAGCATATTTTGATGTCTTTCCATAAATCTTTCACCAGGAAACTATTACACTCCAGCAAATGGAAAAATTTGTTTTTGGGCTCAAAAACTTAACTTTGAACCTTTTACAGCTCCCATACCTAATATATTGGATTTTTTATCACCTCTTTGATGAAGGAGCTAGTTCTTCTACAGTTAAGAGTGCAATTAGCAGTAATATCAAATGTCCATGTTGGGATAAATGGCTCATCAGTAGCATGTCATAAATTAAGCAAAGCATTTTAAAGAGACATACTACTCTTAAGGTCTCCCTTTTAAAGATCCCACTCCTCCTTGAGACCTAAATGTAGTGCTGCATTATCATACTCAGTCCCCATTTGAGCCCGCAACTACTTGTGACCTTAAATTTCTTTCATGAAAGACATTTTCTTAGTAGCCATTACTTCGGCCGGAAGAATTTCCTGAATCCAAGAATTATCCTCAAAACCCCCCATACTTGATTTTTCATAGGGACAGGGTGAGTTTACGTACCAGTACATCATTACTTCCAAAAGTGGTACCAGAATCCAATTTTAATCAGTCTGTTAATTTGCCTGTATTATTCCCCCCAAATTGTCTAACAAAGATGACAATGAGCGGCACTCATTGGATGTTTACAGGCACTTGCATTTTTATTTGCACAGGACTAAGAACACAAGAAAATCAGATGAACTGTTTGTTTCATTTACAGAACCCACATTGGGTAAACCACTTACGGAAGTTGCACTACCTAAATGGATAACAGATGGCATTTCCTTTGTGTATAACAAATTGGGCATCACTCTGATGACAAAAAAAGTTGTATTAATTCTACTAGATCCTTGGCAACTTCCTCAGTATTTCAGTCCAGAATGTCCATGGATGATATTTGTGCAGCCAGCTACTTGGGCTACTCCCCATACATTTATTACTCATTCCAAGTTAGATCTGGTCTGCAGAGGAAGAGCACCTTTTGGTTCAGTGGTGCTCAGGAATATCCTTCCTTGAGTCTACCGTGGAAACTAGGTAGCTTTAGAATCTTCCCCATCAGTTGAGGACAGAATGAAAATTAACAACATCAGATTAAAGAAGCTATGTACTCACTATAACGTTCCATCTGTGTTGTGCATTTTCATTCTTCCTCAACTCCCCTCCCACCAACCCCCCCATCTTTAAGGTTTCTGGAAGAATGAGTAATATAGGGTACACGTTTTATTGTTGTCATTTATATATAGACTTCAGAGTTAGCTTCTCCATAATGATTTCCATCGTTTACTTTTCTAAGCAGCAAACAAGATCTGAGGTAATTGAGGTTGGTGTTTTGTGGGTAAGGGAGAAGCTTGAGAGTTGCTGGTTGCCACAAGCTTTAGCAATGGCTGAATTGGATCTGAGGGATCGGATCAGAATCATCAGTTGAGGAAGAATGAAAATGGACAATACAGATGGAAAGTTATAGTGAGTACATAACTTCTTTTTTATGGTTGCTTTTCCTTTGAAGGCCCTCTACCTTTTCTACTCCTTTAACATCCACATTATATTTACTCAAAAATCCTACTGTTACCAGTGATGCATATTTTTCTTTGCAATTCCTCATTGGTTTTCGTAGCCGAAAACAGTCCTTGGTCCGGCCCATCCACCAGGTTAGTTAGCAGACACCAACAAACACACAAGTAAAACTATATTCAGTGAAGTGATCAAGGGATTCTGTAGCCAAAACAGTTAGGACCAGTTTTTTTGTTACTGAATAGAAAACCAGGTTGCTGTTTTTTTTGTTTGTTTGTTTGAAAGGGTTTATTTATTTAGTACTTTAAGTTAATTTGCTCCAAACTGAAGCTGCCCTTTACTTGAAAATGTTTATTTTTTTAGGTGGGGCAAAACAGGTAAATTAAGTCAAAAAGGTTTTGGCATGGTGAGTTGCAGTTAATATTGTATAACTAAGACCACAATGTTTTAACATTTTTTTTTTTGGCAGCCAGTATAATTAGACACACCAAGGCCTTACCACATCTAGGCAGTTCTGATTCTGTATCGTAGCTCAGAAAAATCATCTCTTGTCACACCAATCTGCCCACCCAGCATCTCCAACAGTTCATCCTGCAGGGAGTCCTTAAAGTCCGCCAACTCACCACACTCCCAGAAAATATGTTGCCAATTACCTCTTTCTTCCCTGTCACACCTCCAACATTTGCTGTCTGTGGGAGGAAAAATTCTCTGCAGTCTACTTGGGTATAAAATATGTATGTAAACATTTCCAAGCAAAAATCCTAAATCTTCTAGATTCTTTTGCATATTTGGGAGAGACACTCATATCCTCCCATTGTTTCTTTGTGAATTGCTTATCCAGTCTCTATTCCAAATCCTTTTTAACCTCGTCTGATTGATTCTTATAGTTATCATGCAGTATTTTATGCTCTGTACTAATTATTCCATTTTTAATGTGAATTGCTTATCCAGTCTCTGTTCCAAATCCTTTCTAACCTCATCTGATTGATTCTTATAGTTATCATGCAGTATTTTATGTTCTGTACTAATTATTCCATTTTTAATGGCAGTTTCTGTTCTAGATTGTGCTAAAAACTCTACCAGTGCTAGTCTTTCATTTAGGACTTCCCTATTTCTTTCTCTTTGCCTATGTTCTGCTATCAGTCCTTGGTAGGGAAGGGAATCTCTAGCAATCTCTAACCTGCAGTCAAAATAAATTCTTGGTGTCTTCCCATCCTGTTACCTTTCCTTGTCTAGTTATTTGCTCCCAGTACTTGGGATGTTCTTCGTGTTTCACTGTTGCAGTCATTACATTTGGGTTATCTGCTTGCAGGTGGCCCTCAGTCGGCCTGATTAACAAAGTCTTGAGTCCTGCATTGGTTGCTGTCCCTTCTTCCATGACGTCAGGTTGTCAGGGGTATAAAACATGCAGCCAATGCCATTACATCAGTCTTTCTTGCCACGCAGTGCCTGAAGCAGTTCGCAAGTGCCGGTCGGCCGACTCCTGAAATTTTCGTTTTCGAGTTTCAGAACCGAAGTCTTCAACTAAAGCTAAGTACCCTGTTGGGGAAACTTTTTCTTGCTCTTTACTGATGTCAGTAAAAGTTAATAATTGCATTACTTGTGGAAAGCAAATACCTCATACCTTGCCTAGGCCCTGACCACGATCTGTCTTGTTGTCGGTTTTGTGCTTTGTTTAATTAGCGCACTATCCATCGTCTGTATATTTTCGCCTCTAAATATTTTGGTTCTCGGTATCATTATCCAGAAATGTCATCAGTTAGCCATCCGACTACTGGGATTCTGAAAAAACGCAAAGATAAAGACAGAGACAGGCCGCCGAGGTCCAAAAGTGCCAACGACGCTTCTCCTAAGCCAGTCGCCAGTTCGCCAGTACTCAGCAAAGTGCTTTTGCAGCCCCTGATACCCACTTCTTCTGATTCGCAGGCCTCTACTGAGACCCATTCGGAGTCCGGTATGCCATGAGATGCTTCAACTGTGGAACCCACAGATGTCTCTACCTTGGATGGGTCCGGAGCCGCTGTGCAGACACCGGCTTCTGAGGGTGTATTCAGGCCTACTGACTTGCATATTAAACCGACGCCTCCTTCTTTACTTAGGACTAAATCTCGATCCATGCCTAAAAAAACGACGTCCAAGCCACATGCTCAGGCCTCTATGCCTAAAAAAAACAAATAAGAATGGCTGAAGATCTAATAACTCTAATCAGGAGTAGCCACCCCCCCTTCTAAGAGGCCTAGGACTGAAGTTGATTATGAATCTTCTGATCAGGATTCTGTTGTTTCTGATTCTTCTGATGATCTGGATTTACCCTTATCTACTTATGAAGATTCTGATGCAGAGGACTCCATTCCCTCTGCTTCCCCTCCTGAGGATTTTTCTTTTGGGGAAAACTTACATACTCTAAGGGAGCATTTCCACTGGGAAAGCCAGGATTTTTCTGATTCAAAAAAGAGGCTTAGGGATTTCCTTCTCCTACCTCAGCATAGGCCTTTAGCTATTCCTCCTGAACTAGACATTGTTGATGATGCCTTTTCGGAATCTAGTTTGGCCCCGATTCCCTGCCTCCTGCTCCCAGAAAACCTGACAGATACTACAGGGTCCCTGAGTCCCACAAGTTCCTTTTTAAAAATCCTATTGCAGATCCAAAGACTATTTCACAGGGGCCCAAGGGCATTAAGGCTTCAACTGCTAAAAATCCTACCCCTTCTGATAGAGACTCCAGGGCACTGGATAGATGGGGTAAGAAGGTTTACACTTCTGCAACCTTGGCCATTAGGGCTTTAAACTGCCAGTTTCATATGTTAAAGTATCAGCAGCATATTATTGGACTGCTTAAACAGAAAATTATGTTGATTCCTGACTGTGTGGAAAATAAAGAATTACAGGATTTAATGCATTCTGCTGAACTAGTTGGAAAACGTACTTTGCAATGTGGATTTGATTCATTAGAGGCCTCTTGCAGGGCTGCTGTTACTGGGTCTGTGCTCAGAAGGTATGCTTGGCTTAAGGAGCAATCTTTGCCTGATCATGTTAAAGCTAAATTGTTGGATGCTCCTTTAAATCAGGACCACCTGTTTGGCAACAAGGCTGAGGAAGTTCTTAAAAAGATGGAAGATAAAGCTAAATCTATGCAAACTGTTAAAGATTTTTTACAAGTTCAGCCTCCTAGATTTAGTAGGCACTGGCCCTCTAAGAATTGGTCCTTTCCAGCCCCTTCCAGATCTTCTCAAGCCAAACCCAGACACAGCAAAAACCCCAGGTTTCAGTCTCAGGGGACACACAGAACTAAGCAGTGGGAGGCCTCCACTTCCAAATCTGGGAATAATAAGACTCCCCCCTATGGTAAACTGTATCAATGACTTCCTTTTAAAATTTCCAAGCACTTATCAACTGACTGCCCCTTTGGGGGAAAGATTGCTCTTCATGCAAATAATTTGGAACTCATTACCCAGGACAAATGGGTTTTAAATATAGTGTCCCAGGGATACAGATTTCACTTCCACATGTTGCTAACACCAAGCAGGTGGCCGGACCTACCCCCAAATCAGTGGGCAGAGGCCCAAAAACAAGTACTTTCTCTCTTAAGCGTGGGGGCTATTCAACTGGTACCAGAAGAGGAAAAGGGACAAGGTTTCTACTTGAGACTTTTCCTGGTACCCAGAAAAGACAATTCATGGCGTCTTATCCTGGACCTTTCTACTCTAAACACCTTTTTGGAGATTCCAAAATTCAAGATGCTGACTCTTCACCAATTACTTCCTATGCTAGGCAAAGATGCCTGGTTGGCAACACTAGATTTAAAAGAAGCATACTTGCACATCCCAATCACGGAATCATGCAGAAGATACCTACTCTTCAAAGCAGGCTACACACACTATCAATTCTCTACACTGCCCTTTGGCTTATCTACTGCGCCCAGGGTATTCACAAAGTGCCTAGCTCCAGTTATTGCATTTTGCAGGCAAAGAAATATTCAAATATACCCATACCTTGACGATTGTCTAATTCAGGCAGAAAGCCAGGACATACTTTTGAATCATCTGGCCTTTGTAAAAAGGGTTCTAACTTGTCTGGGGTACACCATAAATGAAAAGAAATTGTACCCTGTCAACAAATTATATTCCTGGGAGCAAGATTGAATACAACTTCCTAGATGGCTTACCTCACGCCAGAGAAACAAATTCATTTGACAACCTACTTCAAACAGGTGACCACAAAAACCCCGCTATCTGCAAGACAAATACTGCAAGCCTTGGGGTTCATGGCCTCCTGCATTCTTCTAATTCCATATGCAAGACTGCATATGAGAAAACTTCAGTGGTATCTAAAAAGCCTATGGTGTCAACATTCTCAAGACCTAGAAACCATGATTCCTATCATACCTTGCCTACGCCTAGAGTTCCTTTGGTGGGCAGAGGCCTGCCACCAAAACAAGGGACTACCTTTCACACCACCCCCTGCCGCCCTAGCCCTAACAACAGAGGCATCAGACTATGCATGGGGGGCTCACCTGGCAGGGAAGTGCATTCAGGGCAAATGGAACCCAAGTCAAATGCACCTGCATATCAATCAAAAAGAAATGTTAGCTGTACAGAATGCTCTGACAGCCTTCAAGAACCACATTCTTCCAGGACAACTAATGGTAAAGACAGACAACACCACTGTTATATGGTACATAAACAAGCAGGGGGGGTACACATTCTTACCCCCTCTGCAGACTAGCCATGGCATTGTGGAACACAGCCTTGAGCTACCAAGTGCACCTACAAGCTCAATTCCTGCTAGGAAAATTAAATACACTGGCAGACGGACTAAGCAGAAACCTCATGGACCCACACAAGTGGAAAGTGGAACCAAGGATTTTCAACATGTTGACAAGCAAATGGGGGAGCCCAGATATAGATCTGTTTGCCTCTCAACAGAACTACCAATTGGACAAATTTTGCACAAGGACTCCCCACAAACAAGCCTGGAAAGTGGATGCTCTGTCCTTCAGCTGGAAAAACCTATCAGTCTATGTCTTCCCCCCTCTGCCTCTGCTCTCCAAAGTATTACTAAAAATCAAACAGGACAAACCAAGGATGATTTTGATTGCTCCAGACTGGCCGCGCCAACACTGGTACCCCCTCCTGCGCAGTGTGTCACGGTTATCTCCATGGCAGCTGCCTCAGACTCCTTCCCTGCTGTCTCAGCAGGAGAACCAGATTCTGCACCCTCAGCTTCTAACACTGAACCTTGCAGCCTAGCTAATTACTTAAATCTCTCCTTTGCCATCCCTCAGCAAACCTGTGATTGATATCATTTTAGGGGCAAGGAGGCCTAGTACTAGAAAATCTTATGCTGAAAAATGGAAAAGATTCTCTGCCTGGAACCAATCTCAAGGGATGAGCACAGCAGCGCCCAATTTAAATCAGATTTTAAAATACTTAACTGAGATGCTTCACAAGGGCCTGTCTTTTTCCTCCATTAAAATCCACGCCTCAGCCATTTCAGGTCATTATAACACAGAACCTCCCCTCTTCTCTCATCCACTGCTCGAGCAGTTCCTCAGAGTGGCCAACAATTTGAGACCACCCAGGAGAGCTCCAACCCCAGCCTGGGACCTTAACTTTGTCTTGGAGGAAATCACTCTACCTCCTTTCGAGCCAGCTGCTACTGCAGACTTAAAATTTCTTTCTTAGAAAACAGCTTTCCTTTTAACAATCACTTCAGCTAGAATGGTATCTGAATTACAGGCCTTTATGGCAGTGGACCCTTTCATCATCTTTCATGCGGACAGGGTGTCCCTCAGAACCAGTCCATCCTTCACTCCCAAGGTAGTATTCAGTGTGGCTCTTAATCAGTCCATTCATTTTCCAACCTTGTTTCCCAATCCACAGAATAAAGGGGAACGGATACTGCATTCCTTAGATGTGCACAGACAAATTAAATTCTACTTGGACAGGACTAAACCTCAAAGGAAATCTGTACAACTGCTGGTGGCATTTGCTGCAGGGGCAGAGGGGAAGGATATTTCAAAGCAAACCAAATGGATAAGCCATTGCATTCATTTCTGCTATAAGCACCATGGAAAACCTATCCCCCAGGGGATCAGACCTCACTCCACCAGGGCTGCATCTACCTCTACAGTATTTCTCAGAGGCGTCCCTACCAGGGACATCCTAGAAGCTACTACCTGGAGTTCTGTACATACTTTCACCAAGCATCATCATTTGCCAATTTTCTCTAAATCCAGAGCTGGCTTTGCCACTGCAGTCTTGCATTGCCTTATAGCTGGCCCTAATGCTATCTAAATTCCTCCTCCCAACCATAGCTTTGGGAATCTACCCTAGTGTAATGACTGCAACACTGAAACACGAAGAACATAGTACAGTTGTGTACACTTACCATAAATGTAGATGTTTGAGTGTATTCACTGTTGCAGTCCTGGTTACCCTCCCTCCAGCCCCCTAACTTATTTTGGCTATACCTCTACTTTCCTTTACTATGCTTAAAAGCCTTTTTTGACCATCGATGTGGTTGATCTGTATACATCAATACCACACGATGAGGCTGTCGAATGGATTGAACTTATGCTACGGGACTGTGGAGCATCTAATAATGATATCCATTTGAACACAGTATTGCTAGACATTGTTGTGTCTTCCAATTTTTTCATGTTTGATGGGCAATACTATCTGCAAAAGAAAGGTATAGCAATGGGCTCCCCATGTGGCAGCAGCGTTGCTAATATGTTTGTTGCCTATTGGGAGAAGAACTTCCTATTTAACTATCCACCATTTGCTGAGAGATCCAGGATTTATACTCGGTTTCTTGATGATGTGTTTGTGTTATTTCAAGGTAGTGAGGTTGATGCCTCAAACCTACTAACACATATGAATTCTACAACTGAGTTTTTGAAATTCACTCATCATTTTTCAACATCTGACATCGACTATCTGGATGTCCAATTGCTTAAGGACAACAACAACAACAGATTCTGCTCATCCATTCATAGGAAGGCAACATATTGTAATTCTTTTTTACACTTCACCAGTTGCCATCCTTGGAAGCAGAAGCGATCTATTGTTAAAGGGCAATTGGTAAGGGCTGCTCGTATGTGCAGCACTACTGATGCATTTGAACAGGAATGCTCCTTACTTGCAGATATGTTTGGAAGCCGGGGTTATCCCGAGGATCTCATTTTTGACTTGATTGGTGAAGTGTCATCAAACGAAGAAATGGTTTTTATTTACCACTGCTTTTACCTAAAGAACAGGGTGGGCTGGTTGACATTCTTGCACAGCCACCAGGGAACTCTTCCTTAGTTGCTGATAACAACTTGGAGGCTCTTGAGACCTGCAGCAAATCCAACTTTTCCACAGCTCTTATATCTCCATTTAATGTACATTCAGGGTTTCTGTGCTCTATCATACGCAAGAATTGGTATTTCATCACCAATGCTGGACTACATGATAAGCTGGGCAACACTCCGTCATTCACCTTTAAAAGAGGCTATAACCTTAAGGATTTGTTGCAGAGAAACAGTTCAACAGACCTTATGATTAGACATAAGGGTACTTCTATCTGCGGATGTTGCAAATGGTGTACATACCTACGGGTAGGAAACTCCTTTGCTATTGGCAAGAGGAAGTTTACCATCAACCACAAAATCAACTGCAACACCAAATCTATTGTGTATGTGGCCTTCTGTGAATGCTGCAACGCGTTCTATGTTGGTAAGACGGACCGTCGTTTCAGGGACCGTATTTACCAACATTCATATGCTATCAGGAACCAGAGGAGTGACAATGCCCTTTCCAAACATATATTGAACAACTGTGGCCACAGTTTTAAATTCATGGGTATTGACCAAGTATTGTGTGATAAAAGGGGGGGCCCTCAGTCATTACTACTAGAGACCCGTGAGTTAGAGTGGCAATTACAACTAGATGCTTTCTCTTACCCGGGTCTCAATGACAATTGTAATATAGCCTCTATCTTAAAGTATAGGAGCTACTTAAGGTGAGAGGTGTTGGTAATTAGCCCCCTCATTATTCCTACGGTGCATGTGACAGTACATTTTTTCATCTTGCACTTTAACTTTCCTATTGACTGTCATTAGGGTACTCATTGTTAATGATGTCACTTACTTGGTTAAGGCTTAAGCACTACTTTTATATTGATTTGTTATCCTTAAGTCCTTATTACAACTTTAGCAACTAAACTAAGATTTATTTTAAAAAATTTTTAATAAATTGTTATAACAGGGTAAATTTGTGAATATATACACTTTCAAGGTTGGCCAGGCAGCTCCAATTATAATGATGTTCTTCGTTTTCCATTGCTGCAGTCCTTACTATTGGGTATAGTCCGCATCCAGTCGGCCCGAATACCAGAGTATAAGGCTGACGTCGGTCAGGGCGCATTAGACTGACGTCAGTACGTCAGGGTACTAATGCGCATGACCGGCGTCATATCCTCAGTCTTTTTTGCCGCGTGGTCCGATGCAGAAGCAGTTTTGCGAGTGCAGGTTGGCGTTCTGAAATATTTCCGAAACCGGAGTTTCAGACCGAATCAGAGTTGGCTAAGTACCCGTTGGGAACATTTTGTTTTTCTTGCCTCAGTATTTAACCGGATGTCAGAAAAAGTGAATAACTGTATTTCTTGTGGGAAACAAATACCTCATAGGGATTACCATACATTGTGTATACCTTGTTTAGGGCCTGAGCACGGCGTTGTTGGTTGCCGCTCTTGTGCTAGGTTTAACAAACGCACTATTAAGAGGAGGTTAGACTGTGCCAGATTAGTGTTTGGGAAGCGTTGCAATTATAAAATGCCGTCGGATGCTCCGGCGCCCGCTTCGCCCAAGAAGCGCAAGGACAAAACAGCGAAGCCTAGGGTTGATGAACCGGCAGTCCCGGACGTCGGTTCTTTAGGTGGCTCAGTGGAGCCAGAGGTTTTGCCAGGAGTTTCTATGGAGTCTCAGGCGGAAACTTTACTGTTACAGGATGTACCCTCTCAGGAGGCAGGCCAGGCTGAGGGCTTCTCAGGTAACTATTCTTCCCTCTTTTCCCACAGTAGTTAGAGCCTCTCCTTCTGTTGCCAAAACTTCTTTTAGAGGTAGGCCAACTTCAGCTTCAGTAGGGGCTTCTCCTAGCCTTCGGGTTCTGTACCTAAGAAACATATGCTTAAAATGGCAGAAGATTTGATTACTATGATTAGAGGTTCTATGGGCCCTCCTGATAAGAGGCCTAGAGTTGAACCAGAGTTTGACAGTTTTGAACAGGGTTCAGGGGCTTCTGAGTCTTCTACGGAAGATTTGCAGGAGTATCCTCATTATTCTGATTCTGATGTGGATGATGCCACTCCTTGACTTGTCCTCCTGAGGATTTTTCATTTTCAGAGACTCTGCATTCCATGAGGGAGCACTTTAAATGGGAAGGCCAGGATTACTCTGATTCCAGGAAGAGGCTTAGGGAATTCTTGTTTTCACCCCAGCATAGGCCCTTAGCTATACCTCCTGTGTTGAATGTGGTGGAAGATGTTTTTGCAGAGGCTTCCCTGAACCCTGATTCTTTGCCTCCTGCTCCTGTTAAACCTGATAGGTACTATAGGGTGCCCGAAGCTCATAAGTATTTGTTTAAGAGTCCTAGGGCGGACCCAGAAACTGTTTCTCAGGGGCCTAAAGGTGTTAAGGCCTCTGTGGTTAAAAATCCTGTTCCCACTGACAAAGAGGCAAGGGCGTTAGATAGGTGGGGTAAGAAAGTGTATACTTCTTCCACTCTAGCCATGAGGCGTTGAATTGTCAGTTTCACATGCTGAAATATCAAAATTATCTCCTTTCACAATTGAAATCTAAGGTGGATGCTTTGGCGGAAGGTATTGATTGTAAAGACTTGCTGGATTTAGTTTATGTGTCTGAACAAGTGGGCAAGCATTCTTTGCAATGTGGTTTTGATGCTGTGCAGGCCTCCTCGAGGGTGGCTGCCACTAGTTCTGTTCTTCGCAGGCATGCCTGGTTGAGGGATCAGACTTTGGCTGAGCATGTTAAGACAAGGATTTTGGATGCTCCTTTACAGTCTGATGTGTTGTTTGGTTCACCTGTGGAAGCAGTTTTAAAGAAAATGGAGGACAAAGCTAAGTCTATGCAAACTGTTAAAGATTTTTTGCAGGTACAGCCACCGAAGTTTAGTAGAAATTGGCCTGCTAAGGGGTGGACATATCCTGCTTATGATTCCCAGTCTAGGGGTAGGTCTAGACGTGGTAGGGGCAGGGCTCAAGGTTCTTTTAGGCCTAGAACAGGGAGTTCACCTGCTCAGACTTCTGGTGAGGGCAGGAGTCAGTCCTTTCGTAAACAGACCCAATGACCTGCCTTTTCAGCTGCCAGTAGATTCTCGTCTGGCAGCTCCTTTGGAAGGACGACTGTCTCTTTTCAAAGAAAATTGGGATTTAATTGCTCAAGACAGATGGGTGTTGGACATCATTCAGCCAGTCCCTGTATCAGAAAGGGGCCTAGGATTTTATTCTCGCATGTTCCTAGTATCAAAGAAAGGGAACACGTGGAGACTGCTTTTGGATTTATCTCTCCTCAACACTTTTCTGGACATTCCCAAGTTCAAGATGTTGACGTTACAACAGCTTTTACCCCTGCTGGGCAAAGATCACTGGATGGTAACTTTAGATCTCGAGGAAGCTTACCTTCATGTGCCTATCAGGCTAAGTTACAGGAAGTATCTGCGGTTTCGAGCTGGAGATTCTCATTATCAGTTCTCTGCATTGCCCTTTGGCTTATCTACTGCCCAGAGTATTCACAAAGGTTCTGGCTCCAGTGATGGCTTACTGCAGGCTACAAGGACTGCAAATCTATCCTTATTTAGACGACTGCCTGATTCTGGCTCAAGAAAAGGAAGACCTTCTACAGCATCTGGAATATCTTATAGCAGTGCTAAGATGCCTAGGGTATTCTGTGAACGAAATAAAGTCCAGTCTAGTACCCTCTCAAGACATGTGCTTTCTGGGTGTGAGACTGAATACAGCAGCCCAGATGGCCTTTTTAACCCCGGACAAACAAAAGAGTCTATCACTTTACTTCCATCAACTATCTCATCAGTCCGTGCTGACTGCAGAGACAGTCCTACAAGCATTAGGGTTCATGGCATCTTGTATTCTGGTGCTTCCCAATGCCAAACTGCATATGAGGAAGTTACAATGGTATCTCAAAATGTATGGACACAGCACTGCCAGTATTTAGACACTGTCATTCAAATAATACCTTGCCTTCAAAGAGAATTTTTGTGGTGGGCTCAGGAATGTCACCTAAACAAGGGACTCTCTGTGACCCGGCCAGAGGCGAGTCAGATTTTACCGACAGATGCCTCAGACATTGCTTGGGAGCTCATCTAAATGGAAAGTGGATACAAGACAAGTGGCCTGCCAGACTACAGCATCTACATATCAACATGAAGGAGATGTTAGCAGTCCAGTTCGCATTTCTGGCTTTCAAGGAGTTACTTCTTCCAGGGCAGGTGTTGATTCTAACAGACAACACAACTGTCATGTGGTACTTCAACAAACAAGGGGGAACACATTCTTATCCTCTATGCAGGCAAGCAATGATTTTATGGGAGACTGCCACGCTTGCACCTAACTCTTCAGGCAAGGTTTCTGCCAGGAGCACAGAACTCCTTAGCAGATATGTTAAGCAGACAAATCGTGGATCCCCACAAGTGGAAACTGGATCTTCATGTATTTCAGAAATTGACAGTGTCTTGGGAACTCCAGACATAGATCTGTTCGCTTCTCCACTAAACCACCAGCTGCCACAGTTTTGCACAAAGGGTTTCATCACACAGCTTGGAAAGTGGATGCTCTGTCTTTCAGTTGGACAACCCTTCATGTGTATGCCTTTCCACCTCTGCCTCTTCTTCCAAAGGTACTGTTAAAGGTCAGACAGGACAGGCCAAGGATGATTTTGATAGCTCCAGATTGGCCTCGGCAACACTGGTACCCTCTACTACGGAGTCTGGTAAAGAAGCCTCCATGGCCTTAACCTTTGATTCCACATCTGTTATCCCAGCAGGACGGTCATCTGCTCAATGTCAAGCTTCACTCTCTTCATCTGACAGCCTGGCATATTCTGTGTTGAAACACAGCAGGTCTCAACTTCCTCAACAAGTTTTGAATGTGATTAGGGAAGCTAGAAGACCTAGTACAAGGAAAGTGTACGCAGCAAAATGGAAGAGATTTTTATTTTGGAGTAAAGCAAAGAATTTGGAGATTTCTGAGCCTAATTTGAGTATGGCTCTTCAATATCTTACTGAGTTACTGGACAAGGGTCTGTCCTTCTCTTCCATTAAGATTCATGCTGCAGCAATCTCAGCTCACTATGATTGTGACCCACCATTGTTTTCGCATCCTTTGTTCAAGCAGTTTCTTAGAGGGGCAAAAATATAAGACCCCCGTAGAGCTCCTACTCCTGCTTGGGATCTCAATTTTGTGTTGGAAAAACTTACTCTACAACCTTTTGAGCCTGCGGCTACTGCTGAATTGAAATATTTGTCATGGAAGACTGCTTTTTTGTTGACTAATACTTCTGCAAGGAGGGTGTCTGAGTTGCAGGCCCTTATGGCAGTCGAGCCCTTTTGATTTTCCATAAGGATAGGGTATCATTACGTACTAATCCTTCCTTTATGCCTAAGGTGGTTTCTAGTGTGGCTTTAAACCAAACTATTCATTTGCCTACTTTTTATGCAGACCCCCAAAATAAAGGGGAAAAGATTTTGCATACTTTAGATGTACACAGGCAATTGCGTTATTACTTAAGCAGGACTAAGGATTTTAGGCAGTCTCAGCAGTTGTTTGTTTCCTTTGCTTTGAGTTCGCAGGGCAAGCCTGTGTCAAAACAAACTATTTCTAGGTGGATTGGCTTTTGCATTGCATTTTGTTATTCCCATCATGGCAAGGAGGTTCCAGCTGGGATTAGGCCTCATTCCACTAGGGCTACTGCCACTTCAACAGCATTTCTACGGGGGGGTGGCAACTAAGGATATTTTGGAAGCAGCTACTTGGAGTTCAGTGCATACTTTCTCTAAGCATTATCACCTTCCTATCTACTCTAAGTCTAGGGCTGGTTTTGCCACAGCTGTTTTGCAAGGCATGTTGTCAGCTCCTGCTTCTTTATGATTTGCCAGCCTCCCTTACCTCTGCTTTGGGATTCTACCCAATAGTAAGGACTGCAGCAATGGAAAGCGAAGAACATAGTACAGTTTTGTACCTACCATAAATGTAGATGTTCGAGGATTCCATTGCTGCAGTCCAATTTACCCTCCCTCCTTCCCCTCTGTGTTTAGGGGTGGTTGTGTAGGTGAGTTTACCTGCTTATATTTTTGTCTTTATTGTTCATGTTTTGGTACAGGTATTTTGGGCCTTGTCTTTTTAGGGTCTTCTGACATCTGGGGCAAGAAAAGACTGAGGATATGACGCCGGTCATGCGCATTAGTACCCTGACGTACTGACGTCAGTCTAATGCGCCCTGACCGACGTCAGCCTTATACTCTGGTATTCGGGCCGACTGGATGCGGACTATACCCAATAGTAAGGACTGCAGCAATGGAATCCTCGAACATCTACATTTATGGTAGGTACAAAACTGTACTTTTTTTATACAGCAATCCATTTTACATGGCAAACTATTTTTATTTTTATTTAATTAGCCAGATTTGTCTCTTTGTTACTCATTCATTTACTTTATTGTACTTATTATATATTTTTAAAGAGTGATTATTGGTATGCATATGGATATGTATTTACCTTTTAATATGAAGCTCACTGATTTAAATTGTGGTATTGCTTCTTTAAATTTTAAATGGTTGAAACCAATTACCTGTTGGAAATCAGGTTTAAATTATGTGAGCTTGTGTTTTTGGCATGCTGAAGAAGCTTCTGTTTAACAGAAGCGAAAACGTTGGTTTATCTTTTTTAAATAAATTACGTTTCATTTTATCCGAACCTTGGTTTGTTTGAGCACCTTCTCGTTTTTGCAGTTTTGGTGTCTTTTCAAGTGTTTAGTATGCTTAAAAGCCTTTTTGGTGTATTTGCTTTTTTGTTGGAGGTATATCTTTGTACTTTTATATTTAATTGCTTCCCATTAGGGGGGCACCTGACATCTGGGGCAAGAAAAACTGATGTAATGGCATCGGCTGCATGTTTTATACCCCTGACGACCTGACATCATGGAAGAAGGGACAGCAACCAACGCAGGACCCAAGACTTTGTTAATCAGGCCAACTGAGGGATACCTGCAAGCAGATAACCCAAATGTAATGACTGCAACAGTGAATACATTTGAACATCTACATTTATGGTAAGTGTACACAACTGTACTTTCCTTTGCTAGTTTTCTCAAATTCCAGCCTCCTCTTGCCTATTGTCCGTATCCCTAATTGCAGTCAGCCCTATCGGCAGAATCTCCTTTCTCCATTCTTGTGCTGGCTTAGTTCTTAGAATAATTTCTGCTGCTTTATGAATATAATATTTGTATGATTGTTGTTCTCCTTCAAGGTCTGCATCCAGAATATCAGTCTGTCCTTGTTTCTTTAGCTTCCCCCTTTTTCATCATCATCCCTTTCCACTGTGAGTTATCATTTTCTGCTTGTGATATCGTGTTGCTGTTAAATACCCCTTCAAATCAGGTAATCTCAACCTGCCCTGTTTCATTGAAGAATCATCTTATCCTGCTTGATTCTTGCCACCCCCCCCCCAATAAAATCCTTCGGTGGTTTATTAATTACTGTCCACAACTTCTAGTTGATGAAAATATGCCTGACCTGTGTATAAAACTAAAGGGACTAAAAACATTTTGACTGCTTGTGTCGTACTGCCGATATCCATATAACAAAGCTTCCATTTTCTCAGTTTTTGTATTATCTTTTATTTATTCTCTTCCTACATATCCTTAGCTGCCACACCAGAAACCTTTTTAATCCATACTCCTCTAAGTACTTAATTTTTTCATGCCCCCATAAATATAGATATTGCTGAACCAGTTTATTTATGGTCCATAATTTATAGCAATTGCCTTTGTTTTAGCTTCATTAATTATGTACATCAAAAAGATGTGAAACTGTCCCAAAATGTTACACAACACTGTAATGTTCCTTCCTGGTTTTGTCAGTTATAAAGTAACATCATGTGCAAATAGAGCCAGTTTTTCTTGACTACCATACCAATTATATTATTGAGTTTCTGAGTCCATTATTTTCTTGCCAGTGGTTCTAAATATAATGCAAATAACAGAGGAGGGAGGACACCCCTGCCTGGTTCCTCTGCTCAAGCAGAAATTATCAGAGAGGACCCAACCCACTTTAATTGTCACCTAAAGTATCCTCCTAATCAACCTTGTAATTTTATCAGTGAATGCAAATGCTTCGATTGCCCTGCTTATTAAGTTCCAGTTTACTTTGTCAAATGCTTTCTCTGCATCAAGATAAACCAGCAACAGTGGTATTTTTTTACATTCTGCTTCCCTGTGGATCATCAGTGTTTTGTTAATGTTGTCAAATGTTTGTCTCCCCTCCACAAAACCATATTGATCCACATCTATCAATTTTGGCATCGCCTTTGCCATTCTTTTAGCCATTATAGACATAAAAGCTTTGTAATCATGGTTTAGTATTAAAATGGGCCTGTATGAAGCTAGATTTGATGGATTTGTATCCTCTTTAGGTGTTACAGCTACCAATATTCCCCACATATTGTTGAACTGTTTCTTTTTTCTCCTCTACACCTGATGATCATCAGACAGGCCTCTCACCTATTTGTTCCTCCTTATGGGGCAAGGTCTTATCCAGTATACAGAGTGGCTGTCATCCAAGCAGTCCTCAGACAGGCTTTTATTTGCCATTCTATTCTCTTGCCCATGTCTGCAAAATACCCCCCATACCAGAAAAGCAAGCGGGTTCCACATCAACACTTCTGTCCCTCCATAGCTGGCTCCTGCAGCATCAGTTCATCTTATCAAACCATGGTCATTAGGGTTGTAAGCAGGGCGTCATGTCAGTTCTCGTTGGAACTTGTCTTTCCCCATAGTTAACAATGGCACACTGTTGTGAAATCAGTCTTGAAAGACACCCAAAGCACATGTCTCCAGTACAAGAGTGATTCTAATGAAGATGCTAAATAAGAAAATCATAGAAGTATTCTGTTTTTTTTTCCCTTATGTATCTTTTTTATTGAAAATCACACACATCAACACTGATACATTCTTAAAACTTGGCCCATCCTTATTTCACATAACATCCTTTGTTATCCTTCCCTTCAGATTATAAGATTCACCCCTCTCACTGCATCTTGTTGACTGTAACTCTCGCTCCCTTTTGCTGTATTCCTTTCTAAACTACATCCCATTTTCTTTGAATCTTTTAACACAGCTTCTGTTGCCTACATTTCTTGCCACATGCTGTATCCATTGTTTTGTCTTTTGTTCCCTGATTCCATTCCTTACCAATATCTCTCTTCAACCAACCTGCCATTAGCAATATTTCTCTCAGCTTTTTTTCTCCCCATGTCCTCTGCCCCTCATCCACTCCAGATGAGCATAATAAACACCCCCTACCTAACCTTTTGATTCTTTTTTTTTTTTTTTTTTTTTGCTGTGCCAGTCCTTTTGTACCACTTTATAACTACACCACTTATGTATCATATCTACCTCTTTATTCCCTTGCATCTCCAGTACTCTGCATTCTCTTACTGACCTTTCTCACCTAATCTTTTTTGAGTCCTATACCACTTAAGTATTACTCACTATTTTTTTATCAACAGGTTTGCTGTCTGGACTCATTTTTTACATAACTAAGAGGAAAACCCCCCAACGATATTGGACAAACCTGTCTTGTCCATCTCTCCAAAAAACAGTCCTTGTCCAATCAATCATTGATTACACTAGTTTGAACATTAGGTTCCATGAATTAGAGCTCTAACACTGTCCCCAAATCCTGTTTCAAAGTGTTTAGCATAAATTCCAAATGTATAGAATCAAAATCAGTGTGGTATTTCTGTCTGTACCACTGTTGCTCTGATCTTCACAATGTTACAGCAGCATGTGACATTTACTATTGATCTCTTGTGATTTGTTGATGGCCTAGCTTTCACAAAATTCGCTTGAGAGTCCCTTACAAGTTTTGGTTGGATGGCATCTAGTCTAGCCACATACACTCTTGCCATTGTTTAGCTGTAATTGCTATACAGTAAGATTGGATTATAATTTATATGTCCTCCTTCCCTTTGTGTAATGCTGTTGCTATGAATGAAATAACTTAAGAGCACAACAGTTCATAACATAGTGACACGGGCAACAAAGTTGAAGGGGTTGTTGCCAGACTTAGGGAGCCTATGACAATACATTTAACAGGATGTCCTGTAGAGGTACTTGAGATCTTTTTGAAATTATATACAAATGTGGATGAAGCAGAGGAATGTTGAAACTAAGAAAATACGCAAATGGAAATATTTATTGAAGAATTAACTTTGCAAAGATTAGAGGAAGACAGGACACAGGAATTAGTAGCTAAGATAAGAAGGGATGAGATAAACATGCTAATGTATAATCAATCAACAGGGAAGTCTCCAGGAGCAGGTGGTATTCCTTTAGATGTTTGGTAGTTAAGAGGAGAGAAAATTATAAAAAGATCTGGAAGGTTTGAACTTTCCCAAGATGGCTGCATACTGATCAACAGCTTAACTTAAGCTCTCCTAGTGTGAAAAAGAAATTGAAAGACAAGGGTGAGGAACTCCGTCACTTTTAGTAAATTCAGTCACTGATCAGTACACTGCTTGGATGCCAGCAAAGAAGAGACTAAGAGACCCTGAAAGGAAATCAACTAAAAAAGGTGAAGAGAAAATACTGACTGGGAGGAATCTTGCAGCTGTTCAGCAAAAATCAGTTCAATCTCCAGCTTTGGTACAATACAGGTCTTCCAGTAATCTAGAGGAAAAAAATAAGTCAAACTTGCTCAGAGATTATTAAAATAAACAAAACAGTAAAGGAGTATATCAAGTCAAATAAATGGCTGGAAAATGGAAGAAACTTTAAACAGTTATTCAGATGCATTTATAAAACAGCAAAAAGCAGAGGTTGAAATGAAGAAAAGGCTGGCTGAGTATGAAACTGCTCAAGAAGAGATGTTCCATTAAAATAGAGTTAAAGGACAGAGCACATAGGGAAAATCTGAGATTTTCTGCTGTACCAGAGAAGCTAGAAGGAACAGACTGTGCTAATTTTATGAAGGCACAAATAAGCAACTGAACTAGTATTCCACAGCAGGAACTATTAACTGAAAGGCACAATGCATGTGTGCTCCAAACCTGGTCATGGGAAAGTAGCCAAGACTTGTATCAGTAAAGATACAAACCTACCAGCAGAAAGAGTTGAGCCTGACAAAACTGTGGCAAAAGGGCAAAATATTAAAAGGTAAAGACAGTACAGTATTTGTGGAAATTGATTATTCACTGTATACCAGGCAGAAGAGAAACATATTTATTTCAGCAGTCAAGGAATGCCAAGTGGCAGGTGCAAGATTGAAGCTCCTGTATCCAGCTGTCTTCAGAATATTTTTTTCCTAGAAGGTCGTCATTTTTGACATAGAACAGGCTGTAAGGAGGAAGTACAAAAATCTGTCAAAAAGAAAGTGAGCCATCAAGCTTAAAGGGATGCAGCTTCTCATTCTTTTGATAGTAGAGGGCATAGAGAATCTTTGTCAATGAAACCTTTTCCATTGTTCCAAAGGAAAATGCTTGATAGATGGAAAAATTTATAAGAGGTTACTAGAGTAATCAGGAGAACCTTCAAACTGAACTAAAATCGGAAATAGTGAGATGGAGATGAACAGGAAGAAGACCATCAATACAGAAATTACTGAAATGGACTGCAGAGCATCAGTTGCATTTGTGAAATATGGTTGTATAACAAAAAATGTTAGAGGGGATGGATTTCTGTTTACTTTGTTAAACTTGTGGAGAACTGAAAGGCATTTACCTCACTTCATGTCATTACTGTTTGGATGGACATTGAGGGGGAGAGGAAGAGAAA
The DNA here is from genome assembly GCF_019279795.1 of Protopterus annectens. Lineage (NCBI taxonomy): Eukaryota > Metazoa > Chordata > Ceratodontiformes > Protopteridae > Protopterus > Protopterus annectens. Next base: position 600,403,557 of record NC_056741.1, on the reverse strand, counting down.
GGAAAAAGGTAATTGTAAGTAAAACCATTTCTGTTCTGAACAGTATTTCTTTGAAACTTTTCTTGATGTAAATTGCATGTTTTATAGTAAAGCAGTTTAGTTCTTGTATTTGATAGAAATACTAAGGTAAATGGATGTCTTTTTCAGCTATTTGTTAGTATTAAGAATTGTAGGCATTACAATGCAAAAAGGAAAAAGACTAGACAAACGTATTTTTAAGTTAATAGGCTGTATTCTTAGGTTGAGGTGAGAGATGGTTTGCAAAAGTACACATCATAATATATGTAGAGCTGATAGGTTTTCTCTTACTTTTATATGGGTAAATGTCTGGATTAAGCCCCTTGGCTTAAGCTAATAAGTTTTAAGTGGAAACAAGTTAATAACAGAACACTGAATGTAATGAGAAGTTTTTTTTCTTACCAGTAAATATTTCAGTTTGTCTTTAGAAGCCTGCAGCTAAGGACTACATTGTTTTTTTTCTCTTGCATTTCTTTGGAGACTAGCTGATAATAAGGCAGTAAAAAGCCAGAGCGCTGGTTTCTTCAAGGCTAAAAAAAGTAATGTTTTCTGAAAGCATGCAAGTTGTTTGCTCACATCTGGGCGGGGACTAAAGATAAAAAAAGAACAGACACCAGTTAGTGTAAATATATAAGCACAGGCAGTAACATGTCTTGAAGTGGATAACCACAGCTTTAGGTTAGTTAAGACCTGTGTTTAAAGATGTCTGTCTATGTCTGTCTGAGACCCTTGTTTGTTTTAGGAGGGTTAAATGTCATTATTTGAAAATGTACATAGCTTTGTGTGTTTGTATTAAGTTAACAGGTTGTGTATGTCTGTTTTTGTTTGAATTTCCCATTAAAACAAAAAAATCTTGTAAAATGTGATGTTTGTTTCAGTGTTGATAAGAAAAAAAGTACTGTAGAACGGATCATCCTGCCAAACATTAGTGAGTTCATGTATCACAAAATCTGGAAGAAGGCACTTAAAAAAGCGGTCATATATAGTAGGTGGGAATAAGGACATGCTATCATATTTTAGGCAACACTTTCCATGTTATCTTGGCATGTGAATGATGTCTCGGGTATAGACAAAAAGGAAAGAATATTTAATTATATTTAGAAATGTATGGTGCAAATATCAATGCTACAGGGGAAACATTTGGAAAAAAATAAGCATGTGAATTTTATAAAGAAAGATTTTCAGGCTGGATATTCATCAGGATATCTGGGGCAAAGGAAAAGAGGAGTACTTGTTAATTGCTAGAGGAGCTCCAGTAGTGATAGAAGAGAAAAAATGATGGGAGATTTGTGATAATAAGAGACTACTGGCAAGGGACAAGGATTACGCCCTCATGCATTTGTATTCCACCTAAAACTGCTATTATGGAGTTTAAGGATGTTGTGAGAAATAATCAGTTTTCAGCAGGGAATATTACTTCTAGGTGGGGTCTGGAATTTGATTTACAACAATGAGGTTGTATCTGGGACCTAGAAGGTAAAATATAACAAAAAAGGCTAAATTTCTGAAGAAATTTATGAAAATATTTGGTATAGAAGACATTAATTCAGTAGGAACGCTGAGAGAGTTTACAAATTATTCCCCAAGGTACAGTAACTGAGCTAGACTAGACAGAACTTATATTTCACAGGAACATGTGCATTTGAGAATTTTGACAAACATCCAATATCTGTTTCAGATTGTGTGCCAATAATTACCAAGATAAAAATGCAGGTAATGGTGTAAAAATGACAGTGGCACTTCTACCTGTTAACAAGAGAGGAATTGGGTAGTGGAAATTATTCAGATTAAAGTTAGAGAAGGTAGTCCTGCAAAAATTATTGCTATTGGGTGGGTAAGATGAAATGTGAGTTTAAAAATAGGGTAGAAATAAAAGAAAAAGAGATGTGGTTAAGAAGTAGCAAGAATTATTGAGAGGGGCTGACAAATGTTAAAGCATTATAGCATAATGGGAATCTCACAGAACAAGAAGAGGCAGAATGTCAGGGTGCTAAAGAGAAAATAAGCGAGTATCTGAATATATGCCTGTATTTAGAAAGATTGCTGTTAAAGTTACTGTTTTTTGATAATCACTCCAGAACACAAAATCTTATGGCAGAATGACTTGGGCAACAGAAAGCAGAAGGGGTTGTTGCCAAAAAAAAAATAACCAGAGATCTTGTGGAGATATTTGAGATATTTCGGAAAATTTGTACAGAGCAGAGACGTGGGGTAGTCAAGACAAACCACAAATGGACATTTTTATAGAAGACTTAAATATGCCAAGCTTAGAGGCAGATGAGGCTCAGCAATTAACAGTTGAGGTAAGAGGAGATGAGATAAAAATGGCAATATATATTTCCAGTCTTCAGGAAAGTCTCAAGGAATAGATGATATTCCAGTGCAAGTTTGGAAGCTAGGAGGGAAGAAAGTGATAAAGATCTGGAAGCTTCTGTGTAACAGTAGTTTAAAGGTTGGGGAAGCACCAACATCTTAGAAGAAAAAAGCTGTCCTGACTGTAATGCCCAAAGACTGTAAAGACCCATCAGATCCAGATAGGCTGATTTCAATTTTAAACCACAATTGTAACGTGTCATGTCTGTAATGGCTAAAAGAATAGCAAAGGTGTTGCCAGAACTGATAGATAAGGATCATTGTGTTTTTTTTTGAGGGGAGGCAAACATTTGACAATATTAATAGAACAACGATGATCCCGAGGGAAGCAGAATGTAAGGAAATACCATTGCTGGTGGGTGGTGTTGCAGAGAAAGCATTCAACAGAGTAAGATGGTATTTTATGAGTAGGGCAATGGAAACAATTACATTTCCTGGTACAATAATAAGGTTAATTAGAAGGATATACGAGGGATTGGAGGCAAAAATCAAAGTGGGGAGGGTGCCTTTCTGATAAGTTGTGTTTGGACAGAGGAACCAGGCAAGGGTGTCCTCTTTCCTTTTGGTTTTTATGTTTTATTTAGAACCATTGGGAAAGGAAAGGGTTATTTTTTTCAGGATATAAAATTAATGAAGATAAAACAAAGGCTATAGCTATAAACTATGTACCCACACATTAATTAGTTCAGTGATACCCGCATTTATGGGAACATAATAAAATGAAGTATATAGAAGTATGAGTTTAAAAGGATGCTGTTATGGGAGCTAAGGATATATGGGAAGAGACTAAACAAAAGATACCACGAAAACTGAGAAACTGGAAACTCTTGCCTATGGATATGGATAGCAAGATGAAAGCAGTAAATGTTTTTAGCCCTTTAATTTTATTTACAGGTCAGGCATATTTATGTAAACAAGAGGAGTAGTTGTGGATTGCAGTTAATCTGGAAGGGGAAGAAGGCAAGAGTCAAGTGGGATAAGTTGATCCTTCCATTAGAACAAGGAGGTTTAGGCTTACCTGCTTTGAAGGGTTATTTTAGGTTTACATAGTTAAGGCTTTTATACACAACACAAGCAGAAAGGTGCAGTTCAAAATGGGAAGGGGGTGATGGTGAAGAAGGAGGGGGTACTCAAGAAATAAGGAAAGAGTGTGATTTTAAATGCTGATCCTTAAGGAGAATAACAACGGTCTTACAGAATTTTCAAGAAAGGGTCCAAATGGAGAGATGATAAATCATTTGTAAAAAGAAGCAAGTGAGGAAGTACAAAAATATAAAGAAAGACAAATCTAAAGAATTTTGAAATGTATAAAAAAGAAATGTGGACTAAGGAACGAAAGAGAGATCTGATAGGGTGCAATATTCTTGCAAATGAGAGAGCCAAATTGATCAATACAAAAAAGCAGCCCCAAAGGTATTTGAAGAGAAATACAGGCAAATGCATCCAGATATGGAAAATTTTGCAATACAGAAAATATGATCACAAAAAGGGAATATAGAACGGAAGATTAGTAAAGTAGAAGTAAAAAAAAGAGAAGCTGAAGTTATGGAATACCTGCAAAGTGAATGATTTAGTGTAGAAGGTTCCCCAAGTAAGCAGAAACAGGAGGAGCTTGAGACCTCTGAAGAAGAAATGTGGACATGGGAAAGAAAAAGAGATGTAATATGGTACAATATTTATGCAAAAGAGAAAGCAAAACTAATAAATACAAAAGAGCAGCACCAAATATATTTGAAGAGAAATACAGGCAAAGGCATCCAGATATGGAAAATTTTGCAGTGCAGAAAATGAGAAAACGAAACAGGAAAAGCAGAAAAAAGCATTAGTAATGGAGAAGTTAAAGAAATAGAAACTGAGCTTGTGGATTGCCCGCAAAGTAAAGGCTTTAGTGTAGAAAATCTAACTGTGATGATATCACAGTAGGATAGAACAATGGATACCCAAATTGAGGAGAAACCAGCAGAGTGGGAAACCATCTGATTAGCTGCCATATGAAGATACTTTTGAGCCTTCCATGGGAAACCAGTACAACAGTTAATTTGGAGTTGCACAGCAAGGGAAGGAACAGGAAACTGTGGCATCTCTTACGCAGTCAATGAGTTCCCACATGAAAGAACAACAGATGACACAGGATGAAACTGAAGAGAATGTGCCACAGGAAGATGCTCTGGAACTTTCTGTAGAATGCCTGCAGGAAATGGAGAACAAAGAATGTGCTCTCAGTTTAGAAGAAAATGATTTGAGAAGACCATCTGTTTAAGAGCGATGGACAGACATATTAAGATCAATGAAAGAAATAGACTGCAGAAAGTCAATAAAACCCAAAAAGTTAGAAGTTTGATTAAAAAAAAAATAAACACAGTAATTAGGACTGTTCATAGAATCATCCACTATAACAGAAGTAAATGGGATATTTTACTGTGCAGCTAAATTAATAACAGATTAAAATCCTTTCCAAAAAAAAACAACAAAAAAAAAGCAAGGCAGTAAAGGAAAGGAAGGGGAGAAATCAAATGCCATCTTAGATCTGTCCTAGAGAAAACTATAAAGCAATTAAGGCAAGAAGTAGCACTGTTAGAAGAATATAGATGAGGGAACAGATCAACAAACATACTCTGAAAGATAGAAATGATAAAAGCAATGCACAGTATCAGAACAGATCAGGCTCTATAGTGCACTATCACAAATAAATTAAAAATCTCAGCACAGGCAGAAAAACTTAGAAGGTCTGCAGATAAATATAAAGGAAAAGTACAAAATAAGCAATTTATTGATGACCCAAAGCAGTTTTATAGAGAATTGGGAAACAAGGCAAAATGAATTGAAACACCACCAAAAAAAGAAATAGATACATATTGGAGAAATATCTATGAAGATGCTGTGGAACATAAAGATGCTGAATGGGTAGAAGTAGTAAAAGAAAGAATAAGAAGTTCAAATGTACAGGATATGAAATGGGAAAAAGTAACTGCTAGAGAAATTGAAACAAAGTTAAGAAAAGCTCTTAAATTGAAAATCCCAGGCCCAGATGCAGGACCTAACTTCTGGCTAAAAGTATTAACATCTTTACATGACGATTTAATCATGAGTAAGAACTATTTATGTGTTCACCTCGAACAAACACCAACCTGGTTAACAGCAGATAAAGCAGTACTCCTTCTTAAGAGCGAACTTGAAAAAGCTATTCTAAAAACAATCGACCAGTAACTTGCCTTCTGATGTGTAAACTACACTGGAATTGATGCCGACAGAGTTTATAGTCATTTAAAAGAAAACTTAATCAGTAGAACAAAAGGGTAACAAAAAAAGTTATGTGGAACAAAGGACCATTTATTGTTAAAGTCATAATGGAGAAATGTAAAAAAGGAAATAATTAAGTATGGCATGTGTAGACTACAAAAAAGCATTTGACAGTGTTCCATGTTCATGGATAAACGTGTACATAAAAATGTATAAGATGCACCCTACACTGATAGATTACATTACAGTGACCATGAAACAGTGGCAAACCACTTTGCAGTTAAGCCATGATAACACAAATTATTATTCCAGGGATAGAAATTCAAAAAAGGGATATTTCAAGGTGACTCTGTCACCGCTGCTTTTTTTTGTCTTGCCCTTAACCCATCAAAGCTGTTTACTTAACAGACTTAGGTCATGGCTACAGTTTGGCTCCTAGAAAACGAAGTGTAAAGACTTATGATCTTCCTTTTGTGGATGATTTAAAAGTGTATAGTTCATCAGACAAGAAACTGAAAGCAGAACTGCAAGTGGTCAAAACTTTTTCAGGTGATATAAGAGTGCCATTTGGTCTTGATAAATGTGAAAAAGCAACTTTTAGAGCTGGAAAATTGCAGCACCAAGAAAACATCAGCCAGGGACACAAATGTAATACAAAAGAACTTGAGCAAGAGGGAGTGTATAAATACTTGGGAATTGATGAAGGATCAACAGTAAAACATGAACAAATGAGAATAAAACTTAGTAAGGAATATTTTATAAGACAGCGCTGACATCTAGGAACAAAGTCCAAGCTATAAACCAATTTGCTCTTCCTGTCCTAACTTACAGTTTTGGAGTGATTGACTGTCCTCAAAAGGTGCTAGATTGGTTGGACAGGAAAACAAGAAAGATGCTTCTTGCTTATCAAATGATTTATAAAAATCAGTGTATACCAAGACTATATATATTCCCCATTCTGAAGGAGGTGTGGGCCTCCTCGAAGTTGATTACGTGTATAGATCTGCAGTCATAGGACTGCACACACCTGCTGACCTCACAAAATCCAAATGTAGTGAACGTTTTAAAATATGAGGAGAGTAAGTCTAAGACTACTTCCCCTGCTTAGTTTAGCAGAAGCATATCTGTGTCAAGCAGGAGTGGAAATCAGACCCGAAGTAGATAGAAATCAGGCTGCAACTGAATGTGCCAAAAAAACAAAACAATATGAGGTGAAGGATCACATGAGAAGGTAAGAAATGAGGAAAATGCATACATATAGTTGTAAGTACAGAAAACTCTTGGAACAACCTCATGTTGATCAGGATTGAACACAGAAATAGTTAAGGAGAGGTGAATTTAAACCAAAAGACGAAAGATTAATGTTGGTGGACTTTGTACATGTTGGTTTACAAAGTCCATTGAACATGTGGGAGAAACAGAGAAATGTAGGTTTTGTAAAACAGAATTTGAAACAGTCACACATCTTTTCGCATATTGCAATATACTAATAGAAGGACTGTATACTGAAAGGCATAATAATGTGCCAAGACTGTTGTTGGGGATTGTGCAAACATTTTAATATTGAAGTAGCTGAAAAACATTGGAAACATGAGCCACAAAGCATTATAGAAAATTATGTTTATATCACATGGGATCACCCATTACCAACAGTTCAAAAAATAGATGCGAGAAAACCAGATGCAGTAGTCCATGAAAAGAAGACAAAAGTAGCATTGATTGTTGAAATTGCTATACCCAATGACTACAGTGTCTTATGTACAGAGAGAGACAAAATCATAAAATACCAGGATTTGAAGGCAGAAATGAAGGGGAGTGTGGCAGAAGGATACCAAGACAGTTCTAATAGTAGTAGGAGTAACAGGTCTTCTAAAAAAAGAATTTACAGTCATACTTAGATACATTTACCGATGCATATAACTCCATTTGAATTGCAGAAGGAGGCATTACTAGGCACTTTGCGGGTGCTGCGACGTGTGTGTGTGTGTGTGTGTGTGTGTGTGTGTGTGTGTGTGTGTGTGTATATATACAAGTAAATATTCATGAAGTAGCAGAAAATATACTAAGAACTAAGCCAACATGGGAAGGGATAAAGGAGATTCTGACGATTGGAATGACTGCAATTAGGGATACAGAGAATACGTAAGAGAAGGCTGGAATTTACTGTAGGAATGCGGCAAAGGAACCATGGTATTGGGAACAAATAATTAGAGAAGGAAAGGCAGTAGAAGAGGCCAAGAAGACATTTGGGCTGTAGGCTAGAGATTGCCTTCCCTATCAGGGATTGATATTGAGTATAGGCAAAGAGAAAGGTATAGTGGAATCCTAAGTGAAAGACTTGCACTGGTTAAGTTTTTAATGGAATTTAGAACAAAAGCTGCTGTTAAAAATGGGATAAGTAGTAAGGCGTATAAACTATTATGTAATAACTACAGGAATGAATCAGAAGAGGCCAGAAAAGATGAGGAAGAGAGATTAGATGAGCAATTCTGAAAGAAACAGTGGGTGGGTATATGTAGGACTCCTAAGTATGCAACAAAGTGTAGAAGATTTAGGATTTTCCCTGAAAATGTTTGCATAGATACTTTTATACTCCAAGCGTACTCCAAATAATTTTTCCTCAGGTTGATTGCAAATGTTGGAGGTGTAATGGGGAAGAAAGAAGCAACTGTGAACATGTTTGTGGGAGTGTAATGAGTTGGTAGAGTTTAAAAATTCTCTATAGAGTACTCTGTCAGGAATGCTGGGTGAGAAAATGAGTGTAACTTAAGGAAATGTGTTTTTTTAGCTTTGTTACAGGATCTGTATTGCCTTGACGTAGTAAGGCCTTAAGTTTAATTCTGGTTACTGCCAAAAAAAAAAAAAAACATTTGGTAGAAAATGGAAATCAAAGTCCAGACCAAACATACCTGAAGTAGTGAATTTTGTAACGGAGATAAAAGAACAGGAGGAAGTGGGATCTTTAGAAAAGGGTAGGAGAAAATTGTATAGAAAAACATGGAGATTGTAGGAACAATTAATGCAGGTATGATCCTTGCCCTGAGTAGCATCTTGCCTTCGCCCAGAATGGTACCACAATATAAGGACAAAATGATCAACTTCAGCAATTGGCTAAGCGTCTGGTGTCATTCAAAGGGGATCCAGTATCTGTCTGCCTGGGATGACATGATCGAGAAACCACAATGTTTTGCCAGAGATGGTCTGCATCTGTCGCCCCTGGGATTCAGGTTACTGACTAAAGATCTTGCCACCCCATAGTGCCTTTTTTAGGCAAGGTTCAAAGGACAAAACCACCACCGTAACAGATACAATCATGCAAAATCTGAAGGTTAATGCTACTCAATGCTAGAAGTCTAAACCTCAAAATGCACTCTCTCGAGGCACTCCTAAAAATGGAGAACATCGATATTTGTGCAGTAACTGAGACCTGGTTCAAGGCTCCAGAGAGTACCCCTGCAATACCAGGCAACAACTCTTACCACACTTTTCGGCCACCAAACCAAGACCGAAACACTAAAGGTGGAGGGGAGTGTCCATATTAACCGAGGATATTCACACCTCCAGGCTAGTTGCCCAGCACAATGCATCTGAAATTCTCCAGGTGCAACTAACACTAGGTAAGACTGCAATCCAAATTGTAGCTTGCTACAGATCCCCCACCATGCCCCAAGATTTCTCACTACACCTTTCTAAACATACTGGAAAATATTAAGGTACAACCAAACACCCTAATACTGGGCGATTTCAACTACCCTGCCATTAACTGGGAAAATTTACTCGTGTACCAATACCTTTTCCCAACGGTTCTTGGAATTCATAAATTCCAACACCCCGGATCAATTAATCCATTGTCCCACCAGGGGCTCCAATATCCTAGACCTGGTCATTACCAACATGGGAGATAGATGCTCCACACCAGTGGTCACCCCCTCATTGGTCAGATCTGACCGTAAGCTAATCACCCTTGACATCCACATCCCACTCCCACCCCTCAGTAAGGAAACCTTTGTAAAAAAACTTCTCCAAAGCCAACTTCATGCTACTCAAGTCAGAAGTGACAAACTTCATGACACCCATGCGGACAGGAGCTGAAAGTTCGACTGCTGAATCCTACACTAAGGCACTGTACGAGCACATCCACTCGTGCATGAATCGTGCCATCCCAAATAGAACCAAGATGCTCTCCTCCAAAAGAAGGAAGCCAATCTGGTGGTCCCCTGCCATAAACAAACTATACAACAGAAGGAAGAAACTGTTGCAGAAAAGAGGAAAATCCCAGGATGCAAAAACTCCCTTACCAGCCTCAGTAAGAAGCTGAGATCCTTCATAAAATCCTCCAAAGCTAGTTATGAAAATAAAATTGCCAAAGATTCCAAAGACAACCACAAGGCATTCTATAGTTATGTCAAAAATGTAAATGGCAATGCTCAGATCTGCTCTGAGCTACAACAGAATGGCATTAAATATACTGATCCCAAGGATATTGCCAGTATCCTGGCAGATCGATTTAGTGCCAACTTCGCCCCCCTCTTACCCCCTAAAGGACCCATCTCAATACCAAAAGATTGCCAATTCCTGTAGTCAAGGCCACACAGGTAGAAACCGCACTCGCCAAAGCTAAGAATACAGCATCCATGGGACCAGATAACATCCTGGGCTGTGTACTACATGAACTACAAAATGAACTGGCACCTCACCTAAGTGTCATGTTTAATTATAGCCTCACATCAGGCTTCATGCCCACTGAGTGGCGCACAGCTACAGTTATCCCACTCCACAAGGGGGGATCCACCTTGGATCCCGGGAGCTACCATCCCATCAGTCTGACGAGTCTGATCTGCAAGGGTATGGAATGCATTATCATAGAACTTATAAACAAAGACATTGGCAACCTTCACACACTGGACCCCACCCAGTTTGGGTTGGTGAAGGGCCGATCTTGTCTCCTGAACTTGATTGACTTCTTTGAATCAGTCTCCAGAGCTGTGGATGAGGGTAAGGCAGGCCACACAGCTTATCTGGACCTCGCCAAGGCCTTCAACACCATCCCCCACTCTGGAATCATTGATAAACTTACTAAGCTGAGCATAAATCCCTATGTCACTCGATGGGTTGCCAGCTGGCTTACTGACAGAACCCACACTGTAAAAGTAGCCAACTCCAAATCCAGCTCAAGACAAGTGACAAGTGGAGTACCTCAGGGTTCAGTCTTGGGACCGCTCTTGTTTGGCATCTGCTTCTCTGAAGTACAGGCCAACACTAAGGGGACTTTGGCTAACAAAGTTCGCAGATGACTGCAAACTTGGAGCCATTATTGAATCCCTAAATGATGTGGATATTCTACAAAAGGGCCTTACAGAAACAGATGCTTGATGCCAGAGCCATGGTCTCGGGCTTAATGCCAAGAAATGTATAGTTGTCCCCTTTGGGGAAAAACCATGTACCCATGAATTACCACATAGGTGGCAGTGCACTAAACACCGAAAGTGTGATGAGAGACTTAGGGACACAGGTGGACAGTGGTCTCACCTTCGATAACCACATCACCACAACAGTCAGGAATTCCTTCTGTGGGACACACCTCATCACTAAGGGCTTTTCATTCAGAAAAAAGGAGGTCATTGTCCCACTGTACTCATCCCTCATTAGACCCATTATAGAGTACAATGCCCCATTTGGTATGTACCTCACAAGACATCTGCAACAGCTGGAAAGGCCGCAGAAATACCTCACTAAAAGAATCACAGGCCTAATGCAGATGCCGTATGCTGACCGTCTAAAAAAAACCTCCAGCTATACTCTGTGGCATATCGTCTACTCAGATGCGATCTTTGCTTAGCATACGAGGCCATGTCAAAGCCTGAGCTGTTGGACATGCTCCACTTAAAGAAATCCCAATCCCTCAGAGCCACACGCTCCAGGGGATCTAAGTCTTGTTATCACAATGAACAAAACATGCTGGAGAGAGAGGTTCCTTACCCAGAGACTCCACATACTCTGGAATAGACTGCCCATACATGTCAAGCAGAGCGCCTCTTCGGCCCTTTTCAAAAGGGACCTTGACTTTTGGATGGGAGATAGGAAATTCACCCTGGGGATCACGTCAGTCGCCCTTCTAGACAGGGGTCCAAGGAAGTAAATATTGTGGGAAGAAATATCCAGGGAATTGTTATGGCTAGGCTTGTATAGGCCCTAGGGCCGATAGCCTAGTACCAACCTATGAACCTAAAATGTTTTGGGGGAGGCACGAGATTTAAGAGAAGGCAAAAAGTGAACAATTTGTGATGTTGTATTGATTACATTGTATAGAGCAATATGTGTGAGATATAATGTGTGTAAAAGAGAACTTGTTGGTATGGTTCAATTACTTTTATATAAATGTAAGTTGCTTATGTCACTAGTAATAAGTCAGTAAAGGTATTTAAACCTTCCAGTGCTTTTTTATTTAACAGTCTTTTAATAGGAGGCACAGTACCAGCATCTTGGAAGAAAGCTGTCGTGGCTGTATTACCCAAAGAAGGTAAAGACCATTCAGACTCGGCTTCATTTAGACCAGTGATTCTGAAAATGTGGTCCATGTGACAAATTTTAGTGGTCTGTGAGTTCAGGGCTTGCACCCACCTGAATTTCGTACTTCTGCAGTGACTGACCTTGCTTGTGTATTTAAAAAAAAGAAAGAAAAGCTAATTTTCCGCTGTGCTGCTCACCCTCAATTAAAAAAAAAAAAAGAAAACTGAGACTTCTGTGTCTGTGGCTCAGCAGCTTGATTTCCATGTTTGCAGCTAAGCAACTGCTTGCCCTGGTAATAACGTCCGTGTTTGCATTCGATGGTAAGCAGCTGCTTGCTTGCCCTGTGTTTTCTTCCAGGCAGTTGGAACTTGGAGGGAAATTTAACAAACTGTTCTATTCCCTCCACGCAAGACAGTTACAAGGGTGGGTTTATGCTGATCGCAGGTGTGCTTGCGTCTCCCTTTTATCAAATATTAATAGTCATCATTAATCATTTACTAGCAGAAATAAACCGGTACTGCAGAGCTGATCCTGACAATCTTGTTCCAGCAGTTAAGAAGCGAGAACAGAACACACTGTTCAAAGACCCCGAAGGTTTTGGGCTTTTTTTGCCTTAAGCAAGGCTTGAATAAAAAGCAATACAGATTTTCGCAGAATGACCATATTTGTGCTTCATATTTTTGGTCTGTTTCTCATACAATTGTGTTTTTCTGGCACATCCCTGAAATCAGAAAATATTGGCAGACCTTTGAGGTTTATAGACTTCATATCCTTCAGAAAATTCATACTAGTGCAAAACGTGTTGGTCTATCAACTTTATAAGTTTGTAAGAGTAATATTTTAAAAGGTGTCCCTATCCCCCCCCCCCCCCATTATTTGTGGTTTTGTCCAGATTTCTTGCTCTAAGTTTGAGGTCAAGACATTTGGGGGGTGTAAAATGGAGGTAGGGGGTGTATGTATGTGTCACACCTCTCAACTGTACAGATTTTCACAGAATGTCCAGATTTTTGCCTTATATTTTCAGTCTGTTCCACATATTTTTTAAACATATTACTGGGATGCTGTAAGGATTAAAGTTACTAAATAATGATATACATTTGATTTTCAGACTTCACATGCTTCAAAAAATGCATCCTAACACCCATCCTGTTATTTTACAACTTTCTAAGTTTCTAAGAGCAGTATTTAAAATGTGTCCCTAGTTTTGGCCCTTTATCTCCCATTATGACATGTTTTGTCCAGATTTCCTGTGCTAAAAGATGAGATGTATTGTGTGTGTGTGTGTGTGTGTGTGTGTGTGTGTGTGTGTGTGTGTGTGTGTGTGTGTGTGTGTAAGAGGTAGGTGGCATACCATCAACTGTCCAGGGTTTTCCCCATATTTTTATCTGTTCCTCATAAAAAAGATTGAAGTTTATAAATAATGACAGACATTTGAGTTTTAGACTTCATATCCTTTAGATTAGAAAAATGCATACTAACACAAATGCTATTATTCTAGCATTTCTAAGCTAATTAGAGCAATATTTATCATCTGTCCTATTATTTTAGGCTTTGTCCAGATTTCTTGCACTAAGAGGTTGAGGTAGGTGTGTGTCTGTGAGAGATGGCGTGAAATGCCCTAGTTAGGGTTAGCAGGTGGTTAATAGTTTGCTTAGGGACAAACCCTGTACCTTAGCTACAGGAAACAAGAGCCTGAATCCTCTCTACCCCAACTACTAAGCTGGATTTTTCAAGGAACTGAGTTTCAGGTGCATTTTTCAAGGAATGTACTTTCAAGTGCATTTTCAAGGAATTGTGAGCTTCAATGGGAGAGAAGTTTACTGCTGCTCATGCTAAGTCCATTTACAATGTGCAACTGTTTTTTTTTTTGCAAATGTTTTCATTATTGTGGTATAGAATTTTAAAGCAGTGTTAGAAGCACAGCAGGTAGCATACTTGTGTTTTGATGCAAAAGGCTGTGGATTCTACTCCCACAGCATGCAGATGGATTGCTGATACCACGTTGTATTTTAAGGGGTGGGGTGCTGCAGTCCTGAGTATGTCCTCCTTTGGATAAGATGCCTAGTAACTGTGAACCTGTTTCATTTTGCCATCCATTCCCTATGCAGTATTACTAGCTTATGTTTTTACTATAAGATAGCAGGCAATTTATTCTTCAAGGGCAGCAAGCACTGAATTTGTAGATGAAACACAAATATAAAGGTGGTTGCTAGCAGCAACCTTTTCATTAGTTACAGATCTCTTTAATGTGGAATTATTCAGATGACTTTTACCTCTGCGGGAATTGTGCATATTGACTGATACTGGTGGATTGTAAGGACAGAAGTTTGAGTGGCCTATTATAGTTGAAATGTTCTGAATTTGGCAGTTTTGTCATTTATTGATTCATATGTTTTGCTTCATTGCTTACTGGAAAAATGTTCAAAACTATAAATTTAAAACATGCTCTAACATGTGGTGTATTATATAAGGGATATAATTTCATTATTATATATTATAATTTAATTGTACAATCAGGAAGGTGAAACAAAGAGCTTTTGCATGGTCTTAAAATGCGTGCAAGGGGCCTATGATTTGAAAACAGCCCAAAGGTAAATTTAAACCGCCACTGGCCAAATGCATTTTCTTTGAATGTGGGTTTCAGCGCCGTTTCAGTGAATGTGAGTTTTAATGCTAAGTCTATTTTCATTGTGAGACTGTATTGCTTTGTTTAGTAAATGTCTATCAGTGTTTGTGCTATAAAATTTGAAATAAACATTTTAAATTAAATCCAAATATCTGTAATCATTGTAGAAGTAAAGCAGAAAACTGTATGCACACAGAGTTTTGAACAGTGTTTATGGCATCTGGGAAGAAGTAGCCAAGTAATGGTACATACACAGGAATGGCTGCATGGGGAGTGGGTTGACCCAAATACAACATATGAGTACCGCCACCTTTTTGTTTACAAAAAAGCACCGATAGTACGTGACACATTCTTTAACATTAATTATTAATTAATTGTGTAAAAACACAATCCAAAACATAGGGGTCCGCCAAAATATTTCCTTTATAAAAGGGGTCATCTAGCTTGCAAAAGTTTCAGAACCACTGATTTAGACCAATTATACTTTTAAACTCTGATTATAAAGTCTTTATACATGTACTAGCGAAGAAAATGGCAAATGTATTGCCAAAACTGATTTATATGGATCAGTGTGGTTTTGTGGAGGGGAGGCAAGAAAAAATAGAAAATGATGATCTAGAGGGAAGCAGAATCTAAGAAAATTATACTGTTATTGAGTCATCATGCAAAGAAAGCATTTGATAGTCAGCTGGAATTTTATGAGTAGGGCATTGGCAGCATTTTCATTGTGATAGAATAATAGGGTTAACTGTTAAAGTATATGAAGCTTTAGAGGCAAGAATTAAGATAGGAAGGCTCTTCTCCAGCAAGAAGGTATTATTCTGTAGGTTTTGTGTCTTAAACTGAATTTTATAAGTCACAGTAAACACAGTAGCTATTTTGTTATATTTTGTAAACAACTTGCACTATCTTATCAATCACTTAAGTTGCTCACATACTGTTAACATTTTATTCAGCCAGCTGAGAGCTTTCATATGAAGCTAAGGAGTTCTGTCTGTGTTACTTGGTTGTTGGGATATTTAGAAAAAAATTTGAAAATTATATCTGTATAAATTAATATCATAAAACAACAATTAATATATTTTTACCTGCACTAGACAGAGATCAGATATTAATGCAATTTTGTCATTATGTAAGCTTTAATATTAAATATTTTAAAACGTTGTACATAGCATGGTTTTGGAATTATTGACACAAATATGAACAAAGCAATATTTGATGCCTAGAGGCGTCAGTAGGAGTTAACTGCAGCTGCACCTGGGGGCATTACTCGGATTTTATGAGTTATTTGCTTTATACTTAACACCACTGACAAAAAGGGGACTGACAAATTCAAGGATATATAATTGACATTGTAATCAAGAAGAGTTATCTTTATTTCTAAGTACAATTATTTTGTACTTGGTAATTCCAGAAAGGGATATTTCAGTGCTGTGGAACATTTTGATATAATTTATTTTATATCCTGAAAAGACTTAAAACTAAGATAAAAAGACTATAGGAGTGAACTGTGCACCCAGTAATGAAATGGTTCATTGCCAATATCTATGATGACATGATAAGATGAATTTTTAAGTTTATAGATTAAAAAGATTCTATTATTGCAGCAAAGGCTAAGTAGGAAGACACTGAACAAAAGATAAAATCTAGAAGTTCGAAGCTGTTGATTATGGATATGGATAGTAAGATACAAGCAGTAAAAGTGTTTCCAGTCGCTTGTTTTAAATATACAGGTTAGGCATAATGCTATCAACCATAGGAGGAGAAGTAGACCATAATTAATAAAGAGTTGAACATTTTTATTTGGTAGAGAAAGAGGGCAAGAGTTAAATCCCATATAACAAGGTGGGTTAGGGATGCCTGATTTGAAGTGCTATTTTAGAGCTATGCTGTTGAGGTTGTTATATATAACACAAATAGAAGACTGAAAATTGAAGTGAAAAGGTGTGGTGATGAAAGGGGGTGGCAGCTGGGATTGAATAAATAAGGAGAGAGTAGGATTTTGAATGCTTTCCCCAAAGGAGAATAACAACTATACCGAATACGCTGTCAAGATTACTGGTAATCCCCTCTTTTACATATATCTGTTGCCTCCACTTCACACAAGATTGTATCATCTACCAACAAAGGAATGGAAAATTAAATGTTGCCAATAGGGATGGGGTATAGAAAATAGGAGGAGTTTGGAACTGGAGAAAATTAGCAAAGGAACCAAGATATTGAGAGCAAAAACTATGGAGGAAAAGATAATAGCATAGGATGAGGCCAAGCTGAAATTTGGACAGCACGTTATAGACTACCTTTCCTTCCAGGGATTGATAACAGAGTATATGCAAAGAGAAAGAGTTAGGGAAGTTATAAGTGCAAGACTGGCTCTGATTGAGTTATTAGTTGAGTCTACAACAGAAGCTGCCATTTTGAAACAGATAAGTAGTAGTAGGTCTTATAAAACATTACCTGATAACTATTAGGAGTTAAGAGGTTAGAAAAGATTGGGGAAGAGACAGAGACTGGAAAAGCAAATTACAAAGGAATAGTGGGAAGACATCTGTATGCCTTCCAAGTATGCAACACAGTTCAGAAGGTGTAGGAGTTATTGCATGGAAGTGTTTGCATAGATATTTTTATATCCTAAGCAGATTTGAGAGAGTTTATCATCAGGTGAATGGCAATTGCTAGATGTGTGAATGGAAAGAGAGAGGTGATTGGAACAATTTTCTGGGAATGTAATGAGTATGCAGATTTAAAAAATTCCCCATAGAGTATTTGTCAGAAATATAGGGGGAGCATATTATTTTAACTAAAAAAAAAAAACAAAACAAAAAAACAATTGTTTTGAACTGAGTTGTCTAGACATAAATTTAAACCAACTGTAAGTGAAATGTTGAATACTGTAAAGGAGGTAAAAGAATTGGAGATGGGATCTTCAGAAAATGGAAGGAATAAATTACGTAAAAATAAATGGAATCTGTGGGAATCCTACATGCAGAATGACAATGTGGACAAGGAGTGAAATAGGACTTGCAATTTATATAACGGAGTGAATGAGTAATTGGTAATTGTCAAAAAAGAAAACTTTTTGTATAAAAATGAAAAATATTTAAAATGGTTTGTTTTCTGTATCTGTATGTGCATCCATGTCATTATTCAGTGTGTGAAATTAACAAAAATGTCTGCACACATATTAATTTGTAACTGTGAATTGGTAAACAATCCTCCTGCTTTCATTTTTTCATGTGCCTAATCACCCCACATCTTGGGAGCTCACTTCATTATCTAATTCCCATCTTTCTCACCAAACAAGAAACTTTCCCATTGTCAAACGTTTTCTCCCCTACTTCTCATCTTATGTATAGCTTATCATAACATTTCTTAAACTCCTCCCTTATCTCCTGATTCTGAGTGACCATTTTACCTTCATCCCTTTCTATTTCTTCCTCTCACGCCACCTTCATTTTTTTAAGTTTATTAACAGCTTCACATTGATTTCCTACCCTTTTCTACCATCATCTCCACTTCCATCTGTGTCTATTTTCCTGCAACTCCCTTATCTTCTCCACTTTGGTCAATAACTCCTCCTACTCCTCATTTAGCACATTCTCTTCTTGCCTCAGTTCAAACACTACCTATTTTGCCATCTTCTCTAACCCATTACCTCCTGTCTGCAAGTTAACTTAATTCTAGCCCATCCCCTTATTCCTTTTTCCCCTACCCATTTTTGGTTTATTACTTTAGATCACCTAACTAGCCATTTTATTCAGTCATTCTACCTGGTATGGTCTTCGTCACTTAGATTCCATCTCCACTTCTGTA
Organism: Protopterus annectens; assembly: GCF_019279795.1. NCBI lineage: Eukaryota > Metazoa > Chordata > Ceratodontiformes > Protopteridae > Protopterus > Protopterus annectens. Next base: position 600,384,977 of record NC_056741.1, on the reverse strand, counting down.
GTCCTTCCTTTCACAATAAAATCACTAAAGAGTGTACTGATGACCCCTCTTTTACATGTATCTGTTGCCTCCGCTTCACACAAGATTGTCATCTACCAAAATCCTGTATTGTTCATTTGTGTGGTTGCTTGGGTTCCTATCAGAAGAGCGAATGCTCTTCTGTCGAACTGAAAACAACAAAAGCTGACAATGTCGAAGGCACGGAACAGCAATTTTTTTCCCAGGGAAAAAAATCGCCAGGCTGTTCTCAGGACTTTGCTATTTTTTCCACTGTGGTGCGATCTCGGAGTTGGTATATTTAAGTTGGGGGTGTGGGAGGAGCACAGCCCCCCACATCTGGGATGGATGTGTGGGGCGAAGCCTTCCACTTTATTTTGTTTGTACCTTTTATTTATTTATTTTATTATTATTATTATTATTTTTTTTTTGGATCAACAAATTGTTTCTCAGGGAAAAAATTCACTGATCTGTGCGTTCGACATTGTTAGGTTCATAGATAGGTACTAGGCTGTTGACCCTAGGGCCTATATAAGCCTAGCCGTAAAGATTCCCTGGCTTCAGCCACCCCAAAAAAATTATTTTCCTGTGCCCCTGTTGAGCAGAGCCACAGAAGTGATCCCCTGGGGTAAATTTCCTATTTCCCATCCAGTTGTCGAGATTTTTCTTAAAAAGGGCCAATGAGGTGCTCTGACATGAATGGGCAGCTTGTTCCAGAGTATGGGAAGTCTCTGGGACAGAAACCTATCCCTCCAGCAAGTTCTGTTTATTGTGTTGACAAGGTTTAGGTCCCTGGAGTGTGTGGTCTGTAGGGATTGGGATTTTAGTGTGTGGCCTGAAGGGATTGGGATTTTAGTGTGTGGCCTGAAGGGATTGGGATTTTTTTTAAGTGTAGCATGTCCAACAGCTCTGGGTTTGACATGGCTTTATATGTTGTGCAGAGATTGCCTCTGAGTAGGCGATATGCGATGTAGTAGAGCTGGAGTTTCTTAAGACGGTCTGCATAGTGCATCTGTTTGAGGCCGGTGATCCTCTTTGTGAGGTTTTTCTGCGGTCTTTCCAGTTGCTGCAAATGTCTTGTGAGGTGCATCCCAAACGGGGCATTTTAGTCTATAATATGTCTAATGAGGGCTGAGTAGAGGGGGTCAATGACCTCTTTTTTTTTTAGATGAGAAACCTTTTATGATGAGGTGTGCCCCATAGAAGGATTTCCTAACTACTGTGGTGATGTGGTTATCAAAGGAGAGACTACCGTCCACCTGTGTCCCTAGGTCTCGTATCACATTTTTGGTGTTGAGTGGACTACCACCTTATGTGGTAGTTCGTTGTCAGAGGGTTTTTCCCAAAGGGGATGACTATGCATTTTTTAGTGTTGAGTTTGAGGTCATGGCCTTGACACCAGGCATCTGTCTCAGTGAGGCCTTTTTGTAGAATGCCTACATCATTAGGGGATTAAGTAATGGCTCCCATTTTGCAGTCGTCTACAAACTTTGTTAGCCATAAGCCCTCAGTGTTGGCCTGGACTTCAGAGAAGTAGATGCCGAACAGGAGGGGACCCAGGACTGAACCCTCTGGTACTCCACTTGTCACTGGTCTGGAGTCGGATTTGTAATTGGCTACTTTCACGGTGTGGGTTCTGTCAGTGAGCCAGTTGGCAACCCATCACATGATGTAGGGGTTTATGCCCAGTTTCATGAGTTTATCAATGATACCAGAGTGGGGGATGGTGTCGAAGGCCTTGGTAGGCTGTGTGAACCGCCTTACCCTCGGCCACAGCTTTTGGTGACTGCTTCAAAGAAGTCAATCAGGTTTAGGAGACATGATCTACCTTTCACAAGCCCAAACTCGGTGGGGTCCAGAGTTTGCAGGTTACCTATGTCTTTGTTTATAAGTTTCATGATGATACATTCCATGGCCTTGCAGATCAGACACATCAGACTGATGGGTTGGTAGTTCCCGGGGTCTGTGGTGGATCCCCCCTTGTGGAATGGGATTACCATAGCTGTGCGCCATTCAGTAGGCACAAAGCCTGTAGTGAATCTATGATTGAACATGGTACTTAGGTGGGGTGCCATTTAATTTTGTAGTTCGTGCAGAACACAGCCTGGAATGTTGTCAGGTCCCATGGATGCTGTATTCTTGGCTTTGGCGAGTGCATTTTTCACCTGTATGGCCGTGATTTCAGGGACTTTGCATTCATCCGGTATAGGGATGGGCCTTTTAGGTGGTGAGAGGGGTGTGAAATTTGCACTGAATCTATTTGCTAGGATGTTGGCAATATCAGCTGGTTCTGTATGTTTAGTGCCATTGTGCTGTAACTCAGAGCAGATCTGAGTGTTGCCATTGAGATTCTTGACATAACTATAGAATGCCTTGTGGCTGTATTTAGAATCTGTGGCGATTATGTTCTCGTAACCAGCTTTGGACGATTTTATGAGTGATCTCAGCTTTTTACTGAGGCTGACAAGGGAGTTTTTTCAATCTTGGGATTTTACTCTTTTTTTTGCGACAGTTTCTTCCTTCTATTGTAGAGTTTGTTAATGGCAGGGAACTACCAGATTGTCTTCTTTTTTTTTGGAGTATAGCATCTTGGTTCTATTTGAGAAGGCATGGTCCATGCACTCATGTATGTGTTCATACAGTGCATTGATGTAGGATTCAGCAGTCGTACTACTACTATCCATCTGCATGGGTGTAATGAAGTTAGCCACTTCTCTCTTAAGAAGCATGAAGTTGGCTTTGGAGAAGTTTTTTACGGTGGTTTCCTTAATAGTGGGTGGGAGCGGGATGTGGATGTCTAGGGTGATTAGCTTATAGTCGGATCTTACCAAACAAAGGGCTGACCTCTGGTGTGGAGCACCGGTCACCCATGTTGGTAATGAGCAGGTCTAGGATATTGCTGCCCCTGGTTGGGGGTCTGTATAAGTTGATCCAAGGTGTTGGAATTTATGAATTCCAAAAAACGCTGAGCAAATGTGTTGGTACATGAGTAGTTTTCCCACTTAATGGCAGGGTAGTTGAAGTCTCCCAGTATGAGGGTGTTGGGTTGTACCTTAATATTTTCCAGTATGTTAAGAAAAGCGGAGTTGGAGTCGGGCATGGTGGGGGATCTGTAGCAAGCTACAATTTGGATTACAGTCTTGCCCAGTGTTAGTTGCACCTGGAGAAGCTTTCGTGTTTTTAAGTTCAACAGAAGAGCGTTTGCTATTTTAAGCATTCGCTCTTCTGATATAGACCCGCTTGCTTTCCTTTCTGGTAAAAATAAATTGTTTCGCATTTTCCCAAATTCCTTGTCAAAATATTTAACACACTACTACTCATACATTTCCTTAGGTGTTTCAAACATTTCGCATTAAAATCTACCTTCCCAGATGATATCTCCAATGTTGGCTCTATCACCGCATTAGTCACCTGCCCATATCACCTTCTCACCTCGGCACATCCTGTCATTGCTGCTTCCTCATTCCCATTTGGGCCATAGTATGAAATTATCACTACTCCCTTTTCCTCAAGGGTTATCTCTACTTGCCACTCATCTCATCTTACCTGTTTCACTCTTCCCACCACCAGTCTCCTTCACTTTTAGTGATATCCCTTCTCCTCTTCCTCCACCTGAGACAGTCTTATCCACAAGCATGGATATCCTTTCTTCTACATCTTCTGTTTATCTCTGCTAGACAACTTAAATTCCTGTAAACATACTATATTCAGTCCTTCCTGCTCAGATTCACTCAAAACACATTCCCTCTTTGTGTTTTTAAACCCTCCCACATTCCCACTGGCTAACCCTTCCAACCCACTGTCTGTCCTCAGGAGCAGGACCTTTTTGGGCACACTGCAGTGTGCCCCCCCCCCATCCCCATTAGGCGAAGTCACTGCTTATCATCCACCTTAACGGCCACTTCAGTATTGCTTCCTTAGCATTTTCTACTCCCTGTCTCTGCCTCCCACCCTGGTACCTTTTTGGACTCCTCTGTGGCCATTAAAATTTTACTGCTTTGGGAAGGACTTGGTTGACTCTGAAACATTTGTTCTTTACCTTGCATATTATGTATTTCATCTGTATTATAATCTGTCCAGCCATTTATTCTCCCCAATTCATGCTCTCCACTTCCCTTTCTTAACCTGCAGTTGTGCTAAATTGGGCCATAATTGTATTGATCTACTAGTATTATTTTACAGGTACAAAAAGTGACTGCAATCCCCCATGTTGGAGTTACTGGGCTCTTCTGTGTGCTACATTTAACAATGCAGATTACCCTCTACATATTGTTGAAGAAATCTAAAACATTTCAGTACACTGCATGATTTTTATTTATTTTATTTATTTTAACATTTGTTTACTGGGAAAGTCTGACTTGGAATGAAGCCAATTTTCAGCTGAGGCCCGGGGAGAAATGCTCTAGATGCATGTCTTTGTAACGTGGGTAGAAACCAAAGCACACGGATGCAGGGAGGACATGCAGACTCCGCACAGATGGCACCCCAGCCGAGAATCGAACTGGAGAACTTTTTGCTGTGAGGCGACAACGCAGCTGCTGCACCACTATGATTTGCTGCCGGTGTTTATTTGCTTACAAGATTTAAAATTTACATGTTATCTGTACCTGTAACACTTGAGAGAAAAATACAAAGATAACTCAGCATACTAAAAACTCTCCACTATTTCTATTATCGGCCTACGGGGTTTAGATTAGCATGTTAGCTAGCTAGCCCTACAAGTCCTTATCTGTGTCTAGAAAGTCAGAAGCATGTGCACTATCCCCTATAATCAGGTATTAACCATACTTTTTTAAAGCATGATCAAAAAGCTTAAATTTTATATTCCATTGCATATGTCTACCATTTGCCCGTAACTGCCTCAAAACTCACATGAATTACATTGTCCATACTCAAAGGTCATCATTTACCCACAGTAGGCCTTATTACCTATCCTTTTACTGCAAACCTGTATGGTGCTCAGGCATCCAGAAATGTAACAAACCTCATTGAAGTCCTTAACATTTTTTTTATTTTAAACACAGGCAAATGTACAGTAACAGGAAATAAAGCAAACCATTTAATGTATTTCCATTTAAATACAATATACATCACATGTATTTTCTTTGCTATTATCGTCAGTCCAACATTACAAAAAATTTCTGAATTCCTGCCTTCCCTTAAACCTCACTCCTCCTGAACATTATTTTGCATGTAATGTTCTCACAATTTCCATTTACGTCTATGTAATTTGCTCCTTCCCTTTTCTAAAGGTCCCTCTTCTAGTTCTTTTACAGTTGGTGTAGACTTTGATTTCCATTTTGTAGTGATTACTTTTTTGTCAGCCAATGGTTAATAAGGCCTTACTATCTAGATAATACTGATCCCGTATCCCAGCTCAAAATAATAATTTCCTTACTTAATTAAAGCCATTTGCTCACACAATATTTCTGATAGAGTACGTTGTAGGGGATTTTTAAAATTTGCTAACTCCTTGTACTCCCAAAACTTATGTTCCCACTTACCTCTTTCTTCTGGTCACACCTCCCGCATTTGCTATTTATCTCAGGAAAAATTCTCTGAAGTCTGCTTGGGGTATAAAAATACCATTGCAAACACTTGTAAGCAAAGATCCTAAACCTTCTGAACTTGGTTGCATACTTGAAAAGTCATACATATGTCTTCCCATTGTTTTATTGTATATTGCTTTTCCAGTCTCTCTTCTCAATCTTTTCTAACCTCCTCTGATTGATTCTTACAGTTATTCTGCAATATTTTATTTGCCCTACTAATTTTCTCTTTTTTAACAGCTGCATCTGTTATTCAGTTAAAAACTCTACCAGAGCAAGTCTTTCACTTAAAATTCCCCTATCCCTTTCTCTTTGCCTGTAGTCATGAGATCAAGCCCTGGTAAGGAAGGCAGTCTCTAACAAAATCCATTTGACTGTATGAAGACAACCTTTGGTCACCCATTGGGCTAGTGCTCATATTAGGGGTTCTTGCTCCTCTTCCTGTCTTATAAATTGAAAATCTTACCTTTCAAGAGTCCAGACATTTACTTCCAGACCTCCTCCTACTTGCCACTTGACTTCTTATTTCTCCTTCTTTATAAGAACATCAGCATACACTTTTCATCTTCCTCCATCAGTGCATCCTTCTTACACTGTCTGCTCACATGCTTTATGTGGAGAACATGTAAAGAACAAAGCAAAACAGGCACATAGTGAATCACCATTTGCCGTAGGCCCCCTGCATAAAGTCTTACAGTTACGGGACTCCACTGTCATGCCTAGCGTTTCTTGCAAGGTCAGAGCCTAGCATGCTTTTTATAAACCAGATAAGATCCCAATGATTACTATCTGCCTGAGTTAGGATCTTTCTGTGCCTGCCTTCCCCTTCTTCTTGTCTGCTGGTACATGTTAGGCCACATCCTCTTCCATATTGCTTGTTTCTGGGGTCTTTAGGGGCAATCTGCCCTATATCATCCCTTCTCGTATTTCTTTTGCAGGTGTACTGTGCTGGTTTGTACTAGCACACATACCACTAGTGAATTAGGCCTGTCACTCTGTTTTCTTACATCTATGAGGTTTTTGTTGTCCCATTTTCTTTCTGTGATTTGTTTTAGGTCCCAGTAACTGCCCCCTTGTCACCACTTGTTGCTATGACACTATAATCCTCCACTCACCCTTCTCCACTTCTCTTCATTATGTCTATATATATTTGATGACATCTTCCTTTGTGTAACAATAGTAAGCCGCAACTGTTACTACATTTTTTCATTTGATCGCATAGTATAGTGGCCTTCCTACTGCTCCTTCCTGCTTAAGCTGCTGCAACAAAGACCACATTTCTGCTCTTTGCTGGTACACCAATGCTGAGAAATCCTCCACTACTTTTATGCATATACTTCCCATCATCAGAACCGTCTTCCATTTCTTGCCTTAAAATTCTTTCTTTTTCTTTAGTTTGGTGGCAGTGCATCTTTGTCACCTTAAGTATTTTTGGGCCTTCACTGTATGTGCTGTGTCAGTTTGTGGTTCCAGGTCTTTACTCTCCATCACCAAATCCATGACCTGGACCTGTGAAAATCCCCATTCACTCTTTCCTCCACTCAGACAATTCTGAAATTATCTCAATAAGCCCAGTTATTTCATGGTCATCCATTTTATACTGACATTGTCTAGCCTGGATTTCATTTCCATAAACACATTTTCTTTTCAGTCCACCTCCTCCACTGGTCTCCCCACTTTCAGTTCCTGTTTCTGTATTTTTGCTCAAGTCACTTTTATCATTTTTTTTAATACATATTCCACAATAGTGTGTGTAGCCGCCATATCAGTTTTGTTAGCATCAGATTTCTTTAAAATCACATTCTGTTTGCTTTTCATTCTTCAGAAGTAATCAAACTGACTACATACTACTTGGATAAAATTCTCTGCGTCTTCAGTCCCCATGGTAATCACTTTGCTATTGGTTCCTTTTCCTCCTCTTCTGAATTGCTTAAAACTGTTGTTTGCTTTAATGATTCTGCTTTCTTCTTCATTTTGTGGCTTCAGGTGTATCTCATTTGAGTAAATACTGCACTGCATCTTCACTTTGCTATTCTTTAGCAGCCAGCGCCTGCCAGTTGCACCCTTTCCATCTGCCTGATTTTGTCCAGCCATTTACCCTTGCCCTCTCCCTTACAGCTCGTCTCTGAAATATCATACTCTCTTCCTACTGATGCACCTTCTCGTACACTCACTGTTTCATTTTGAGCCACAGCTACTCTAACTGGATGCACTGTTTTGCTCTCAAACACTGCTGAAAAATGACTTTTTCTCTTTAAGTGGCCATCTTCATTGGCATGATCACAGTTTCTTGCCTCCTCCCCCAAGTTAATTTTTTTCTTACCTTTTCATGGAACAGTCATTATTAAGGCTTGGCACATTTCTTGAGAAGAATTCTTCCATTTTGCTTTCTTTTGCTCAGGAAGCTGATTAAAAGGAGACCAGTTCTGTATTTTTTCCATCCTCATTGAATACCTAATAATGCAGCAGTTCAGAATGTTAATGCACCAGATCTTACCTTGAGGATGCATTGGTGGCAGTTTTGGATTTGCAGGATGCATATTGGGAGATTCTAGTTTTCAAATCTCATGAAGTAGTTTTCAGGTTTCAAGTGGGACTTAAGACCATTATCATTCTGTAGCTGTCTGTTCTGGACTGACTTCTCTGTTTCTTTTCCAAATGCTTGTCCTCTTCAGTAGTAGCTCTCTGGTTGTAGGCAATTCATGTTTACCATTATTTTGGATGTTTTCTTAATCAGGGATCAGTTTGGAAGCAGTTTTGAAAGGGTTTAATAGGTTTGTAAGTATATAGCAGACTAATGATCATCAGGACCTTTGTAAGTCTAGCCACACAACCTAAGCCAATTGTGTTCCATGGATATTTATTAGGAGGTGGGTATATTAGGCAGTTTCTAAAGGTTATGTTGAGGGGTATGTTAGTTTGGGCATAGTTACTGCCTGCCCATGTCTGTCAGAGACATGGGGGCCAGACTTGGATAAATGTCCAATTTCCCATCCATTGTTCAAGTTTATGCTTAAATAGAATTGGGGCTGGACTGTGCTTCACGTAGATGGGGATCCTCTGAGAAAAATGTCTGTCTTGCCAGTATGTCCTATTTATGTTCTAAGCAAACTTTAAATCATTGGATCTAGTGGTTCTGATGCTGTTCAATTTGTAGCTATGCAAAAGGTCCATCAGAGCTAGATCTGAGAATGTCTTGTATGCCAGACATAGATCGCCTCTCAGTAGCCTGTAGGAGAAAAAGTATGTATGTGTGTGTGTGTGTGTGTATATATATATATATATATATATATGTATATGTGTGTATATATATATACATATATATAGAGAGAGAGAGAGAGAGGACAGTGTGTTTATACCCTGAATTCCCCTGGTAAGAAACCTTTGTGGATGTACAGACTGAATATGTCTGGTCAGGTACATGGTGAAGGGGGTATTGTACTTGATGATGGGTCTGATAAGGGCTGAATAACATGGCAGTATGAGTTCCCTGGACCTGAATGCCATGCCCGTGCATATAAGATGGGTGACATAGAATGATTTTCTCACTACCTTTGCCACATGCTGGTCAAAGGCCAGAATTGCTGTGTAAATATTTTCGTAACCCCTGACTACCAGGTCAACTCTTACCGGTGTCATCAATGGAGTAATTAGCCTGGATGGATGTTTTTCCCAAAAGGCACTATAATGCATTTCTTGGCATTGAGTTTTAATCCGTGACTTTGGTACCAGCCATTTGTCTGTGTTAGACCCTGTTGAAAGATATATCATGGGGGAATATCAGTGATAGCTCTCAATTTGCAGTCATCTGAGAACTTGGCCAGCTAAGGACCTTTGACATTAGCCATTACCTCTGAGAAGTAGATGCCAAATTGGAGCAGTCCCAGTACAGTACCTTGAGGTACCCTGCTGGTGGTGATCTCTTAATGGAGGTAGTCTGACCAATCCTGATTTCATGGGTCTTGTTTGTGAGCCAGCAGGCAGTTCATTGAGTTATGTGGGGGTTTATGCCCAGTTTGGTAAGTGTGTCACCTATACCCGAGTGAGGTATTGTATCGAATACCTTAGCCAGATCCAGGTAAGCGGTATGCATCATTTTCCTCTCATCCATTGCCTTGGTAATCTTCTCAAAGAAGTCCACCAGGTTTAGTAGGCATGATCTTCCCTTGGCTGAGGCAGAGTTGATTGGGTCTACTGTCTGAAGATTGCCTTTGACTTTGGTGATCATGTTCATGATCATTCTTTTCAATGCTTTCATATTAGACTAATCTCATATTGGCGAGTACCATGTCCACTATGTTTGAACCTCTGGTGGGTGTGCACACTATACTATCTGGTCTAGGGTATTTGTGTTAATAAAGTCTAGGAATTGTTGTGCCTACGAGTTTGAGGTAGTGTACGTTTCCCAGTCTATACAGGAGTAGTTAGTCTTCAACAGGTATGGTATTTAGTTTAATGCTGATTATTTCTAATAAGTCTTTGTAAGAGCTGTGGGATTCCTGGGACATAGAGGGTGTCTTGTAGCTTTCTAGGATATGGTTTGGGACGTTGTCTATGGTGATTTGCATGTGGGTAAACTCCAGGGCATCATCCTGTTTAGTCAGCCTAGAGTTGTACTTGTGTTAATGTACGTTTAGACTCCTCCATGATTTTAATCTCCTTTAACAATTTTAAGAGCTTCCAGTCATTAAATATAGAGCTTTCACTGTCTAGGCAAAATACTTTTTCTTGGAGCTGCTTGTGGTTCATTACCAGGAAACCCTCTTTTTTTCCTGATTGAGGAAAAGGATGTACTTTGCTTTGAGCAGTAGAGCAACCTTCTATTTCTGTAGGGAATTTTCCCAGTGCTGTAATTTGTATGTTGATCATTGTGTTGATGGTTCAGAATATCAGGTGGTATATTTGGAAGATTCAGCATTACTTGAAAAATCTTTGGGACCAGTCAGTGGACCTTTTAGACTTAAAAGTTCTTACAGATGATCGTTTTTTTTGGATACAGAGTAGGATGTAGACTTACTGCAGTAATATAATGCATTATTGTAACCTGTTACTTACTAGTTTAACTGTACTACAGTATGATTTACTTAGTGTTACCATTAATAGCAAATGCTATGTTGCTAGCTTTAAGTTTCACTTTAGAGTTACTAGCTTTAAAAATATATTTGAGCCCAGGAGTGCTGCATTTATGTGGGTTTGTACTGATGCCTGGAAGAGGTACTGTAAAAGAACGACATTTACCTCTTACAAGGTTTTGTTCAACACTTAAAAGAACTGGTTGAAGGATGACCAATACCTTTGAGTATAAAGCTAATATGTTAAGAATACTTGTACAGATGTTCTTCATAGTTCAGTGTTGCAGTAATGTCTCTTGGGATTTCTATCCTTGCAAAATGCCTTTGATCATCCCAAGTACCAGACCTTCCTCCATGGCCTGGTGTAAGCTCTCCCCTTCTAACACCAGTATGTCTGTAGTTTAAACGGTTGTCTTCCCACAGTATCTTCAGATGTTCTTCGTGTTGTGCTGTTGCAGTCCTGACTTGTGGGATTTCCTGCCGTGAAAGCCCTTGGCTGCCCCAGAGAAAATTCTTTCCTCCTCCTAAGGTATGTGAACACACTAACCAATGTCTGCAAACTTGGGTATGTAAAGAGCTAGCCTACTTCTTGAAATCATTCTTTTCTTGCCATTGGAGCCCAAAGCAGTGTTCCAGTGAGTTGGTCGGTCTGCACCAGAGAGAAGTTGTTGGAAAGATAAGTACCCTGTTGGGGAACTTCTTTCTTTTGCTTTAAACTCATGTCCGATAAAGTAAATTGTCTCTGCTGGGGTGATCCCACACAGAGACTTCCACTCACTTTGTCACCTGTTTAGGCCCGGATAACAACATCCCTAGCTGTTGCTTTTGTGCGTGCTTTAACTCTAGGATGATCAGACATAGGGCCAAGAATTTAGCTAGATTCTTTAGTCTTGAATTTTCTCATCAATGTCTGTTGGCATCTACTGTTCGTTCGGAGGTTGAGCAGCCTAGATGTAAGAGGGAAAAACATAAGATACCCAAGGTTAGGCCCTCAAATGACAAGTATTCTCTGTCTGTTTCTGCTTCTAGGCTTGTGATTGTTGAAGGCGCTATTGCAGCCCCCTTCTGTGTCTGAGGTGGTGGTGCAAGCATCTGTCGACCCATTCGGAGTCCGACATGTGGTTGGGTCCCTCTACTTCTGCACAGGCCCTTGCTTTCAGCTTTTCAGTCTGGTCCGGGGCTGCTCTGCAGGCCTCTGCTTCCAAAAAGTGCTGTTTTCCTGGTGACGTTCCTTTGCAGCTTCAGTCTACACAGGTTCATCTTCCTTCCAGAAAGACTGGCATCAGGATATGTCGGACGTCCCTAGGTCCAAGGCCAAAGCGATTTCTAAGAGAAGTACTGCTGCAGGGCCTTCACCTAGGCCAACCGTCTCCCTTTCTCAGGGATACCAACAGGACTTACTTAGACTAGCTGAAGACCTGATCTCCATAGTTAGGTCTAGACAAGCACCTGGGGATGCCTCCCCCCAAAAAGGAAAGGGGTACTACTTCTGAAGTTTTCCCAGATCCTTTTGAATTTGAGGAGGATTCAGACCTAGAGGGGTCTGGTTCCCCTCACTTCTTTTGAGGATTCAGATGAGACCTGGCCTCTGCCTCTTCCCCGGAGGATATCACTTTTGGAGAGACTGTCCTTGCTATGAGGGAACATTTCCAGTGGGAAACCCAAGAATACCCTCAGTCCAAAAAGAGAATTTGGGAGTTTCTGGACCTGCCAGAGCACAAATCTTTTGCTATTCCACCCATTTTATAGGTGGTTGAGGATCTCATCCAGGATGCCTCCATTAATCCTGACTCTCTTTCCCCATCCTCTCATAAACCAGATAGGTTTTATAGGGTACAGGACTCCCATAAATTCCTTTTCAAAAATCCATCTGTTGATCCAGAGATGGCCACCCCAGGACCCAAAAGGACTAGAGCCAGTTCCTCTATAAACCCTTTACCTGTGGATAAAGAGACCAGGGCCCTTAATAGATTTGGGGAAAAGGTATATACATCAGCCACCCTTTGTATGAAGGCTCTCAGCTGTCAGTTTCACAAGGTTAAATATCAGTAAACCATTCTGGATCAACTTAAACAACCAGTGTCTTCATTGGAGAATAAAAACCTTTCTAAAGAGCTTTTGGATCTTTGCTACTCCAGTTCTCAGGTAACAAGTCATTCTTTACACTGTGGCTATGATGCTGTGGAGGCTTCTAGCTGGGCTGCTGCCACTGGCTCAGTTATTAGAAGGCATACGTGGCTTAGGGAACAATCTCTTCCTGATCATGTTAGATCTAACCTTCTTGATGCTCCCCTTGACAAGGAATTCCTCTTTGGATCTAAAGCTGAGGCTGTTCTTAAAAAGATGGACAAATCTAAGTCTGTGCAGACCGTGAAAGACTTTCTAAGTTCTGCCTCGTAGGTTTAGTAGGAACATCCCCATTGAACACTGGTCCTTTCCCTCTCAATCTAGAGGCAGACAGAGGAAAACCCAGTGGGAAAGGACTCATGGGCAGTGGCAACAGCTGCAGAGATCCAGGTAGTGGACCTCAGAAACTTCCAGGCAAGGGAGTTTTTAGGCTCCAGGCTTTTGCCAGAGAGCAACAATGACTTGCCCACCCCGCTCCCCCCACCCACAAGACTAGGACAAAGGCCTAAAAAGATGGACAAATCTAAGTCTGTGCAGACCGTGAAAGACTTTCTAAGTTCTGCCTCGTAGGTTTAGTAGGAACATCCCCATTGAACACTGGTCCTTTCCCTCTCAATCTAGAGGCAGACAGAGGAAAACCCAGTGGAAAAGGACTCATGGGCAGCGGCAACAGCTGCAGAGATCCAGGTAGTGGACCTCAGAAACTTCCAGGCAAGGGAGTTTTTAGGCTCCAGGCTTTTGCCAGAGAGCAACAATGACTTGCCCACCCCGCTCCCCCCACCCACAAGACTAGGACAAAGGCGGACCCTGTTCAAATAAAACTGGACTCGCATCACTTCTTACAAGTGGGTTCTAGGCATTATTTCAAATGTTTACAAACTCACTTTCAAACAGCCTTTAAAATACTCAGGCTATCCAGATATTTCTCAGAGTCAAAAAAAACAGAGGCCATTTCTCAAATTCAGATTTTGTGTTCTCAGGGATGTGTAGAACCATTTCTAGAGCATCAAAAAGGCAAAGGTTTCTACTTCAAGCTATTCCTGGTTCCCAGAAAAGAAGACTCTTGGTATCCTATCTTAGACATGTCCAACCTCAGTCACTTTCTCCTGGTTCCAAAATTCAAAATGTTGACTCTTAAAAAAACTCCTGCCCATGATACCCCCATGGGCCTTTATAGCTTCTCTGGATCTAGAAAATGTGTACCTGCACATCCCAATTCAAGAATCACACGGACGCTTTCTTTGCTTCAGAGCATGTGTGACGATAGTAGGTACTGCCAGCCATGCCAGTAGGAGTAGTGCAGTGGATGTATGACTTGTGTCAGCACAGCTAGCTGGAATTTTGTAAATAATTATATGTCATTTGTATATCAGCTGATTTGTACAGTTGCTTGTGCTAAAAATGTATTTGTGAGGATTGCTTGTGTTAAAATTTATCAACAATGCACCCTGCTGGAATGAAAAAAAAATGTACAAGTATTATTGTAACTGAATTAGATGAATATGTTTTAATAGAGGATACTGGGACAGCTGAGGTTAACCAAGCTAGGTTACTTTAAAAAAAAAATAAGGGAAATGTAAATGAGCTGTTAAACCATTAAAACAGCACTCCACAGTGCTGAACAGGATCAGAGACGGTGGGTCTGAAAGAAGCCTTTGTTCATTAGCTCAGTAAAAAGAGGGGAAGCCTCGGCAGTGCCATAAACATTTAGATTTGTATTGTAGCCATCTATGCTAAATTCCTGTCTCGGCTTCAAAGGGGGCTGCTGTGAGAACCTAGAGTCAGGTGACCAGATGAAGTCATTCTGCAAGCCATCTTGGATATTATATTTTACAGGGAGTAATCTCGTTGAGTGTTATATTCTGTTTTGGGGAACCTGACTAGAAATACTGCTCACGTATTTGTGCCTTGCTTTATCAAGTAAGTTATTACGGAATAGTAATTCTCCTAGATTCAATCAGGAATATAGTGAAGCCTAGTTTAGAGATTGTTTTTCTTTATTTATACGAGTCTGTCCGTCAGTGTTATTTTCAATATTTCCTGTGATTTGAACTCTGTAGTTTACTGTAAATATATATTTAGTATTTTCTTGTTCTTTTATTATTTATTATTAAATATGTTTAAACTTTTCATTGTGGCTGGTCCGTTTTAGAAAATATTTAAGCTTTGAGAGTATTTGCACATATTTATTTGGTGATAACTCTGGCTACTTCTGAAAGCCTTGCTGATTAGTCAAGATTACCATTTGTATTAATATTGACTTAATTCAGCCTAATTGGGTACCCTTTTAAGAGTCTTATAGTAACTAACTGGTGGAAGTGAATCTACTGTGTAGTCTTGGAAAAGTTGCTATAGCAGGTAATCTGTGCCAGCCTTTCCCTGTGTCTGTGTGTGTCTGTCTGTGTGTGTCAGATACTTCAGTTGGGGACAGGAAGCATAGATACAAGCAATCAAAATGTTTAGTCCCTTTAGTCTTATACACAGATCAGGCATATTTTTATCAACCATAGAAGAATTACTGGATAGCAGTTATTAAAGAGCTGAATGACTTTATCTGGGGGGGGTGGGGTGGCAAGAGTCAAGTGGGATAATTTGATTCTTCCAGTAGAACAGGTGGATTGGGAGTACCCAGTTGAAGGGGTATTTCAGAGCTACACAGTTAAGGCTGCTATACATAGCATAAGCAGAAAACTATAATTCAAAGTGGAAAGGGGTGATATTGAAACAGGGAGGAAGCTCAAGAAACATAGAGAAACTGGGATTTTGCATGCAGGCCTTAAAAGAGAATAGCAGTAATCATACAGAATATTATATTCATAAAGTATTCCAAGAACTAAGCTAACACGAGAATGGAGAAAGGAGATTCTGCCGATAGAGATGACTGCAATTAAGGATATAGACAGTAGGCAAGCGGGGAGCTGATATTTATTGGAGAAAACTTGCAAAGGAACCAAGCTATTGGGAGCAAATGACTAGAGAGGGAAAGATTATGGAATGGGAAGATACCAAGAAGGTTAGAGATTGCCTTCCCTTTCAAGGATTGATATCAGAGTATAGGCAAAGAAAAGAAATAGGGATGAGTCCTAAATGAAAGACCAGCACTGGGAGAGTTTTTAGTAGAATCTAAAACAGAAGCTGCCATTAAAAAAGGAATAATTAGTAGACATATAAAATATTGCATGATTCAATTAGAGGAGGTTAGAAAGGATTGGGAAGAGAGATTGGATAAGCAGTTCACAAAGAAACAATACAATAGGAGGATATATATGTCTCCCAAATATACAACAAAATCTAGAAGATTTAGGATTTTTGCTTGGAAATGTTTACATAAATATTTTTATACCCCAAGTAGACTCTAAAGAATTTTTCCTCAGGTAGATAGCAAATGTTGGAGGTGTGACAGGGAAGAAAGAGATACTTGGGAAGATATTTTCTGGGAGTGCAATGAGTTGGTGGACTTTAAGGATTCCCTGTGGGATGCACTGTCGGAGATGCTGGGTGGGCAGAGCGGTGTGATGAAAGAAATTATTTTTCTGTGCTATGATAAAGAATTGGAATTGCCTAGAACATGGTAAGACCTTGCTGTATCTAATTAAAGTGGCTGCTAAAAAACAGTTACTAGAAAATGGAAATCAAAATCTTAACCAACTATATTAGAAGTAGTGAATATAGTAAGAGAGAGAAAACAACTGGAATTGAGATATTTAGAAAAAGGTAGGACCAAACTACATGAGAAAAATGGGAATTGTGGGAACAGTACGTACAGAGGATGAATGAAGTTTAAAAGAAGGCAGGACTTAAATGAGCTATGTAATGTTTTAACTGAAAATGATTGGGTAGATTATAAATGATATGTAATGTTTGCAACTGGGAGTGTGTCAGTATAGTTTGTGATGTAAAATGCCTGCAACTAGGTTGTAGGGTTGTGTCGGTGTGGTTTGTTTTCATTTATATAAATGCATGATTGCTTAGGTTGTAAGTGATGGTTTAACAAAGATGTTTCTTGTTTAAAAAAAATAGGTCAGGAATTGACTAATTTATTTAATGTTGCTTAGGTTATATAATGTTGGGAGGGTGGCCTAATGGTTAAGGTGTTTGCCTTATAAACACAAGGAGCAGGGTTTGAGTCTCATAAGGGATAATTGGCTAGGCTTAAAATGGCTCGCAAGGGCAGTTAGCTTAGTACTAATCTATGAATCTATGACCCTCTATAGCGCTGAAATATAGCAATATATGTGAAACATAATGTTTGTTATTTTTAACTTGTTAATACAGTTTGCTTACTTTTATGTTAATGTAAACGTGCCTGTGTCACAAGTGATAATTCAATAAAGGTGCCTATGTGGCTGCAGCCCCCCCCTTTTTTCTTTTTTAACTGGAAAGAGCTTATGGCAGTGTAAAAAGGCCTGATAGCTTTCAAGGGCGAATGAGAACCAGGGGACCTTTAGTCAGAACAGATGACACCACAATTATGTGGTACATGAACAGGTAGGGGGGACCCACTCTTACCCTGTATGCCACCTAGTGATGCAAGTCTGGGAAACAGCTCACACTCTGGGGTTGCACCTTCTGGCACTGTACCTTCCAGGATCTCAAAATACTCTAGCAGATCACCTTAGCAGAAATTTGATGAACCCCCATAAACAGCATCTGCATTGGGAAATATTTCTCAGCATGACCCAGAGTTGAGGAGACCAACAAACAGACCTCTTTGCCACCAAGGAAAACGCTGAACTGGAAAGTTTCTGTTTCAGAATGAAACAGAAATCAGCCTGAAGAACAGATGCTTTCTCCTTCCTTTGGACTCATCTCTTCATTTATGCATTCTCTTCCTTAGCCCTACTACCTCAAGTACTTCTAAAGATAAGAGAACAGGGCTCAAGGGCAATACTGATAGCCGTAGACTGGCCCAGACAGCACTGGTATCTTCTGCTTCTTGAACTAACCAACCAGAGTCCATCCATGGCTGTTGCCTCAGAGAGTAGACCTTCTTACTCAGGACAAGGGAAGGATTGTGCACCTCAGCCTGGAGTTGCTCAGCCTTTCAGCTTGGATAATTCCACAGTATCCAGGAAGAAGCTTACTGTAAGCGAATAGGTTCAGAACATTCTCAAAGAATCTAGAAGGCCTAGCACTAGGAAATCGTACTCGGCTAAGTGGAAAAGATTCTCCATCTGGTGCCAGCAGCAGAAACACAATCCTGATGCAGCTCAGATTGGTAACATTCTAGATTACTTGGTTAGTTTAGTTGATAAAGGCCTTTCCTAATCTTCCATTAAAATTTCATGTCCAAGGTGGTCACTGGCACTTCTTGAAATCAAGCCATTCACCTGCTTACATTCTTTCCCAACCCCCAGAACAAAGGGAAGGAATACTTCATTCTTTGGATGCGCATAGGCAGCTCTGCTACGATCTTCACACAACAAGAGCCTTGAGAAAATCTGACCATCTTTTTGTGACCTTTGCTCCTAGCTATGAGGGAAAATCAGCTTCTTAACAAGCTGTCTCAAAATAGATCTCCCACTGTATCTCTTTGTTACAGCCATCATGGCAAAACATTTCCTGAGGCCGTCAGTTTACACTCCACTAGGGTTACTGCAACTTGTGCTGCCTTTTTGAAAGGGGTCCCTACTAAGGACATTCTGGAAGGTGCCATCTAGTCATCTTTGCATATCTTGACTAAACACTGCCACTTGGCAGCCTCTTCTAGCTCCAGAGCAAGATTCACCACTGTCTTTCTCTCTTCTCCCTAAACTTTCCTCCCTCTTTCCAGCTTTGGGAGGAAAGTTTAGGTCTTCCCACAAGTCAAGACTGCAACAGTGAAACACAGAGAATATAGTACAGTTGTGTACACTTACCATAAATGTAGATGGTCGAGTATATTCACTGTTGCAATAATCTTTCCCTCCCTTCTTCCCCCTTAACCTACTAGGTAGTTTATTTATAACCTCTTTTCTAGCTAAGAGAATGCCCCTTGGCCTCTCTTCCTGTAGGGGTTCTCTTCTTCATTTCCCTGCCGCTCACTTGGGGCTCCTACCTGTTAGGGGACAAGAAAGAACTGATTTCATGACGTAGGCTGTCTCCCTATATACCCAACAGTACTGATGTCAGTTAGGGAGTCTGCTAGCCTTAGGAGGAGGAAAGAGTTTTCTTTGGCTGTCGGGTTAGCCAAGGGCTTTGACGGCAGGAAATTCCACAAGTCAGGGTGGCAACAGTGAATACACTTGAACATCTATATTTATGGTAAGAGTACACCATCTCCCAAATGGTAATGAAAGCTGAGCTCTTGATTGCTTTGGGAAGATAACCTACATGTCTACTTCCATAGCCAAAAGGGTCCTTTACTGCCAGTTTCATATGATTAAATACCAGGGATCCCTTTTGTATTAAATGAAACTTAAAGCAGAGAGAGTAAAAGACAAGGCCCTTCAGAAGGAAATGTGATATCTGTGTGATGCCAGCTCCCAGGTTGCCATGCATCCCTTAAAATATGGCTATGATGCCTTGAAAGCAACCAATAGGGCAGGAGCCGTGGGGTCTGTTGTTAAGAGACATTGTTGGCTTGAGGGAACAGTCCCACTCTGAGCTTGTAAAGGCAGAGATTCCTGATGCATCTCTTGACAAGGATTTCTTGTTTTATCTCCTTTGCAGCTCAAAAAGTGTGAAAAAAACTGGAGGAAAAGATAAAGAGCATGCAGACTGTCAAGTGTACCTCATTACGAGGAACATACCTCATTTGGGGTCTTAAAAAGTTCATGTTCCTCAAAGTTCCTGGAAGTTCCACATTGAAATACTCTGTCACACATTTAGTGTTAGGAATTTTTTTTAAGTGAAATCCATGGTAAGTATAAATTAATCATATTAATTCATTAAAAGATCTTTAGACATAAAACCAGCATATTTAACCATCCTATGGCCTTCCTAGTTGAAAGTGTTAGTAAGCCATTAGTATGTGTTCCACATTTTGCCCATTTGTTCCACATTATGAGGGCTAGTGTTTCTCATTTTGGAGATAGAAGGTTGAGAGCAATGTGTCAAAGACTTTCTGCAGGATCCCCTTGCCTAGATTTAACAGAAACTGCCTTAGGAAAATGTGTTTCTTTCTCTTAAGCCAGTCGAAAGGAAGGGTAGGAAAGGAAAAAATGATACATTTTCCTAGAAATTGGCAGTCTGATTTGAGAACAAAGCCTGGAGGGGTCAGTCTCGGGGTCCCAGCAGATAACAGCTCTGACTCAGCAGTGTGCTTCCCTTCCCTCCATCACCAGGAGAATGGGTAGGTGGCAGGTTGTTCCTGATATTCATCGTGTTACCCTGCTGCAGTCATCACACTTGGGTTATCCTGCCGTCAGGCGGTCCCGCAGTTGGCCCGAATTCCAAAGACTTGGTCTAGCGTCGGTTGCTGTCGCTTCTTCCCTGACGTCAGTGCGCCCGGGGTATACAAGAGGCATCCGACACCATTTTCTTCAGTCTTTCTTGCCATGCGATGCCAGAAGCAGAAGCAGTTCGCAAGTGCCGGTTAGCTGACACCTGAGATTTTCGATTTGAATTTCAGTCCGAAGTCTTCAATAAAGCTAAGTACCCCGTTGGGGAACATTTTCTTGCCTCAGTCCGATGTCAGAAAAAGTTAACAATTGCATTTCTTGTGGGAAGCAAATACCTCATAAGGACTTCCACTCCTATTGTATTCCTTGCCTAGGCCCAGACCACGACGTCACAGGTTGTCGGTTTTGTGCTAGGTTTAATAAACGAACTATCAAACGCCGTTTTGATTTCGCACGGTATTACTTTGGTAGGAAATTTAATTATATCATGCCGTCGGAACAGCCGACGACCGCAATTCATAAAAAAACACAAGGATAAAGGCAGGCAGCCTAGGAATAAGCCAGACCCCGAGGCCTCTGCTGGGCCTGTCTCCGGTTTTCAGTGAGGCACCTACGTAGCCCCTGACGACCGCAGAACTGGAACCCCAGACAGCTGCGGATTCCCAAGCGGAGTCTACTAGACCGACGCAGCCATCTACCGACACCAGAGCAGAACTAGACACCGGTGCAGAGGAAACACCTTCGGTTGCAGAAGGTGTCTTCAGACCGACTACACTCACCATTAAATCTTATGCTAAGCTTAAAACTCCTTTAAAACCTAAGAAAACTGTTAATCAGTCTACAGTTCAAGGCCCCATGCCTAAGAAACAGATGCTTAAGATGGCTGAAGATTTAATTACCCTTATCAGGGGTTCCCATCCCCCTCCTGATAAAAGACCAAGACAAGAGGAGGATTATGCATCCTCTGACCAGGTTTCTCTCTCCTCAGATTCTTCTGAGGAACAGGATTACCCTTTTCCACCTTATGAGGATTCTGATGCTGAAGACTCTATTCCCTCAGCATCTCCCCCTGAAGACTACTCCTTTGGGGAAGCTTTACATAGCATGAGGGAACATTTCCACTGGGAAGGCCAGGATTACTCAGATTCTAAGAAAAGGCTCCGAGAGTTCCTTTTATTACCCCAGCACAGACCTCTTGCTATCCCTCCTGTTTTAGATATTGTGGATGATGTTTACTTGGAGTCTAGTTTAAATCCAGACTCTCTACCTCCTGCTCCAGCTAAACCAGACAGATACTACAGAGTACCTGACTCACACAAATTCCTTTACAAAAGCCCTGTAGCTGACCCAGAAACTATTTCCCAGGGTCCTAAGGGAGTAAAAGCTTCTATGGCTAAAAATCCTGTGCCCTCTGAAAGAGATTCCAGAGCCCTAGATAGATGGGGAAAGAAAATATACACCTCAGCAATTCTGGCTATGAGAGCATTAAATTGCCAGTTTCACATGTTGAAATATCAACAATTCCTGATGTCTCAGTTAAAACAAAAAATGAGCACACATTCAGAACAGCCTGAATTCAAGGAAATGCAGGATCTGTTGCATGCAGCTGAACAGGTGGGCAAGCATACTTTACAATGCGGATTTGATTCATTGGAAGCTTCCTGTAGACCAGCTGTTACTGGCTCTGTCATACGTAGACATGCTTGGTTAAAAGAGCAAACCCTCCCTAACCATGTTAAAGCAAAATTGTTAGATGCACCTTTACAACAGGATGTATTATTTGGTGTCGAAGCAGAAGAGGTTTTAAAGAAAATGGAGGATAAGGCAAAGTCTATGCAAATGGTCAAGGATTTTTTTGCAGGTACAACCCCCTCACTTCAGCAGAAATTGGCCAACAAAAAACTGGTCCTTTCCAGCTTCAGACAGATCACAGAGGGGCAAATACAGACGCCCAAGGGGCAGAGGTCAGTCACAGGGCCCTTACAAACCTCTCCAATGGGGTTCTGCTACCCAGAAAGGAGGAGAAGACAGGCCCCAAGCTAGCAGAAGGCAGACACAATGACTCTATCCTCAAACTACCAAGCAAATCTCTCCTGGCAACACCCTTGGGAGGAAAACTAGCATTTTTTGCAGACAACTGGCACATCATCACAAAAGACAAATGGGTTCTAAACATTGTCTCTCAAGGATACAGATTCCACTTTCATACCTTACCAAGGATCAAAGGAATGCCAAACCTGCCACCAAATTAATGGGCAGAGGCACAAAAACAAATTACAGCTCTCATGAACATGAGAGCCATTCAACAGGTACCTACACAGGAGCAAGGACAAGGATTTTACTCAAGTCTCTTCCTAGTCCCAAGAAAGGACAAAGCATGGAGACCCATTCTGGATTTTTCATCTCTGAACACCTATCTGCAAGTACCAAAATTTAAGATGCTAACACTACAGCAGCTTCTTCCCATGCGGGGCAAGAATGCTTGGCTAGTCACTTTGGACCTCAAGGAGGCATACCTGCATGTCCCTATCAGACAAAATTGCAGAAGATACTTCCGCTTCATTGCAGGTTCAACGCATTATCAATTCTCTGCACTGCCCTTTGGCTTATCTACTGCGCCCAGGGTCTTCACAAAATGCCTGGCACCAGTAATTGCATACTGCAGACAGAGGAATTCAAATATACCCATACCTGGACGACTGCCTTATTCAAGCAGAAAGCAAGGACATTCTTTTAAAGCATCTGGCATTTGTCAAACACCTTCTAAGTTGCCTAGGGTACACAGTAAACGAAAAGAAATCAAAACTAGTGCCCTCACAAAACATAATATTCCTGGGTGCCAGCATGAATACAACGGCCCAGATGGCTTATCTCATGCCAGACAAGCAACGACAGCTTTTTCAATATTTCAAAATAATGGCAACAAAGACCCAACTACCTGCAAGAAAAATTCTGCAGGCCTTGGGATTCATGGCATCTTGCATACTACTAATACCATTTGCAAAACTGCATATGAGGAAATTACAATGGTACCTGAAAAGTGTATGGACTCAGCACAGCCACAGCTTGGAAACAATGATACCACTCATTCCCTGCCTTCAACAGGAGTTTCTGTGGTGGGCACAGGCATGTCACCTCAACAAGGGTCAGCCTTTCACCTTACCCACAGCCAGGCAAACTATGACAACAGATGCATCGGACTATGCCTGGGGAGCACACATGGCAGGCCAGTGCATTCAGGGCAAATGGACTACAAATCAGAGACACCTGCATATCAATCAAAAAGAAATGCTAGCAGTGCAGAATGCCCTAACAGCTTTCAAGGACCTTCTACACCCAGGACAACTACTAATAAAGACAGACAACACCACAGTTATGTGGTACATAAACAAGCAAGGGGGCACACTTTCCTACCCTCTATGCAGGCAAGCAATGACCTTGTGGAACACTGCACTGTCTTACCAGGTTCAGTTACAAGTACAATTCCTGCCAGGAAAGAAAAACACATTGGCAGACGACCTAAGCAAAAACATCATGGATCCACATGAATGGAAACTAGATCCACAAGTATTTGCAATGATAGTTCAAAAATGGGGACGCCCAGACATAGATCTGTTTGCAAGCCCCCACAACCACCAACTTCAAAAATTTTGCACAAGGACCTTCCATCCACTAGCTTGGAAAGTGGATGCCCTCTCATTCAGTTGGAAAACATTAACAGTGTATGCCTTCCCTCCACTACCTCTTCTAGCAAAGTTACTGCTGAAAGTCAGAGTAGAGAGGCCACAAATAATTCTCGTTGCACCCGACTGGCCATGCCAGCATTGGTATCCAATTTTAAGGAACATGGCCCAGGGCCCACCATGGATTTTGCCACAAATTCCTCACCTGCTCACCCAGCGAGACAATCTGATTCTACACAGCCAGCTCAAGACTTTAAACCTGGCTGCATGGCAAATTACCTAATCAACCAGCCAACACCTTTATCCAAAGCTGTTATGAATGTCATTCTGGAGGCCAGGAGGCCCAGTACCAGGAAAGCCTATTCAGACAAATGGAAAAGATTTTGCGCCTGGAACCAGGCTAAAGGCCTAAATCCCCTGGAGCCAAACATCCCTCAGATTCTACAAAATTTAACTGAGATGTTACACAAAGGACTTTCTTTTTCATCTATTAAGATCCACGCCTCAGCAATTTCAGCTTATTACAGCACGGATCCTCCTTTATTTTCACATCCACTCCTAAGACAGTACCTCAGAGGGGCTAAGAACTTAAGACCGCCAAAGAGAGCTCCAACACCTACTTGGGATCTCAACTTTGTTCTGGAAAAGCTTACACTGCTGCCCTTTGAACCAGCTTTTTCAGCTGATTTAACATTTCTTTCATGGAAAACTGCCCTACTACTAGCAATAACCTCAGCTAGAAGAGTCTCAGAGCTACAGGCACTAATGGCAGTGGAACCTGTCCTCATTTTTCATCAAGACAGAGTCTCTCTATGAACTAATCCTTCCTTTATGCCAAAGGTGGTATCCAGTGTGGCCCTAAACCAAACCTTCCCAGATCCCCAGAACAAAGGAGAAAGACTCCTGCACTCTTTGGACATTCACAGGCAATTACGTTACTACTTGGATAAAGCTAAGGCTTTCAGAAAAACTGACCAGCTCTTTGTAGCCTATGCTACAGGATCACAAGGAAAAGCTATCTCAAAACAGACCATTTCTAAATGGATAGGACATTGCATACGTTTCTGCTACACACATCATGGGAAACCAGTACCTGCTAACATTAGATCCCACTCCACCAGGGCTACAGCTACATCAGCAGCCTTTCTCAGGGGAGTGCCAACCAAGGATATTCTGGAAGCTACTACTTGGAGTTCAGTGCACACCTTCACCAAACACCATCACTTACCTCTTTACTCTAAGACTAGAGCTGGTTTTGCCACTGCAGTTTTGCAGGGCCTGCTAGCTTCTTCTAACCATGTTTGACTCCAGCTCCCATCCTTAGCTTTGGGATTCAACCCAAGTGTGATGACTGCAGCAGGGTAACACGATGAACATAGTACAGTTTTGTACCTACCATAAATGTAGATGTTCGAGTGTTCACCCTGCTGCAGTCCAGGTTACCCTCCCTCCATCCCCTCTGAACTAGCTGAACTTATCTGTACCACTTTATCCTATACTACCTCTGTGGTGTATTTGCTTGTACCTAAGGGTTTTGTTTTATTTTTATATAGCCATATGTGTATATATATATATATATATATATATATATATATATATATATATATTTATTTTGCCTACCTGTTGGGGGCACCTGACATCTGGGGCAAGAAAAACTGAAGAAAATGGCGTTGGATGCCTCTTACATACCCCTGGTGCACTGACGTCAGGGAAGAAGTGACAGCAACCGACGCCGGACCAAGACTTTGGAATTCGGGCCGACTGCGGGACCGCCTGACGGCAGGATAACCCAAGTGTGATGACTGCAGCAGGGTGAACACTCGAACATCTACATTTATGGTAGGTACAAAACTGTACTTTCCTCCCCATCATCTTGAA
Source organism: Protopterus annectens (assembly GCF_019279795.1). NCBI lineage: Eukaryota > Metazoa > Chordata > Ceratodontiformes > Protopteridae > Protopterus > Protopterus annectens. Next base: position 600,359,349 of record NC_056741.1, on the reverse strand, counting down.
ATCATACAGGACAAATGGGTATCAGATTTTACAGGTCAGGCTACACCATGCAGCTTATACAAAAAAAAAAAAAGATTTTTAGGCATTCTGCTTGTACCAAAGGATCAACAAAAACTGGTGCAGGCTCAAGTACAAAATCTTGTGACTCCTTTAAAAAAAAAAATTCTCATCCAGAGCTTGATAGAGCAAGTAGCAAAAGGAAAAAATAGGAACATGGTTCTACTCCAGACTCTTCCTAGTCTTAGGAAAGTAAGGTTCTTTGAGACTATCACTAGACCTATCTAGACTAAAGATGGTTTTGCTGGTGCCAGCCCCTTGATCTTTTCAGAGGCTTTTCAGTCACCTTGGATTTAAAGAATGCTGACTTGCACATTTCTATAGCCAGGAAACACTGGTGGATGTTCGTTGTGTTTCACTGTTGCAGTCATCACATTTGGGTTATCTGCCTGCAGGTAGCCCTCAGTCGGCCTGAATACCAGAGTCTTGGGATTTCTGTGTCGGATGCTGTCGCTTCTTCCATGACTTCAGGTTGTCAGGGGTATTAAACATGCAGCCGATACCATTACATCAGCTTTTCTTGCCGTGCAGTGTCCGAAGCAGAAGCAGTTTGCAAGTGCCAGTCGGCCGCCTCCTGAAATTTTCGTTTTTCGAGTTTCAGACCTGAAGTCTTCTAAAAGATAAGTACCCCATTGGGGATCCTTTTTTCTTGCTCTAACCTATGTCAGAAAAAGTTAATAATTGTCTTGCCTGTGGAAAGCAAATACCTTATGTAGATTTTCATTCTTACTGCGTCACCTGTTTAGGCCCAGATCACGATGTTCCTCACTGTTGGTTTTGTGCCTTGTTCAACGCCCGAAATATTCGTTGTCGGGCTATTTTTGTCGCTAAATTCTTTCGCTTTTGTTCTCTGTATTCCAAAATGGCTTCGATAAACCATCCAACTACCGATCTTCCGAAAAAACGTAAGGATAAAGACAGAGACAGACCGCATAGGTCAAAAAATGCCGACAATGCTTCTGTTAAGCTAGTTGCCAGTCCGCTTGTACTCAGTGAGGCGCTTTCGCAGCCCCTGATACCCGCTTCTACAGATTCGCAGGCCTCTACTGAGACCCATTCGGAGTCCAGTATACCGTGAGATGCTTCTTCGACTATGGAACCTGTGGATGTCTCTACCTTGGATGGGTCCGGAGCCGCTGTGCAGGCACCGGCTTCTGAGGGTGTGTTCAGGCTTTCCGATTTTCATATTAAGCCGACAACTTCATTTCAAACCAAAAATACAGAATTTCTCAGGCCCAGAGTTCGCACTACGCCTAGGAAACCGGCGACCAAAGCGCATTCTCAGGCCCACGTGCCTCAGAAACAAATGCTTAGAATGGCTGAAGATCGTATTACTTTAATTAGGGGAAGCCAGCCTTCCCCCTCAAAAAGACCAAGAACTGATTTTCCTTCTGATTCTTCAGATCATGAGTCTGTTGACTCTGATCCTTCTGATTACCAGGATATACCCTTATCTACTTATGAGGATTCTGATGCAGAGGATTCCATTCCCTCTGCTTCCCCACCAGAAGATATTTCCTTTGGTGAAACCCTGCATACCCTTAGAGAGCATTTCCTCTGGGAGTGCCAGGACTACCCACAGTCCAAAAAGAGACTCAGGGAATTTTTAAACTTGTATCAGCACAGGCCTCTAGCCATCCCTCCTGTTCTGAAAGTTGTAGATGATCTTCTTGGAATCCAGCCTTACCCCTGATACTATGCTTCCAGCTCCCAGGAAACCTGACAGGTACTACAGAGTAACTGACTCCCACAAATTCCTCTTTAAGAATCCTACTACGGATCCAGAGACCATTTCCCAGGGACCTAAAGGCATTAAGGCTACAACAGCCAAAAACCCTACCCCTTCAGACAGGGACTCTAGGGATTTAGACAGATGGGGTACGAAGGTGTACACCTCTGCTACTCTTGCCATCAGGGATTTAAATTGCCAGTTTCATATGTTAAAGTATCAGCAACATATTACGGAGCTAATTAAACAGAAAATTATGTTGATTCCTGATTGTGCAGAACATAAAGATTTACAAGAGTTAATGCATTCTGCTAACCAAGTTGGAAAACATACTTTGCAATGTGGTTTTGATGCCTTAGAAGCATCTTGCAGTGCTGCTGTCACTGGGTCTGTTCTTAGAAGGCATGCTTGGCTTAAGGAACAAATCTTGCCAGACCATGTCATAGCAAAATTACTAGATGCACCATTAAACCAAGAATGCCTGTTTGGCAATGAAGCAGAAGAGGTCCTCAAAAGACGGAGGAAAAAGCTAAATCTATGCAAACTGTTAAAGATTTCCTACAGGTGCAGCCACCTAGATTCAGTAGGCATTGGCCTTCTAAAAACTGGTCCTTTCCAGTCCCTCCCAGACATTCCCAGTCCAAACCCAGGGGCAGCAGACCACCAAGATTACAGTCTCAGGGTATGCACAGATCTAAGCAATGGAGTGTTTCCACCGCTAAAACAGGGAGTTGTAAGCCACCATCCTATGGTAAAATCTAACAGTGACTTATCCTTAACCCTTCCAAGCCTTGCCCAAGTACTTGCACCCTTAGGAAAACTTGCCCTGCATGCAAGAAACTGGGAATACATCACCCAGGACAGAAGTGTCTTGAACATTGTATCCCAGGGATACAGATTCTACTTTCACTCACTGCCATCCCCAAGCGGATGGCCAGAACTCCCCCCAAACCAGTGGGGCAGAGGCCCAGAACCAGGTACTTTTTCTTCTCAGTATCAAGGCTATTCAACCTGTCTCAGCAGAGCAAAGGGGACAAGGTTTTTACTCCAGACTGTTTTTGCTACCCAGAAAAGAAAACTCTTGGCGCCCTATCCTGGATCTGTCTATTCACAACACCTTCCTGGTGGTTCCAAGGTTCAAAATGCTTAATTTCCAACAGCTGATTCTTATGCTAGCCAAGGACTCCTGGCTAGCCACCCTAGACTTAAAAGAAGCTTATCTGCACATCCCGGTAAGGGAATCTTGTAGGAAATATCTATGTTTCAGAGCAGGCTCTATGCACTATCAGTTCTCTGCACTTCCCTTTGGCTTATCTACTGCGCCCAGGGTATTCACAAAATGCCTAGCTGCAGCCATTGCATATTGCAGGCAGAGAAAAATTCAAATTTACCCATACTTGGACGATTGCCTGATTCAGGCGACAGTCAGGAATTGCTACTACAGCACCTGATATTTGTAAAGAGACGTCTAACTTCACTGGGGTACATCATCAATGAAAGGAAATCACATCTGGTACCCAGCCAACAGATTGTATTCCTGAGTGTAAGCTTGAACACAACTTCCCAGATGGCATTCCTCACTCCAGAAAAACAAATTTATTTGACAAACTACTTCAATCTGCTGGCCACCAAAACCCAGCTATCTGCAAGACAAAATACTGCAAGCCCTAGGTTTCATGGCCTCTTGAATTATACTAATTCCATATGCAAGACTGCCTATGAGGAGACTTCAGTGGTACTTAAAATGTCTCTGGTGTCAACATTCTCAGTACCTGGAAACAATGATTCCTATCATTCCTTGCCTAAGGGCAGAGTTCCTTTGATGGGCAGAGGCCTGCTACCACAACAAGGGACTCCCTTTCACTCAGCCCCCTGCCGCCCAAGCCCTAACAACAGACACATCAGACTATGCATGGGTGGCTCACATGGCAGGACAATGCATTCAAGGCAAATGGAGCCCAAAGCAAATGCACCTGCATGTCAATCAAAAAGAAATGTTAGCTGTACAGCATGCTCTGACAGCCTTCAAATGCCTTATTCTTCCAAAGCAACTATTGATAAAGTCAGACAACACCACAGTTATGTGGTACATAAACAATCGGGGGAACCCATTCCTACCCACTCTGCAGATTAGCCATGGCTCTGTGGAACACAGCCTTGAGCAATCAAGTGCACCTGCAAGCTCAATTCCTGCCAGGCAAACTAAATTCACTGGCAGACGACTTAAGCAGAAATCTAATGGACCCACACAAGTGGAAACTGGAACCCAAAATATTCAAGCTTCTGATCCACAGGTGGGGGGCACCAGAGGTGGACCTCTTTGCTTCCCCACAGAACTATCAATTGAGCAAATATTGCACCAGAATTACCCACAGCCAAACATGGAAAGTGGATGCACTGTCCTTCACATGGGAAAACCTCTCAATCTATGCCTTTCCCCCTCTGCCCCTCCTCTCAAAGATCCTACTAAAGATCAAACAGGACAAGCCATGGACAGTCCTGATTGCACTGGACTGGCCATGCCAGCACTGGTACCCACATTTGCGAAGTCTGACAATAGTGTCACCATGGCACCTGCCTCATACCCCTTCCTTGCTGTCCCAGCAGGAGGGACAGATTTTGCATCCACCGCTACAGACCCTGCACCTAGCAGCCTGGTTCATCCACTGAACTCATCACCAGCAACCCTCAGTAAACAGGTGTTGGATATCATCCTTGAGGCAAGGAGGCCTAGTACTAGACAAATCCTGTTCAGAAAAGTGGAAAAGATACTGTTCTTGGAGCCATTCTCAGGGAATGGACACAACTGTGCCCAGCTTACCTCATATACTAGATTACTTAACAGAAATGCTCCACAAAGGCCTGTTCTTCACTTCTATAAAATTCATACCTCTGCCATCTCAGCTCATTATAATACTGAGCCCACCCCTATTCTCGCATTCTCTGGTCAAACAGTTCCTGAGAGGACCAAAATTTTAAGACACCCCACCCCCACCCCCGGAGAGCTCCCACTCCAGCCTGGGACCTTAACTTTGTATTGGAAAAGTTCACGCTTCCACCCTTCAAACCTGCTGCAACAGCAGAGTTAAAATTCCTCTCTTGGAAAACAGCTTTACTTCTAGCCATCACTTCAGCAAGAAGAGTGTCTGAATTGCAGGCCCTTATGGCCGTAGAACCCTTCATTATCTTCCATGCTGACAGGGTTTCCCTCAGGACTAACCAATCATTTATGCCCAAGGTGATATCTAGTGTGTGGCTTTAAACCAATCCATTCATTTGCCAACTTTTTTCCCTAATCCTCAGAATAAAGGGGAAAGGATCCTGCACTCCCTGGACATGCACAGTCAGCTTACATTCTATCTGGATAGGACTAAACCTTTCAGAAAATCTGACCAGCTGCTAGTCAGCTTTGCTACAGGGGCAGAGGGCAAGGCCATTTCAAAGCAAACTATTTCCAAATGGATAGCACACTGCATCCATTTCTGCTACAAATACCATGGGAAACCTACCCCACAGGGGATCAAAACACATTCCACTAGGGCTACATCAACCTCTACAGCATTACTCAGGGGAGTCCCTACCAGGGACATCCTAGAAGCTGTGTCCTGGAGCTCTGTACACACTTTCCCTAAGCATTACCACTTACCTATCTTATCTAAATCCAGAGCTGGATTTGCCACAGCAGTCTTACAGGGCCTGCTTGCCAACCCTAATGCTCCTTGACTGCCTCCACCCATCCTCAGCTTTGGGAATCAACCCAAATGTGATGACTGCAACAGTGAAACACGAAGAACATAGTACAGTTGTGTACACTTACCATAAGTGTAGGTATTCGAGTGTATTCACTGTTGCAGTCCTGGTTACCCTCCCTCCAGCCCCCTGACTTCTCTATACTTCTACCTATCCTTTTTGTTTGGCCATATTTTATATCATTGGTATTTGCTTTTTGCTGGGGGGGGAGGGGGTTTCCACACCACGTAATTGCTTCCTATTTTGGGGTCTCCTGACATCTGGGGCAAGAAAAACTGATGTAATGGCATCGGCTGCTTGTTTTATACCCCTGACAACCTGACGTCTTGGAAGAAGCGACAGCATCCGACGCAGAAATCCCAAGACTCTGGTATTCAGGTGGACTGAGGGCTACCTGCAGGCAGATAACCCAAACGTGATGACTGCAACAGTAAATACACTCAAACATCTACATTTATGGTAATTTGCCTTCTGCAGTACAAAGGATGTCCATATTTACCCATATCTGAGCAACTGCCTTATCCAGGAGTTGCAGGCATCTTTTCAAGTTACCGTGGACTGCTTTGCCAAAACAGGCTTCTCTCTGAGCCTTCAGAAATCACATCTACTTCCCTCCACTAGTAAGGGTAACTTTTTTTGGAGCTAATCTGGACTCCAAAGATCAGAAAGCTTATCCCCGCAATGAAAATGTCCTCTTCCTGCCCCCATATTTCAAATAAGTAGCAGAATGAAAAAAATTGCAGCCAGGAAGTTCCTAAGCCTCCTAGTATTTATGGCATCTTACATGGTGTTAGAGTTAGTATAATGGTTAAGGTGTTTACATTACAGATGCAAGGTGCAGGGTGTGATTCTCAAATGGGGTAATTGGCTAGGCTTAAAGTGCCCCACAAGGGCAGTTAGCCTAGTACCAATCTATGAACCTATGAGCATACTCAAGTCCCCCTAGCCAGACTCCATATGAGTAAGCTACAGTGGTATCTGAAAAATTGCTGGTACCAACAACAATATTCTTTCTAAGCACTTATCCCCCTACCTCCCGCCATTCATGTGGAGAGAGTTCTTGTGGTGGCTAGAAGATAATAGGGAGTTCAATTTTTGACTGGAGACAGGCACTCCGTTTTTTTACAACAAATGGTTCATATCTTGCCTGGGCTCCCACTCTAGGAAGCAAAAGGTTCAGGGCATTTGGGAAACCAGACTAGTACAGCAGCACATTATCAGAGGAATGATGGCTGGATTAAGGGGTCTGTCAGCATTCAAAACCTACTGGAGCCCAGGTCCCTTACTCATAAGGACAGACAATACCACCATGATGTGATCCTTAAACAAACAAGGAGGAATGCAGTCATACCTCTTGTGCAGACTAGCCATGCAGGTGTAGGAACAAGCACAAAAGATTGGTCTTACTCTCCTGGTTCAATACCTCCCGGAATAGGAAAATTACATGACAGAAGCACTAAAATCGTGTGGACCCAAATGAGTGGCTGTTAAAAGGGGAGGTGTTTCTTAGAAGTGACTTATAAGTGAAGTGTGTCAGAAGTAGACCTTTTTCCTTTGTTGCAAAGCAAGTAACTTGGGAAATACTGTACAAGGGCTTCACAGAAGGGAGCAGGGAGGATGGATGCCTTCTTCCCATGGACAGGTGTGTTTTTTTATACCTGTCCTTCCTTACCCCTCATTCTCAGGATACCTGAAAGGATTATAGAGGACAGGTCTGGTATGATCCTAGTGACACCCTTTTGACCCAGGCAGCACTGGCTCTCACTACTGTTGAGTGTGACCAAAGAACCACTATGGGTACGTGCTGCCACAACAAGTAGATCTGCTCACCCAGAACAAGAGGTCCACTATACATCTCCACCTGAACATACTGAAGCTGTCACGGTGGATGATTTAATACTTACTTCCTACAGGCATCTGTTTTCAGAGGACATCTTGTGTATTCTAAAAGAGGCCAGAAGACCTAGTACCAGGCAATTTACACTTCTAAATGGACAGTATTTTTTGACTGGTGCCATAGCAAAGGGCAGCAGCCACTTTGTACTGGGCTTCTCCTGGTCCTTGCTTTCTGAATTGTACAAAAACATTTGTCCTGTGACTCTATTAAAATACACACTTCAGCCATCTCCACTTGTCTGCCTCTGGACCCCTTCTTTACTCTCACTCATCCATGAAACAGTTTTTAAATGAGTTTCTGGACTTGAGACCACTCAGAAACTTGAGACAGCAAATTCGCCCCTGGGGGTGCCACCCATGTTCCACATGAATAGAGGTAGCTGGTGTTGATCATAGACCTGCTCTGTTCATAAAGTCATTCTGTGAACTACCCAAAAAGAACAAATGGGGATACTTGAGATTAACATGTCTAGACTTGTAAAGGTGCTAGGGCCACTAGCTTATTAACCTCCTACGAAGCTATAAGAAAAGACCCAGCACTCCATTCAGATCTCAACTTTCTGCAGGAAAAGCCTATAATCACCCCCCCCCCCCCATCAGCTTTACACGAAGATGCTTACTTGGAACACTGCTCTTGAGTAGCACTAACTTTTACCTTACATATGTCTGAATTAGAGGCTTTAATGTCTAAGGAGTGTTGCCTGATTCTTCCTAAGAGACAGGGTTACCTGCTGCACAACTCCTTTATGCTTGAAATGGTGTCTGAGCTTTCCCTAAATCAGACTGTAAATCTGTGTGTTTTCTTCCCTTTTCCACAAAATAAAGGTAAAAGGATGTTACATTTCTTAGATGTGCATAGGCAACTCATAGTTTACTTTGACAAGCCAAAATGTTACAGAAAAGTAGACCTTCTGATTGTCATTTGCTGGGAAAACCACATCTAAATGGATTGCTAAACTTATTTCCTTTTGTTGGAAAGCCAACACCAAACCATGTCAGAATGCATTCCACTAGGGCTGCTGCTACCACCACTGCCATTCACAGGGGTGTTTCCACTCAGCACATACTTCAGGCATCACCTTGAACCTCTATCCACACCTTTTCCATACACTATAGTTTGGGAGTTATGGCCAGGGCAGGATTTACCTCAGCCATCCTCCAGGGTTTGATTTCATCTGGACCAACTTGTAGCCAACCTCCCAAAAGTCATTACTGCAAAAGTAATTTAAAAAAAACATGGTATAGTTGTGTTAGGTACTTGCCATAAATATAGATGTTTGAGTAGCTTCACTGTTTCAGTGCTACTTACGTTCCACCTATAGCCTTCTACTTTGCACCTAGGGTTATTGTGGTTAGGTATCCTTCCTTTCCTTAGCATTCTCTCACCCCAGGTAGGTCCGTTTTCATATATCCCGATGCAGTCTAGGCACAGATCTGGGTAGGTCGTGCTCCAGGTACCCTGGAGAGAGAGTGATTTCAGACTATGGCAAAAAAGACCTGAAGATGGCTTTGGCTAATGATCCTTTGTACTTCTGATGTCCTGACATCAGAAGGGGAGGGCATCCTTGTGGTCATGGTAGAGGTGAGATCTGTGTTATTTAGGCTGGCCTCAGGCTTCTGGAAGACAGGAAGCCAAAGGGTCTTTACTGCAGCAATTAAGCTACTAATACATCTACATTTGTGGGCTAGTATGTAACACAACTGTACTTTCTCTGTCCTTATCAAAAATCTACTGTTATAGTATGTACCTTCACACAACTCATTATTGCTTTATTTCTTGGTCTGAGATTATACCTCAGCTATAACATGCTCTTTATGACAAACTGTGCAAAGGAGTATGATTGCCTTTCTATTACAGAAGGTCTTCAGGGGATTTCCAGTTGCAGCCTTAAGAACAGTCATGCTTTGTGAAGGAATTCTAGCTAAACCCAAAATTCACAAAGACTATACTTTGTTTCTTGAACTGTCTATGGCTGTTGTTATTCTGTATTTCTTGTATGTTGTTAATGGATCATTGCCATGTTTCCCCACCCCGCAGTATCTTTACATGTTTTTTGTTAGCTTTGTTTAACTAACAGTTATTTTGTATACAGTTTTTGAGACTGCACTGTGTACATATATTCTGCTATATTCATTCATATTTACTGACATAATTCATTTCAGGGTTGAAAGGGAGATGGGAGCTGTCCCTGCACTCTTTGAGTACAAGGCAGAGAGCTTAGTTTTGGACATGTCAAAAGTCTATCGCAAGACACACGTGTATAAGCTCACGTGTGACTGCTTGAACATACACATCAGCTGCCTGCTTTTTGGAGGCACCAGTTCAGGTGTGATACATCCTTGGAATGTGAAGGAAAATACACCACCCAATGAGGGCACGGGGTAGATATGCAGATTGTTCACAGGAGAAATCTTAATTAAGGACTGAATGTGGAACAAAACGCTGAGGCAGCAGTGGTGTTATACCACTGTGCTAGCCTGTCCTGTTGCAGCAGAGTTAAAATTTGTGGCTATTCAAATTTTCCCTTTGAAAAGGGACTGATATCTAGACGGACCACCTAGTTACCAAATATAAATGAAAATAAAAGTAAATAGGCCTACTTTGACTAGCTCGAGTTACTTGTTTTTCTGTTTACACAAGCAAGTCAGTTTAAGCTTGTTGACTGTTTGCTTCTTATTTTATCAATGCATTAAGACTCCACATATGAGTACCTATTCTTTTCCGAGATTACTTTGTAGTGGTGAAGTAGAATCACAATTTAGTCAAGAATGATTCTTTTTATCTGAGTTAGAGCAAACTTGGAGTAAGAATATAAATATGGAGAAAGGTGGGATCATAGTTTCCCAACAGGGATTGCAGGGCTTTCTCCCATCTGTAAATCTATAAGTGCTTATTTTTGACTTTTGTATATACATATGCTCAAATTGCCAGTCTCTTCAGGTGCATAGATATACAACTTAAAAGTATTTTAAGGTAAATCATTACAGTATGTTCTTAGATGTCCAAGTATACCAGCTGATGAAGTTTACACTTAACTTGCTGATTAAGTGTGAGGGTTTTAGTCTTTCCTTGGAGAAGAATTGAGAAAGCACTCCTTGTGGTGTGATCTTTTTAGAAAAGTTACTTTAGTTGTTAGATGACTGTGTCCAGAGGTCATTGGTAGAAGACAAGCAGACCTACCTTCACGTGAACTGTTTTCTTTCAGTGAGTTGCATCCAAATTTATGTTGATGTTTCACATTTTTAATAGGTTGTCGAACTTAGTGGAGACTCCAAAAATTGTGAGGAAGCTATCCTGGGTGGAAAATCTCTGGCCTGAGGAATCTGTTTTTGAGAGGCCTAGTGTGCAGAAGTACTGTCTTATGGGTGTAAAGGATAGCTACACGGACTTCCACATAGACTTTGGTGGTACATCTGTCTGGTACCATGTGCTGAGGGTATGTTTATTGTTTATACTTCTTCCTAGTCATTCACAGTGTTGAACCAATGTATGCATGCCTACATTTGGTGTTTTTTTTTTTTACTTTTGTTTGAGAGTAGAAGTGAAAAAATTGCATGCTTCCAGAATTCAAACCTTTCGTCTGTGCAGAGATTAAGTACATGCTGTATTCTAGAATATATAGAGCTTTGTTTCTAAAATGTAGGCGCTTGTAGTGAAATATGAAAATGTTCATTGTGTGACTGGGATCAGATTCACTGAATTTCACTTTACTTCTTGCCTCTGTTTGGGAAAAATGTGATCCTTCCTTCCTGTTTGTTTACTGGCTAGGCAAGTGATGACAGTCCTATGACACACCACAAAGTTTTGGGTGATACACCAGCGTTCACCAACACCCAACTTACCAAAGAAACTGAATGAACAAAAATGCAAGAAATATGTGACCCTTCACTTATTTATTAAAACACAACAACAAAAAAGTCATTAATTGGTGTTAATCAATTCAAATCAAATGCAATGCGTTCCATATTTTTTCAGTTCAATTCAAAATTACTATTAAAACTAGGGTAATTTTCTGGTACACTGTTTTACCATTTATCAGTGCATATATTATTTTCTGTATTATAAGTCACTGATTTTTCCTTTACTTTTTAATACATTGCACACGATTGGACTGTATTTTTTTTAGATAAATGACTATGTAAAGAATAGTTTCCCTTTTGTCGGGGGGGGGGGGTGACACACCAGCAGAGTCAAGATAAGCATTTTGCGAATTTTTGATACAACGACCCTAAAAGGTTTGCCATCACTGGGTTAGGCAAACTGATTTACTGACCCTTTTCATTTATTACCCAGGCTTTTGAAAGCAATATACAAGAATTCATTGCACAGCAAAAGGAAATATACAGAAAAAAATGGAAATAAAAATGAAGAAATTTACTATATTTTATAGTTAATATATTGACAGTTAAGAAAGTACTACAGAGAAAGACAGTATTATATACAGTTTTGTTCTGTATTTACAAATGTCTAAAATACTTTTCAGTTTGTGGTGCAGTAATAATGAGGTATACAGTTGGATGATACAACTCTAATAAGGTTGAGTTGTTCAGTTACTTGACCAACTTCATGAAAGCAGTAGTATTACTTTGGTGTAGTGCTCCATTGTAACTACCATAGTTTAATGCACATTAAGAAGTCATATCTCTGCCTAAGGAAAATTGAGTATTTGCTAGCCATCAGGGCTTAACATGCTGCAAGTGCTCAGCTTCATGTATATAGCTTTCCCATGCTATAATTTGTACCTGTCCTTCCTATGATACCTTATATTTCTTGTCTCCATTTTCCAGTTTCTACCCTGTGTTAAACATGTTTGGCTGAATTCTGTTGGCCTCAAGCTACTAAGCTTGTAGCTTTGAAAAAGTGATGATGTGAAGTTGTTCAGTCTCGCCTTCATTCTTATTGATGGGTTCGGCGCCGATCCTTGTCTCCGAGTTGGCCAGTTTGCAAAGCTCGAGGTCTCTAGCAGCTTGAGGCCGAAGCCCTATCCCACAATGCACCTCTACCTTCCCCAGATCTAGTTTGCCACTGCAACTGATCGTGCATTTCTCAACAGCTCAGGCCGTTTGAGAGATACGTTCTTCTTTTGTGGAAATTTCTATATTTACTAATTGTTTAGAGTTTATATAAGCTTGTGGTTAGGATAGATTATCCGTTTCCGGATTTTCTTCGCTTTTTGGTCTTAAAACCATCTGTTCTCGTTTGTTGGGCGTTGGCCCTTTTTGGTTTTTGTGTTTCAGCCGTTTAGGCTTATTTTACCCTATACTTTAGCTGAATTAGGCTTTTTGCAGTTTTCTGCAATTTTTTGTTAGCCGGTTAGGCTCTTAGCCGTTTTTAGGCTATTCCAGTTTTTTATCTTAGCCTGTTAGGCTTATCCTGTTATTGCTGCTACAGTTAAGCTGTCTTATTGTACTCTTAGCCAGTTAGGCTCAGTTTCTTTTGCTAACTGTGAGATTGATTGTTTTCATTACTGAGGTTGTGCAGTGTTATTATTATGTCTGAGAAAGCCAAGTCAGGGTTTAAGAGATGCCCTAAATGCAACCAAAAGATGTCTATTACTGATGGACACTCCACCTGCGTATATTGTTTGGGAGAAGTCCATCTCCAAGAAGTTTGCTCCATTTGCCATGGATTTAGTGCTAGGATTTTGGCAGAAAGAAAATGGAAGTTGGTAGAGCGTGGCTTGATTAAGTCTGCATTTCAATCAGACTTGGATTCTGCTTCAGGGAAACCAAAACTCTCTTCTCCTGCTTCGTCAACAAGTTCGGGTCCGAAGGGCTCTTTGGTTCTAAAAGCATATAAGAAAGCTCCTGTCTCGACTCCGCTGACATCGGAACCCGACCGTACAGGTTGTTGGTAGGAACCGGTCCCCAGTCTTGGAACCGGTATCTCCTAGCTTGAGGTCCCCAATTCTGGGTTCACTGGCTCCGTCGGTAGATTCCTCTTGGGCTTCCAGACTGTCTGATTCCAACGTGGATCGTGTGGTACGGAGACTTTTGCAGGATCCAGCGCTAGCTAAAATTCTGTTGGCTTCGACTCAAGCAGCTTCGGAACTGACAAAGTCCTCTCCTGTAGTTTCTGCTCCTCCTCCAACTCGAATTGTGACATCGGAGCTGGAGGAGGCTATTCAGTCATTTGTGGAACCGTCTGTGCCAACACTCACTTTGGATCTGTCTGTACCGACAACCCTGATGTCCTCTGCTCCGGTGGCGGAATCTGGGAGCTGACACACTCCCGTCGGTTCTGGGTTGGGGGGGGGGGTTGAACCGATATGTCGGTTCCGACTCTCCACCTTGGGGCTTTGGCTCAGATGAGTTCTGCTCCTGCCTCTGGCTCGGAGCTGGCGGTTCTGGTGTGGGAGATGTCTTCGCTGTCTTCGGACCCGGGTGCTTCCTTACATCAGAACCGTGGTGCCTTTGATGCCATGAGGAGGGTTTTGTCCCCCCGGACAGCCACAACCTCTGATATGACTACCTCCTTCCGGAAAGCACCAGAATCTTCTCCTTTACCACAGACCCACCATAAGCGTAGGGACCCAGAACCTCAGGATGCCCCTTTGGGGGAACCGTGCTCTTCCAAGACCTCCCAATAAGTTCCCACTGAGGATGTCCCTCGTAAGAGGTTATGTAAGAGGAGACATATAGATTCCCCCCAGGAATCCATCACGTCTGACACCGATTTGGAGGAATCGGGAGGATCCCCAAAGTCCCTCTTTGAGGATATCTCCTTTGGGGATATTCTTGAGATCCTTAAGCAGAGGGGTGACTGGCAGCCCCTGAACCCTACCGAGGATGAATCGGTGCTCCTGAAGGCTTTTGGGTCTCGACCCTCCACCTCTTGGGTGTCTCCGCCCTTCAATGAGTTGATGGAGCTTTTGTCTCGAAGGGCATGGGAGTCACAGGATTCTGTGGAGCCTGTCCCTAGGAGGCCCAGCAAATACATTTCAGCTCCTCAAGATAAGTCCTTCTTATCCAAACCCATACCTGTTGATGCCATGGTGGTGGCGGCAGCCATGAAGAAAGATGTCTGAGACCTCTACGTCTGTCCATCCTCCTAATAGGGAATCTAGGATCATGGACAGATACAGTAAGCGCATGTTCAGTTCTACGACCTTTGCCCTTCGGTCATTGAACTACCTAACCCACTTCGCAAGGCTTCAGAGAGATCTTCTGAAAGAGCTTGGAGATGCTCTCCAGGGTGCAGTAGACATTTCAGTGGCGGACAAAGTGACATCTCAGCTTGCTACCCTCAAGTCTATCGTAAACTCTTCCATGCGCCTCGTATCTTACGCAGCTGATGGGATGAGTAGGGCAGCGGGTACAGGCATTGCTCTACGGAGACATTCCTGGATGCGCTTATGCTCTTTTGCGGAACCTTTTAAGTCATCATTTGTGAATGCCCCTTTCGATGGTTCTTCTTTATTTGGGCCAAAAGTTATAGACTCTCACCAGATGTGAGCAAGACGGAAAGACTCTATCTGCTGTAGGAGTCCATTTTTCTACCCCACCTAGACCTTATCCTAAAGGTCAACGGGGAGGGAAAATGTGGTTCCGTAAGACCCAAGGAGCCTTTCTGAACTCACAAGGTGAAGCCTCCTCCAGGGGCAGAGGAGGAGGAGGAGGCAATGGTGGAAGACGACGCCCACGTGACAGATGGGGTCTGCAGAACCAGGTTGACAGGGATCGTTTCCTTGGCAAGCCCTATCAGCGCTCCTGAAAGGAGGCCCGACTGTCCTGCTCTGGAGGCAGTTGGGGGAAGTTTGTCTTTGTACCTAGGCATCTGGCTAAAAATTTTAGAAGACCGATGGGTACAAAACATTCTATCCAGAGGATATTTCATCCCCTTTCATTCACAATCCAAACCAACAAAAGGAATCCCAGACGTTCCACCCAGTCTATGGGATGTGGCATCAATAGAGGTCCAAAAACTTTTACAAAAAAGAGTCATCCAACCAGTTTCAGCAGACCAGCAAGGATTTGGAGCTAACTCAAGGTTCTTTTTGTTGCGAAAGAAGACAGGGGACTGGAGACGTATTTTGGACCTCAGCAGACTCAACAAATATGTGGTAAAGACGAAGTTCCGGATGGTAACGCTTCAGTCCATACTCCCGTTCTTAGGGAAGGACAATTGGATGTGCTCTGTAGATCTCCAGGATGCGTACTACCATATCAAAATGGCCAGGCTATCCAGGGATCATCTGCGCTTCAGGCTGGGGGCCAACCACTTCCAGTTTTGGGCCCTGCCCTTTGGTCTCACAACAGCCCCCAGAGTGTTCAAATTTATGGCAGTGGTCATGGCTCACTTGAGACATTTAGGAATCCGGGTGTTTCCATATCTGGATGACTGGCTCCTCACCGCTCCCACCAGGCATCAACTTATTCGAGCAAGGGACACTGCCTTAGATCTATTTTTCCAACTGGGCATTATGATAAATTTAGAAAAGTCTGCTTTATTGCCGTTGCAGCGTACAGTGTTTATAGGAGCAGACTTAGACACGGTCAGCATGTCCCTAAAGCTTCCTTCAGAAAGAGTGCTTACCCTGCGACAACAAATTGTGGATCTCCTGTCAATATACAAAGCACCAGCATCTCAGATTCTCAAGTTGCTCAGCACTATGGCAGCAGCGATTATTGCAATTCCCGTGGTGAGATATCATATACACGTTCTTCAGTGGCTGCTATTCACACAGTGGATGTTTCAGGACTTACCGATGAATCACCCATTTCTGATGACCAACTTTTACAAGGACAATCTTCGGTGGTGGCTAACGTCCGGGACTGTGACTATGGGGCGTCCCTTTGTCCTCCTGGCTCCAGTTGCAATGGTGACCAGGGACACCTCACTGATCGGGGGGGGGGGCATTATCAGGGACAGACAGCCCAAGATACATGGCAGGTTCACGAGGCTCATTTGCACATAAACGTCCTAGAGATGAGGGCAGTTCTCTTAGCATTGCAGTCCTTTCAAGACTCTCTTCCTCTAGGCACGATTGTGATTCAGTCAGACAACATGTCCGTAGTCTGGGATATAAACAAACAAGGCGGAACCAGATCTTACCCCCTATGTCGAGAGGCTCTAAGATTATGGAAATGGGCAGATTCCACCCAGTGCTTTCTGATAGCAACGCACATCCTGGGGAAATCCAATGTGATAGCGGACAAACTCAGCAGAGCAAATGTTCTTCGTGTTTTACTGTTGCAGTCGTTACATTTGGGTAATCTGCTGGCAGGCTACCCGCAGTCGGCCTGAATTCCAAAGTCTTGGGTCCTGCGTCGGTTGCTGTCTCCTCTTCCATGACGTCAGGTCGTCAGGGGTATAAAACAAGCAGCCAACGCCATTTTCTTTAGTCTTTCTTGCCACGTGGTGCCCGAAGCAGAAGCATTTCGCAAGTGCCGGTCGGCCGACGCCTGAAATATTCGAGTTTGAGTTTCAGAACCGAAGTCTTCACTAAAGCTAAGTACCCCGTTGGGGAAACCTTTTTCTTGCTCCATACCGATGTCAGAAAAAGTTAATAATTGTATTACTTGTGGAAAGCAAATACCTCATAAGGATTTCCATTTATACTGTATTCCTTACCTAGGCCCTGATCACAATGTGCCTAGCTGTCGGTTTTGTGCTAGATTTAACCAACGCACTATTTGTATTACTTGTGGAAAGCAAATACCTCATAAGGATTTCCATTTATACTGTATTCCTTACCTAGGCCCTGATCACAATGTGCCTAGCTGTCGGTTTTGTGCTAGATTTAACCAACGCACTATTAAGCGTCAGTACAATTTTGCCTCAAAGTATTTTGGAAACAGATTTAACTACCCAGAAATGTTGTCTTATAGCAATCCGACTACCGGAGTACATAAAAAACGCAAAGAGAAGGACAGAGACAGACAGCCGAGGTCCAAAACCGATGACGAAGCTTTTCCTAAGCCAGTCGCCGGTTCGCTGGTACTCTGTGAGGTGCTTTCGCAGTCCCTGATACCCGCTACTTTCGAGTCACAGGGCCCTACCGACACCCATGTGGAGTCCGGCATGCCGCGAGATACTCAAAGTATTGGACCCACGGATGTATCTCCCTCAGATGGGTCCGGAGCCGCTGAGCAGGCACCAGCTTCTGAGGGTGTATTCAGACCTCAACATTTTTATATCAAACCGACGACAGCTGCAAAACCAAAGAGAAAAGCAACTTCTAAAACTAAAAAAAAACGATGCATGAGCCACGTGCACAGGCCTCTATGCCTAAAAAACAGATGATCAAAATGGCTGAAGACCTTATTACCTTGATCACGGGTTCCCATCCCCCGCCAGATAAGAGGGCCTAGGCAAGACACTGATTATGAATCTTCAGATCAGGTTTCTGTTTCTTCTGATTCCTCTTCTGATCAGGAATTATCTTTTCCTCCCTATGAGGATTCTGATGCAGAGGAATCTATACCATCTGCATCACCTCCTGAGGATTATTCATTTGGAGAAACCTTGCATACTTTGAGGGAGCATTTTCACTGGGAGAGTCAAGACTTCTGAGAATCAAAACAGAGGCTCAGGGATTTCCTTCTCCCTCAGCACAGGCCTTTAGCCATACCCCCTGTTTTAGACATTGTGGATGATGTGTTTTCGGAGTCAAGCTTGACCCCTGACTCCTTACCTCTGGCTCCCAGCAAGCCTGACAGATACTCTCAATGTTTTATTTAGAAACCCTGCTGCTGACCAAGGAACTATTTCACAGGGTCCAAAGGGAGTTAAGGCCTCAACAGAAAAAAATCCTGCCCCCTCTGACAGAGATTCAAGGGCACTGGATAGATGGGGAAACAAGGTTTCTACATCTGCAACCTTGGCAATTAGGGCCTTAAACTGCCAATTTCATATGCTCAAGTATCAACATGTTATGGGATTGCTGAAACAGAAAATGGTGATGATTTCTGAATGTGCAGAAAATAAATAATTGCAGGAATTATTGCATGCAGCTGAACAGGTTGGAAAGCATACCTTGCAATGTGGTTTTGATTCTTTAGAGGCCTCCTGCAGGGCCGCAGTTACTGGATCTGTGAATAGGAGGCATGCCTGGCTAAAAGAACAAAATTTGCCTGATCATGTTAAAGCTAAAGTACTAGATGCACCTTTACAGCATGACACTCTGTTATTAAGGCAGAAGAGGTTTTAAAGAAAATGGAAGACAAAGCTAAGTCTATGCAAACTGTAAAAGACTTCTTACAAGTGCAGCCACCAAGATTCAGTAGACACTGGCTTACAAAAAATTGGTCCTTTCATGTGTCAGATAGAGCTCAAAGGGGTAAATCCAGATGCCCTAAGGGTTCCAGATACCAGGTACAGGATTCATACAGGTCAAAGCAATGGGGCGCTTCTACCTCCAAATCTGGAGGAGATAAAGCGCAAACCTACAGTAAACAGTCTCAATGACTTCCCTCTGCCTTCACCAAGCACTTATTTTTTTGGCAGCACCCTTAGGGGGAAAATTAGCACTTTTTGCTCAAAATTGGCAGTTAATAACCCAGGACAAGTGGGTGCTAAACATAGTATCACAGGGATACAGATTCCATTTCCATACTCTGCCAATGGCAAACGGTTGGCCAGATCTGCCAAAAAGTCAGTGGGCAGAGGCACAGAAACAGGTCATTCAGCCAGTACCAGAGCAGGAAAAAGGACAAGGTTTTTACTCGACTGTTCTTGGTACCCAGAAAGGACAAGGCCTGGCGGCCAATACTGGATTTATCGATTTTGAACACATACCTGGACATTCCAAAATTCAAAATGCTGACTTTGCAGCAGCTTCTACCCATGCTGGGCAAGAGTGCGTGGCTGGTGACATTAGACCTAAAAGAGGCATACCTGCATGTCCCATTAAGGCAATCGTGCAGAAGATACCTCAGATTCAAGGCTGGCTTAATGCATTACCAATTGTCTGCACTGCCCTTTGGCTTATCTACTGTGCCCAGGGTCTTTACAAAGTGCCTGGCACCAGTAATTGCATTTTGCAGACAAAGAAGTATTCAAATATATCCTTACATGGACGACTGTCTCATTCAAGCAGAGAACAAGGACATTCTTCTTCACACCTGGCGTTGGTGAAAAGGCTTCTAACATGCCTAGGGTACACAATAAACAAAAAGAAATCACAACTGGTACCCTCTCAAAAGATAACATTCCTGGGTGCAAGCTTGAATACAACTGCCTAGATGGCTTGCCTTATGCCAGACAAGCAAAGGCAACGGACTACTTACTTCAAACTGATGGCAACAAAAACCCAGTTATCTGCAAGACAAATTCTGCAGGCTTTGGGCTTCATGGCATCCTGCATCCTACTGATTCCATATGCAAGACTGCATATGAGGAAACTTCAATGGTACCTAAAAAGTTTATGGAGTCAGCATTGTCACAGTCTGGAAACAATGATTCCTCTCATTCCCTGCCTACAACAGGAGTTTTTATGGGGGGCAAAGGCATGTCAACAAAACATGGGACAGGCCTTCACTCTACCCCCTGCCAGCCAAACCTTAACAACAAACGCATCAGATTATGCCTGGGGGGCCCACATGGCAGGAAGATGCATTCAGGGCATATGGACCCCAAAACGAATGCATCTACATATCAACCAGAAAGAGATGCTAGCTGTTCAAAATGCCCTGACAGCCTTCAGGGACTTACTTCATCCAGGACAACTACTGATAAAGACGGACAACACCGCCATGGTCATGTGGTATGTAAACAAGCAGGGGGGCACGCACTCATACCCCCTTTGCAGATTAGCCATGGCACTGTGGGATACAGCTTTGACTTACCAAATGCATCTTCAAGCTCAATTCCTGCCAAGAAAGCAAAATACTTTGGCAGACGATTTAAGCAGAAACCTTATGGATCCTCACGAGTGGAAACTAAATCCACAAGTCTTCAGCATGATGATAAATAAATGGGGGAGCCCAGACATAGATCTATTTGCCTCCCGTCAAAATTGTCAGTTGAAAAGATTCTGCACAAGGACTTATCACAGACAAGCATGGAAAGTGAACACTCTGTCCTTCAGTTGGAAAAACCTGTCAGTTTACGCCTTTCCTCCACTGCCTCTTCTTCCCAAGGTCCTCCTAAAAGTCAGACAAGAGAAACCAAAGATGATACTATTTGCCCCGGACTGGCCCCGCCAATACTGGTACCCAATCCTAAGGAACTTGTCTCAATACCCAGCTTGGACCTTGCCTCAAAGACCTCAACTACTGTCCCAGCAAAACAATCAGATCCTGCACAATCAGCTCCATACATTGAACCTGGCAGCATGGCTGATCATGTAGATGTTCATCGTGCTATGCTGCTGCAGTCATCACACTTGGGTTATCCTGCCGTCAGACGGTCCCACAGTCAGCCTGAATTCCAAAGCCTTGGTCCGGCATTGGTTGTCGTCGCTTCTTCCCTGACGTCAGTGCGGCAGGGGTATAAAAGAGGCAGCCGATGCCATTTTCTTCAGTCTTTCTTGCCGCGCGGTGCCCGAAGCAGAAGCAGTTCGCAAGTGCCGGTCGGCCAGCTCCTGAGATTTTCGAACAGAATTTCAGCCGAAGTCTTCTATAAAGCTAAGTACCCCATTGGGGAAACTTTTCTTGCCTCAGACCGATGTCAGACAAAGTTAATAATTGTATTTATTGTGGGAAGCAAATACCTCATAAGGATTTTCATTCTTATTGTATTCCTTGCCTAGGCCCAGACCACGACGTTTCTGGTTGTCGGTTTTGCACTAGGTTCAATAAACGCACTATTAAGCATCGGGCTGATACCGCCCGACATTATTTTGGCAGAAAATTCTACTACATTATGTCGTCGGAACCTCCGACTACCGCTATGTTTAAAAAACACAAGGACAAAGACCGGCAGCCTAGACCTAGACCAGATACCGAGGTCTCGGTTAGGCCTGCCGCCAGATCTTCGGTATTCAGTGAGGCGCCTACGCAGCCCCTGACTACCGCAGATTTAGAAAATACAACTACCTCTCAGTCAGAATCTACCGGGCCACTGGAGCCGGTTCCTCCTCAACTCGCGGACGCCAGCCCTGGCGGCGATCCGGAGACTATGGACAGGCCTTCGGTTTCAGAAGGTGTCTTTAAACCGACGACTCTTTCAATTAAGTCATACGCCAAGCTTCCAAAGGTTAAGAAACCGGGTCCACAGACTCCCATACAGGCCCCTATGCTTAAAAAACAGATGCTCAAAATGGCGGAGGACCTGATTACCCTTATCAGAGGTCAACAGCCCCCTCCTGACAAAAGGCCTAGACTGGAGGAAGATTTACCTCCTTCTGACCAGGAATCCATTTCCTCAGCAGACTCTGAGGAACAGGATTACCCCTTCCCTCTCTATGAAGACTCAGATGCTGAGGAGTCTATTCCCTCTGTTTCCCCCCTGAAGACTTCTCTTTTGGGGAAACCCTGCACACCATGAGAGAGCATTTCCACTGGGAAGGACAAGATTACTCTGACTCCAAGAAAAGACTCCGTGAGTTTCTTCTTTTGCCTCAGCATAGACCCCTAGCCGTTCCTCCTGATGTCCTTCATGGATGCATCTGCAGTCATAACAACTGAATCCAGTCTAATCCAGATTCCTTACCTCCAGCACCACGTAAACCAGACAGATACTATCGAGTCCCTGACTCTCACAAGTTTTTATATAAATGCCCTGCTGCAGACCCAGAAACCATTTCCCAGGGTCCCAAAGGGTTTAAGGCCTCTACTGCTAAGAATCCACTACCTGCGGAAAGAGATTCCGGGGCATTAGAAAGATGGGTGAAAAAATGTATACCTCTGCCACCTTGGCCATGAGGGCATTAAACTGCCAATTCCACATGATTAAATACCAGCAGTACTTGCTTACTCAGTTAAAACAGAAAATGATCCCTCAAACAGATAAACTAGATTTCAAAGGGATGCAAGATTTGTTGCATGCAGCAGAACAAGTGGGAAAACATACTTTGCAGTGTGGTTTTGATTCTTTGGAGGCCTCATGTAGAGCAGCAGTCACAGGGTCTGTAATTCGTAGACATGCTTGGCTAAAAGGGCAGACCTTACCAGAACATGTCAAAGCAAAGTTACTGGATGCTCCACTGCAAAAGGATGCGTTATTTGGTGTCAAAGCAGATGAAGTTTTAAAGAAGATGGAAGAAAAGGCAAAATCAATGCAAACAGTTAAAGATTTTTTACAGGTACAACCTCCTCGCTTCAGCAGAAACTGGCCATCAAAAAACTGGTCCTTTCCTGCTTCAGGCAGACCCCAAAGGGGCAGGTACAGACGCCCTAGGGGCAGAAGCCAGGCACAGGGTACCTTCAGGCCTAGACAATGGCAAACAACAACTCAAAGAGGGGGAGACGACAGATCTCAGCCCTTCAGAAAACAAACTCAATGACTTTCCTCTTCGCCTGCCAAGCATAATTGCCCAGGCAGCACCTCTAGGAGGAAAACTGGCTCTTTTCCCACAAAATTGGCACATCATAACAAAGGACAAATGGGTTCTGGATATTATTACCCGAGGGTACAAATTTCATTTTCACACTTTATCACGGATGAGAGACATGCCAAATCTGCCAACAAACCAATGGGCAGAGGCACAAAAGCAAATTTCAGCTCTCATGAACATGAAAGCAATTCAAAAGGTACCTGCAAAAGAGCAAGGTCAAGGATTTTACTCAAGACTGTTTCTAGTACCAAGAAAGGAGAAAGCCTGGAGACCCATCTTAGACCTTTCATTTCTAAACACGTACCTGGACATTCCCAAATTCAAAATGCTCACACTACAGCAACTTCTTCCCATGCTGGGCAAGGAGTCTTGGCTGGTAACGTTGGACCTCCAAGAGGCATACCTGCATGTCCCTATCAGACAAGATTGCAGAAGATACCTCAGATTTTTGGCAGGCACAACGCATTATCAATTCTCTGCATTGCCCTTTGGCTTATCTACTGCACCCAGAGTATTCACGAAATGCCTGGCATCAGTAATTGCATACAGCAGACCGTGAGGAATACAAATTTATCCATATCTGGACGACTGCCTGATCCAAGCGGACAGCAAAGACATCCTACTACAGCATCTGGCATTTGTAACAAAGTTGCTAAGTTGCCTAGGGTACACAGTAAACAAAAAGAAGTCAAAACTAATACCCTCACAAGAAATAATTTTCCTGGGTGCCAGCTTGAATACAACGGCCCAGATGGCTTACCTCACGCCAGACAAGCAAAAACAACTGGCTCAGTACTTCAAAAACATGGAAACTTCTACCCAGCTCACTGCAAGGAAATTCCTGCAGGCATTGGGGTACATGGCATCCTACATTCAACTAATTGCATATGCAAGGCTGCATATGAGAAAATTACAATGGTACCTAAAAAGTGTATGGTCCCAACACAGACACAGCCTCGAAGCAACTATAACTCTCATTCCCTGCCTTCAAAAAGAGTTTCTATGGTGGGCTCAAGCATGCCAAGCAAACAAGGGCCTTCCTTTTGTCTCACCTCCACCAAACCAAACCTTGACAACAGATTCATCAGACTACGCCTGGGGTACACACATGGCAGGACAATGCATACAGGGCAAATGGTCTGCAAACCAAAGGCAACTACACATCAATCAAAAGGAGATGCTAGCTGTAAAAAATGCACTAACAGCCTTCAAGGACCTTTTGCATCCAGGACAACTTCTAATAAGGACGGACAACACCACAGTTATGTGGTACATAAACAAACAAGGAGGGACGCACTCCTGCCCACTATGCAGACAGGCAATGGACTTGTGGAACACAGCATTAACTTACCAAGTACAACTGCAAGCACAATTCCTGCCAGGAAAAGAAAACATTTTGGCAGACAAATTAAGCAGAAATTTGACAGACCCTCACGAGTGGAGACTACACCCACAAGTATTCTCAATGATAACTCAAAAGTGGGGACCGCCAGACATAGATCTTTTTGCCTCAACCAACAATTGCCAGCTACAAATATTTTGTACAAGGACTTACCATCCCCTGGCCTGGAAAGTGGATGTCCTATCATTCAGTTGGACAGCATTGTCAGTCTACGCCTTCCCACCTCTGCCTCTACTCACCCAGGTATTACTGAAAACCAGATCAGAGAGACCACAGATGATCCTCATTGCCCCGGACTGGCCACGTCAACACTGGTACCCACTACTACGAAACTTGACTCACAGCCCTCCATGGATCTTACCTCATTTCCCTCTGCTGTTAACCCAACAAAACTCTCAGATCCTTCACAGTCAGCTAAGGACCTTAAATCTAGCTGCATGGAAAATACCTTAAATTATCAAACAACACTTCTCTCAAAGGACGTCCAGAATGTCATTTTGGAGGCCAGGAGGCCCAGCACCAGAAAAACTTACTCAGACAAATGGAAAAGATTTTGTGTATGGAGCCAGGCCAGAAGCCTAAATCCTGGCATCCCAAATATTCCGCACATACTCCAATATCTAACTGAGATGCTACACAAAGGCCTTTCTTTCTCATCCATAAAGATCCATGCTTCAGCCATTTCAGCTCAGTATATGATACGGTTCCTCCCATTTTCTCTCATCCTTTTCTAAGGCAGTTTCTCAGAGGGGCAAAAAATATAAGACCCCCCAGAAAACCACCTACTCCAACTTGGGATCTAAATTTTGTTCTGGAAAAGTTAACACTTCCTCCTTTCGAACCAGCCGTTTCAGCAGAGCTTCAGTACTTGTCATGGAAGACAGCCCTGCTGCTGGCTATCACCTCAGCACGCAGAGTCTCAGAACTGCAGGCACTTATGGCAGTGGAACCTTTCATCATTTTCCATCAGGACAGAGTATCTTTACGCACCAACCCTTCCTTCATGCCAAAGGTAGTATCCAGTGTGGCTCTCAATCAGACCATACACTTGCCCACCTTTTATCCAAACCCACAGAATAAAGGAGAAAGACTCCTTCACTCTTAGGACATTCACAGACAGTTACGTTACTATTTGGACAGGACAAAGGCCTTCAGAAAATCTAACCAACTCCTTATATCCTATGCACCAGGCTCAGAAGGAAAGGCTATTTCAAAACAGACCATCTCCAAATGGATAGCACATTGCATCCGCTTTTGCTACTCACACCACGGGAAAGCAGTGCCTGCTAGTATTAGGTCTCACTCTACCAGGGCTACAGCACCCTCAGCAGCCTTCCTCCGAGGAGTCCCAACAAAGGACATTCTGGAGGCAGCTACCTGGAGTTCGGTGCACACCTTCACCAAGCACATTACCACCTTCCTCTGTACTCAAAAACCAGAGCTGGGTTTGCCACTGCAGTTCTGCAGGGCATCTTAGCTGCACCTAACCCAGTTTAGCTCCTACCACCCAACCATAGCTTTGGGACTCTACCCAAGTGTGATGACTGCAGCAGCATAGCACGATGAACATAGTACAGTTTTGTACCTACCATAAATGTAGATGTTTGAGTGGTTATGCTGCTGCAGTCCAGGTTACCCTCCCTCCATCCCCTCTACCTAACCAGGCTTTTCTTATACCTCCATGTACTTCAGCCTTTGGGATGCATGTCTATATGGTGTATTTGCTTACAACTAGTACCATTGTTTTGCACTAAGGTATGTTTTGCAAGCTTCTTATTTTGCCTTCTTAGTTTGGGGCACCTGACATCTGGGGCAAGAAAAACTGAAGAAAATGGCGTCGGCTGCCTCTTTTATACCCCTGCCGTACTGACATCAGGGAAGAAGCGACGACAACCGACGCCGGACCAAGGCTTTGGAATTCAGGCCGACTGCGGGACCGCCTGACGGCAGGATAACCCAATTGTGATGACTGCAGCAGCATAACCACTCGAACATCTACATTTATGGTAGGTACAAAACTGTACTTTATACAAACAACACCTCTCAGTAAAGCTGTGATGGATGTCATTTTGGAAGCCAGAAGGCCTGGTACTAGAAAATCTTATGCTGATAAATGGAAGAGATTCTGTGCTTGGAATCAAGCACAAGGAACTGATACAGCAGAACAAACTATTCCTCCGATATTACAATACTTGACTAAGATGCTTGACAAAGGCCTGTCTTTCTCATCAATTAAAATCCATGCCTTTGCCATTTCGGCTCATTACAATACAGAGCCACCAATCTTTTCTCATCCTTTACTAAAGCAGTATCTTAGAGGAGCCAAAAATTTAAGGCCTCCTAGAAGATCACCAGTACCTGCATGGGACCTCAATTATATGTTGGAAAAGCTCACCCTGCCTCCATTTGAACCAGCTGCTACTGCTGATATAAAGTTCTTATCATGGAAAACAGCTCTGCTACTAGCAGTTACTTCAGCAAGAAGAGTCTCAGAGCTACAGGCCCTCATGGCTGTGGAGCCTTTTATCATATTTTACCCAGACAGGGTGTCTCTGAGGACAAATCCATCATTTATGCCTAAGGTAGTTTCCAGTGTGGCTCTTAACCCAACTATTCATCTGCCAACCTTTTATCCAAATCCGCAGAACATGGGGGAGAGAATTCTGCATTCCTTGGACGTACACAGACAGCTAAGATTCTACTTGAGCAGGACTAAAGCTGTAAGAAAAACTGAGCAATTACTAGTGACATATGCTGCAGGATCAGAAGGAAAGGCTATTTCATAGCAGACTCTTTCAAAGTGGATAAGCCACTGCATTCGTTTCTGCTACTTACACCATGGTAAACCTTTGCCCAAGGGCATTAGGTCTCATTCCACCAGAGCTGCAGCTACTTCAGCAGCCTTTCTCAGAGGAATACCAACCAAAGACATTCTAGAGCCTGCTACTTGGAGTTCTGTTCACACCTTTACAAAGCATTATCATTTGCCTCTCTACTCTAAGTCCAGGGCAGGCTTTGCCACTACAGTTCTGCAGGGCTTATAGCCGCACCTAATGCTGTTTAGCTCCAGCCTCCCAAGCATAGCTTTGGGATTCTACCCAAATGTAATGACTGCAGCAGTGAAACATGAAGAACATAGTACAGTTGTGTACACTTACCATAACTGTAGATGTTCGAGTGTATTCACTGTTGCAGTCCAGGTTTACCCGCCCGCCATCCCCCCTTTCATTCTGGAGTTTATCTTTCCTTCTCTATCTTCTACAGCCTATGTGGTGTATTTGCTTGTAGAAGGTAAAGTTTATATTGATGCATGTATATATATATTTTTGCTACCTTTTTGGGGGCACCTGACATCTGGGGCAAGAAAAACTAAAGAAAATGGCATCGGCTGATTGTTTTATACCCCTAACGACCTGACATCATGGAAGAGGAGACAGCAACCGATGCAGGACCCAAGACTTTGGAATTCAGGCCGACTGAGGGCAACCTGCCAGCAGATTACCCAAATGTAATGACTGCAACAGTGAATACACTCGAACATCTACATTTATGGTAAGTGTACACAACTGTACTTTCTGTTGCGTCATGAGTGATCTCTCAAGAACAAAGTAGCAGAAATGATTTTCCACAGATGGGGCCAGCCTTGCTGTAACCTTTTTGCAACCCCCACAAACACCAAGTGCAGTGACTACTTTGCCCTGATCCCTCAACAGGGGCAATCTCCGAGGTACGCACTCATTCACGATTGGCCTCCGGGACTCCTTTATGCATTCCCTCCGTTACCCTGATTCCCAAAGTTTTAAAGAATGCCAGTTTTCTGGGTAGGACACTTATCTTAATAGCCCCATATTGGCCTCGTCAAATTTGGTTCCCCTTTCTGAAGCCTCATCTCCTGGAGGAACCATGGATCTTGGACCCTGTGCTGGATCTGTTGACCCACTTGTCAGGAGCTCTTCACCCTTCTCTTCAGTCCATCAAACTGACAGCCTGGCTGCTCCAATTCCCAGAATAGCCAGGTTACAAAAATTATCAGAAGAAACTCAACATATTCTTTTGTCTTCACATAAATCTTCAACCAGGAAGCTTTATCTCAGTAAGTGGAAAAGGTTTTCCATCTGGGCCCAGCAAAATAACATTGACCCTTTTCTGGCTTCCATTTCAGATATATTGGAATTTCTGACAAAACTGTTCAATGAAGGAGCTGCAGCAGCAATCATCTGAGTGCAACTGGCTGCTATTTCTAATTTTCATATAGGTGATTCTGAAAATGGTATTATGTCTACCAAGTTGGCTAAGGCCTTTTTGAAGGGTACGATGTACTTAAAACCACCTGTCAGATCCCCTACTGCTCCATGGAATTTGAACCTAGTCCTATCCAAGATTATTCTCCCGCCCTTTGAACCTGCTTCTTCTTGTGAGCTGAAATATCTTTCTTGGAAGACCATTTTCTTGGTGGCCTTTACATGAGCGCACAGAATTTCGGAGTTACAAGCCCTTTCTATTAAGCAGCCGTACTTGATATTTCACAAAGATAGGGTTTCCCTCGGAACGAATCTGTCGTTCTTACCAAACATTTGTTCTGAATTCACACTTAATCAAATGATTGAATTACCCGTTTTCTTTCCCAATCACTCAAATCAATTGGAATATATGCTTCACAAACTTGACGTCCATAGACAACTTTGTTTCTATTTGGGCAGGACAAAAGACCATAGAAGGGCTGATCAGCTGTTTGTCTTCTTCTCGAATTCTAGAAAAGGTGTACCGGTATCCTAATCTACCTTGTCTAAATGGCTTTCTGATTGTATATCCTTTATTTACCATGAAGCAGGCATTGCGTTACATGACAAAGTCAAAGCTCATTCTACCAGAGCTGTTCCTACTTCTGTAGCCTTTTTGACCAGGCTACCTATTGATTCCATTTGTGCAGCTGCCACCTGGTCAAAGCCACATACTTTTATATTGCACTACAAGATAGACAAGGCCTCTGGGGACAGAGATTCTTTGGGTCTGCTGTCTTTAGGCAGGTACTCCCGTGAGCCACCCAAGATTATGGTGCTGGGGACACTACCCATCAATAAGAATGAAGGCAAGATTGAACAACTTCACATAAAGAAGTTATGTACTTACTATAACATTCCATGTGAGTTGTTGTTCTCGCCGTCATTATTATGACCCCCCCCACCTACCCCCATCCAATGTCTGTAAGTTTGAGAGGTTCTACATTGATTTTGGTTCTCCTGAGGAGTTTCGTCTCACTACTTGTCTTTATGATTTCCTTGAAATCTGGGATAGGTCTTGCGCTAGTTGGCAGCAAACAAGATCTAGGGAAGGTAGAGGTGCATTGTGGGATAGGGCTTCGGCCTCGAGCTGTTAGAGACGTCGAGCTTGGCAAATTGGCCGACTCAGAGCTGAAGATTGGCTCTGAACCCATCAGTAATAATGAAGGCAAGAAGAACAACTCACATGGAAACGTTATGGTAAGTACATAACTTCTTTTTTTCCTTTCTCCTTTTCTTAAATGTTGTGAGCACAGGTTGACAGCCTTCTTTGCTGCTTAAATTTTGTGTTTTTGTTGTGTTTTTTAAAAATCCTGTTTCTGATAAATACACCTTCTTTTCAGGGGCGTTTTCACTCCTGGCTCTTGCCAGAACCTTTAGTTTTCTCTTGTTTTTCATGCACCTCAGCTACAATTTACTTTGTACCAAATTGAGATTTTCTTAGACAAAGCAAGAAATCATCTTCATGCCTTTTTTAGCTGTGCAAGGGTAGCGGATGCCAAAAAAAATCCCTCTAGCCCCTGATGTGGTGTCTTGACAGGTGTAAGTAAACCAGCCTGTCTCCTTCAGTTCCTCTGGCCCTTTTTCCTCTTTTAGGAGTGTTTTTATTGTGGGCATTGTCATTCACTTCTTTTGATTTTTAACTACAAAACCTTACTTTATTTTATAGGTTTAAGTGTTCAGGCTTCTGTGATGAAAGATTACACTCCTGCTGCTTCTGCTTCTTTAGGTCAATAATCTTGATCTCATCCTGTAGTCAGTGGGCATGCTGTCCTGTCTGTCATGGATCATGGTGCACTGGTTAAGACCATTCTAGATGATGTGCTTTAGAAGCAGAAAGCTTCCATTCTTCCTCTCTCAGTTCTTCAAGAAGCTTAAAGGGGATCTGATGTGAGCACTGTATTCTCTTCAGGACTTGTTGAAAATTAAGGATGTTTGAATTCTGCACTGCAGATGTCACAATGCCATAAATGTCATTCTGTGCTCTCACCTTTTGCTTACTAAGGTGGGCCTTCTGCCTACTCAAACTAGTTCTTTGCTGCCTCAGGTGGCCTGGCATTGGCCTGCCACGCACAGTCTGGATTGTGTGCTCCAGTGTTAGCACCTGTATGGGGCCGTAGCATTGGCTCCATTTTCTCTTACTTCAGCCTTCTTAGTGCTTGCCCTGCCCTGGAATGAGCATGTGCTATGCCGAGTGCTGATTGAGGGTTGAATTGGTCTGTATCAGTGGGCCCAGTGTCAGTTACTGTCATTTTAGGGGACTAGTATTTGTTTTGTTTGTACTGGATATTCCAGCATTGGTTGGGGAAGCAGAGTGTATCAAGTGCTCTGAGGTAGGATTTGAAATGTTGGGGTTTGGCATAATAGTTTAGGTGTTTACCTCACAGACAAGAGGTACAGGGTTTGATTCTCACTAAGGGAAATTAGCTAGGTGCATAATGGTCCACAAGGGCAGGTGCCTTTACTTTATGAACCTATGAACTATACTGGACATCCTGCAGGAGTCGACCCAAGATGTTGGGTTACTCATTACCTGCCATCCTCTGCAGATATGGACATTTTCCTAAATAAAATTGCAAGCAAGCCTGACTAGTTAGTATTTTAATTTCCTGAAGTATGATTGGAATTATGAGGAGGTCTGTCTTCCCTACTGAGGAATCTCATTTTCCTCATGCTTTGAGGATGATGATGGAGATAGGCATTTGGGTCTTTCAGGAAATTTCTTCTTCCTAAAGGCAGTTGTAAGATGCTGGTAAAGTTTTGTGAACATCCTCCAGGGTAGTTTTCTTTGTCTTTGTTGTTGTTATTGCTAATGTAATGAAAGAAACATAGGAGCGGCTTGGACATTTTGCAGTACCCTATGATATCAGTCTGTGTTATATTCTACATGTTTTGTCTTTTACTGGTGGTGCAGTTGTATGGCATTTAGGTCAGATTTGCCTACTTCCTTATTCTCCTTATTTTCTGACGGGTAGGATGGGTTTTAGTTTATCAGACTGCAGGTGTTTTGTATGAAAGACTAACTCAGACACTTAGAGGAGGAATTCCTGAGTGATCTTCTCATTTGGCCAGCTTGCCTTCATCTATAAACCACTGAAGGCCAAAGATACTGCCTGGAAAATCATATTTCTTGGACCATTAGTCCATTAACCTACTCCCCAGTTTCATACTAAACACATCTGTGCTTTCTTTGACTAATGAGCTTATATGATGACACTTAGTCATTTCCTACCAGTATAGTAGGCCTTTGTGGCTAGCTTTGATAATCTGTTTGGCAAATATTGTGAGCACCTGAGAGGGAAAAACTAGGATGGAAGGGCTTTTTGTAGATTATGTATATCCTATTGTGGGTAACAACAAATGTTATATTTAGTGTAAACTCCAGTGCCTGAGGGTGAGCTTCCTTGTTGCTTATTTCTGTGAGGTCAGGGTAGGGCTGTTTCTGCTTAGTTCCTGTTATGTGCTACTGTGGTTAGACTCAACAGGAGTAATGCACAACAGGACTGATATCTGTGTGAACAAAATATTCTTTGGGAGTTTCAGCTGTTATTATGCCAGGTTCATTGTTACCCCCAGTCAGAGGCATGGTAGAAGTAAAATATCATTGCACCACTGGAGACTGACCATTGAATGTGGCACTAGTGGGTGGCAGGCAGTTTTGGAAACATTCTTATGCCGTCTAGGTGGAAAGCACCTGCCAGACATGCTAAGTATTTGGCAAACACCCTGGGTAATGCTGTTTAACTAAATGATAGGACTCTACTGGTGGCTGCTTTTTAATGGAGAGTCCTCTTGGATGTTCTGGTCAGCTGTATGTTAATTCATGCTTAGGAGGTCTGAGGAGTGACTCTAGACTCCTCTTCATGGATGGGGAGGCATTGTGAAAAAACTGGCCAAGTATTGTGCCTTTCCAGGAACTAATCTGTGAACTGAGGGAGTGGAACTAGGAACTAAACCTTCTATTTAAGGGGTAAAAATAAAACATTTCAAAGCTTTGGTTCAAAAGCTCACCCAGACTCTGCCACAGCTTGCTGTGAGGGAAAAGTTAGTTTGCTTTTGATATCTTGTACTTTGTATTACTTTGCTGCCTTTTTCTATTTTTATACTGTGATTTGTTTTCTATACACCAAGTTTTTCTTGTATACTGCTTTTAATTGCATATTAAAACTTGAATAGAGACCACAGCTGTGTCTCTTGTGAGTCAAAACAGAATTTTTCCCACCCTGTTACTGTTATGTTCTTAAACACCACTGTCTTTCTAGTTGCCTGCTCCTTATGTTAATTTGACCATATGTCTCCTTACCTCTCTCCATCCCTGGATGGTGTGAGTAAGCACAAAACTATTAATGTGAAGTTGTTCTGTCTCGCTATTCATTCTTATAGATGGGTTCGTAGGCGATCCATGGCTCCAAGTCGGCCAAATACAAAGCTCGGGGTCTTCAGACAACTCAAGGCCAAGTCCCTATCCCAAGATACACCGTGAGTTACCCCAAATCTAGTTTGCTGCTGCAATGGATCGGAGGTTTTTCATAGCTCGGGCCAGTATAGTTTTTCTTCTGTAGATATTTCCTGTATTATACATTATTGTAGTTTAGGTTTTCTTCATATTTTTCATAACACTTAGATATTATATATTACTTAGCTTTCTTTAGCTCTTTATAGCATTTTAAGGCCATTATTTTATTAAGCCTTTATTATCTCCTTTCCCTTTCTGGTGTGCCTTTTTGGTAGAATAGAAGTGTTTATATATCTAGTATCATAGTTTTAATAGTGTGTTATTAGTGCTAGTAGTTAGACTTTAGAGCCCGTTTCATTTTAGGGCTAATTACTGTTTTACATAGTAGTGTGCTAATTGAGATTTTTCAATTCTTTACAATTAGACTCTTTTTGTCCTTATAGTGCCCGTGTGTTTTAAGGGCTAATTACAGTTAAATACTTGTGTGTGTGTTGACTTTGATAGTTTTTTTCACTTGTGTGTGTAGTTTGATATTCTTACAGCAAAGTTTTCTTGTGTGCATTTGCATTATGGCTGATCAGGATAAGGAAGAGCAACCCAAGTCTGGGTTTAAAAAAATGTCTGAAGTGTGAACAAAAAAATGTCTGTGACTGATGGTCATGTCAGTTGCGTTTACTGTCTGGGTGCTTTGCATTTGCAAGAGAGTTGCTCCATCTGCCATTCTTTCAGTAGTCGTGCCCTACATGAAAGAAAAAGAAAGCTAATTGACAGAGAACTTTTAAAATCATCCTTCCAAGAAGCTTTGGGTGACCATGACAAAACTAGTAAATCCCCAAAATCTTCTAAATCTTGTATGTCTTCTTCTTTGGAGCAGAGAGCCTTGGATCCATCATCATCATAAAAATTATCGACGGCGCCACAGTCTTCAGAGCCGAGCGTCTTTTCATTTCGGAGCAGGTCCCCACTCTTGGAACCGGTTTCTGCAGTACTAGAGTCACCGATCCTTCAGTCGGTGCCACCCTCGATCCATTCTTCTTTGTCCTTGATAAGCTTATCGGATTTGGATGTGGATCGTGTGGTGCAGAAGTTGTTACAGGCACCGGCGTTTGCCAAATTTCTATCGGCTCTGACCCAAGTGGTTTCGGAACAGAGAACCGTTCCCCCGTCTACTTCTTTTCCTCCTCCGAGCCATAACGGTCCTTCGGAGCCAGAGGAGTTGGAACTCATGATTGTGGAGCCTTCGGGGCCAACTCCTGTTCCAGTGCCATCGGTTCCAATTACTCAGACTTCCTCGATGCTCTTTGAGGAATCTAGGAACCAACACTCTCTGGTCGGGTCTGGAGAGGATAGTTGGACCAATCTTTTGGTTCCGACTTTGCCTCTTGGGGCTTCGGCTCAGATGAGTTCAACTCCTACCTCTGCATCGGAGCCCACTGTTCCGGTGCTGAGGGAATCCTCTGTTTCTTCAGATCCAGAGGTTCCCTCCCACCAGAGCAGGGGTGCTTTTGAGGCCATGAGGAGAGTAATGTCCTCCAGGACATCCACAATTTCAGGACCAACTACCTCTTCCCTAAAAGCACTTGTGTCTACTTCTACCTCACAGATCCCTTTGAAGCATGGAGACCCTGAGCCTCAGGAAGCCCCACTGGGTGGTCCTTGCTCTTCCAAGACCTCACCAGAAGCTCCCACTGGTGAGGTTCCCAGGAAGAGAATTTGCAAGAGGAAGCATCTAGACTCCCCGCAGGAGTCTATCACACTATCACATCTGACACCGACTTGGATGAATCAGAAGGGTCCCCACGGTCTCCCTCTGAAGCTATCTCATTTGCAGATATCTTGGAAATCCTAAGGCAGACGGGTGGCTGGAAGCCTACCAAACCTTACCTGAGGATGAGGCAGTCCTTCTGAAAGCTTTTGGGTCTCAGCCCTCCACCTTTTGGGTGTCTCCGCCCTTCGATGAGCTTATGGAGTTGGTCTCACGAAGGGCGTGGGAGTCTCCGGACACCATGGAGCCTGTCCCTAGGAGGCCCAATAAATTTATTTCTGCCCCCCCAAGATAAGATCCTTCTCACAAAGGGAGTGCCTGTTGATGCCATGGTGGTGGCGGCAGCAGCCACCAAAAAGGGGATGTCGGAAATGTATTCCTCTGTCCATCCTCCTAACAGAGACTCTAGGATCATGGATAGATGCGGGAAGCACATGTTTAGTTCAACAACTTTTGCCATGTGTTCACTGAACTACCTCACACATTTCATAAGACTGCAGAGACCTCCTAAAAGAGCTTGGAGATGTACTCTGCAGGGTACGGTAACTGAAGGAGCTACAGACAAGGTTGTGTCCCAGATTGCTACCCTTAATTCTATAGTGAACTCTTCCATGTGTCTGATTTCATATGCAGCTGATGAAACGAGTAGGGCAGCGAGTACAGGAATTGCTCTTAAGAGACACTCCTGGATGCGCTTATGTTTCTTTGTGGAGCCCTTTAAGTCATCCTTTGTCAACACCCCTTTTGATAGCTTGTCTCTTTTTGGGCCCAAAGTTAAGGAAACTCTGACCAGGTGTGAGCAGGAAGAAAAGACTCTGTCTGCCATCGGAGTCCATTTTTCCACCCCTACTAGACCCTACCCCAAAGGTCAAAAGGGAGGAAAGATGTGGTTCCGAAAAGCCCAAGGAGCCTTTCTGGACACATGTGGTGAACCCTCCTCCAGGGGTAGAGGAGGGGGCAATAATGGAAGACGCCATCCTCGCGGCAGAGGGGGGGGGGTCCGGAAAATCAGAGCGACAGAGACCAGTTCTTTAGGAAACCCTACCAGCGCTCCTGAAAGGAGGCCCGGCTGTCCTACTCTGGAGGATATCTTTGTATCCAGATGCCTGGCTAAAAATAACAAATGACAAATGGGTACAAAGCATAATATCTGGAGGATATTTTATTCCCTTTGCCACTCCACCCCCCCTTAATAAAAAAAAAATCCCGGACATTCCACCCAGTTGCAGGGAACAAGCAACATTAGAGGTCCAAAGGTTGCTACAAAAACAGAGTCATCCAACCGGTCCCAGCAGACCAGATAGGATTCGGAACTTACTCAAGATTCTTTTTAGTTCCAAAAAAGACAGGGAACTGGAGACCTATTTTGGACTTCAACAAACTAAACAGATCTGTCAAGAAGGAGATGTTCCAGATGGTCACTCTATAGTCGATACTTCCATTTTTAGGGAAAGACAATTGGATGTGCTCGATAGATCTCCAGGAGCGTACTACCACATAAAAATGGCCAGACCATCCAGGGATCGTCTGCGCTTCCGACTGGGAGCTAATCACTACCAGTTTTGAGTTCTGCCCTTTGGTCTCACTACAGCCCCCAGAGTGTTCACCAAATGTATGGCAGTGGTCATGGCTCACCTGAGGCGTTTGGGATTCCAGGTTGTTTCCGTACTTAGACTATTGGCTCCTCATCGCCACCACCAGGCATCAGCTTATACAAGCCAGGGACACCACACTTACTCTTTGCCATCAAATAGAGATTACCATAAACTCAGAAAAATCTGCCTTGTCATCACAACATATCATTTGTATCGGAGCAGATTTGGAAACTACCACCACCACTTTAAAACTTCCTTTAGAAAGGATATTAATACTTCATCAGCAAATTCTGAATGTCATTTCCAGAGACAAGGTGCCAGCCTCAGAAGTGTAAAATTGTTGGGTATGATGGCAGCTGCAATATTAGCAATTCCATTGGGTCGTATGCACATGCGGATTCTACAATGGCTTCTGTTCACGCAATGATCTTATCAAGAGCTCCTAATGTCACGTCATTATTCTGACAATCACATGCAAAAAAGATCTTCAGTGGTGGCTGACCTCTCTTCAAGTAACAATAGGCCGTCCTTTTATCCTACCCTTTCCATCGGCCACTGTGACCACAGACACTTCTTTGATCGGGGGGGGGGCTTTTTCAGGGAAGAACAGCCCAAGGCACATGGTCCAAACAAGAGACACATCTGCATATTAGTGTCCTGGAGATGAGAGTGGTACTCTTGGCGTTGCAGTACTTTCAGGACTCTCTCCCTCTGGGGACAGTTGCGATTCAGACAAGACAACATGTTGGTGTTTGGTATATAAACAAACAAGGAGGAACCAGGTCCTATCCCCTTTGTTGAGAGGCCTTAAGAGTATGGCAGTGGGCTACATCCACCCAGCTCTTTCTGATAGCAACACACATCCTGGGGAAATCCAACGTGATTGCAGACAAACTGAGCAGGGCAATTTTGTTGCCTCATGAGTGGTCCGTCAGAAAAGAAATAGCAGAAAGAATATCCTGCAAATGGGGCCAGCCTTGCTGCGATCTCTTTGCATCCCCCATGAACGCAAAATGCAGAAGCTACTTTGCCCTGCCCCCCCCCCGGGAGATTCCTCAAGGGATGCATTCGTACACAATTGGCCCCCAGGTCTCCTTTATGCATTTTCACCATTTCCACCAATTCCCCTGATACCCAAATTATTACATAAAGCCAAAGCCCTAGAAAGGACCATCATTATAATAGTCCCTCAATGGCCTCGTCAGAGTTGGTTCTTCTTCCTTTGACCTCATCTGTTGGAAGAGAGCCTTAGATTCTAGACCCAGTTCCAGACCTTCTGATGCACTTGTTGGGGGCTCTTCATCCCTCCCTTCAGTCCTTAAAATTGACAGCTTGACTGCTCCAATTCCCAACATAGCCAGGTTCCATAACCTCTCAACCGAAATGCAATATATCTTAATATCTTTTCATAAGTCCTGTACTAGGAAGTTGTACCTCAAGATTTTCCATATGGGCTTCTCAAAATGGTTATCTGATTTGCATCACTTTCACTTAGCTGCCAGTTTATCTCTACAACACAAAATTAAGGCTCATTCAACCAGAGGTTAGTCCACATCTTCTGCATTTTCAGCTAGGCTACTAATAGACAATATTTGTGCAGCAGCCACTTGGTCAAAGCCTCATACCTTTATCACTCATTACAAAGTCAATAGGGCCTCCAGGGACAGGGCTGCCTTTGATTCTACTGTCCTGAGAAACATACTCCTGTGAGCCACCAGAGAAAGATGGTGCTTAGGACGCTACCCATCTGTAAGAATGAACAGTGAGGTAGAACAACTTCACATAAAGAAGTTATGTACTCACCATAATGTTCCATGTGAGTCGTCCATCTCGCCTTCATTCTTGCTTCCCACTCTCCGACCCCCTCCAGGCTTTTTCAAGGACTGAGATTCATGTTTTATCATGGTTGCTTTGTCTTTCCTATTGTTTTTACCTTAAAAAAGTGACAGAATGGCATATGGTATTATTAGAGGCAGCAAACAAGATCTGAGGTAACTCAAGGTACATCATGGGATAGGGACTTTCCCTCGAGCTGTCTGAAGACCTCGAGCTTTGTAGTTGGCCGACTCGGAGCCGATCCTCGGCTCCAAACCCATCTGTAAGAATGAAGGCAAGATGAACTACTCAAATGGAACATTATGGTGAGTACATAACTTCTTTTTTTGTGAAATCACTCCCCTTAAACTATTTAAATTTATTGGCCATCCCACTGTGTTCCATAGTACCAGAATACAAAAGTAACCACCCCCTTTCAATCTGTAGTGCTCTTTTAAAAATAGTGCTGTTGCTCAGTCAGACAATCCCGCTTAACAAATGTAAAATAAATAAATTTAGACCGCTTAAACTAAAGTTACCCAGTTTCATATCTAACTGCTTGGTGTACACTGCAGTGTTTAGGATAAACCATTTTTTCATCTTACTTTTAAACATCTATTGCAAGACCACCAGGTATTGGCGAGCCCACATTCTGCCTGTCAGTAGTCATCTTGGAATTACTGCTTCTGTTTTCTCCTGGTGAGAGGAGGAGTACAGAGACATTATTTCCTGGAAACTGCTTATCTCCAGAAAGCCTAATGACTGCTTTATAGGTGACACCTTGGAATCTCTGCTTATATTCTGGTCCTGGTGAGAGAAGAAGCAGACTGCATTGATTCCTGACTGTTTCTGGTTGGAGAGTGAGTTCCTGTCCTTAATGTTCCTGATTGGTTTGGTTGCTATTCAGGGCATCTACCAGGAAAAGGCTACAAGCCTACAGACCCTTGCATCCTTTGGGGCAAGACTGTGGATCATTGAACAAGCTGTGGCCTGCTTCTCATCTTGGGAATGGTGCTAACGTTTTGCTTCTGGTGAGAGAAGAAACAAAGGAACATTGTATCCCTACAGAGCAAAGCTGTGGTGAGACCAGCATTAGTAGTAGCCATTGATGCGACTACCATCTTTTCATTTTCATCATTCTTGACAAACTAATTCTTTGTTTTCAGTAAGTACTGCTTGATTTGTTTCTAACTTTAGAATATCCAAATAAATATTTCATCCTTAAATTTTCTGGGTCCACATATTAGTTTCCCCTCAAGTTTTTGACAGTGCTTTGTATAGACTCAGACATCCTGAGTGACATTTTTTCCTATAAAAGCACAATTGAAATTTTTTCAATACCTAGTTGCACACAGGACAACTAGTTTGCAATGACAAGCACTGTCCCCATAGTTGCAAATCGGACACTCCTGACAGTTATTGATATTCTCACTCAAACTGTCTAATCAATAAAAAAGGGTCTATTGCTATGGCTGTGAACCTTTTACTGTGTCCGTTACCAGCTTGGTGGATATGGGCATCCTGAGGCAATGTAGAAATTGCCTCATGTTTACAGACAACCAGTTAATTCTCAAACAAACTGATATGGTATGTGAGAGGTGTATTTACACAATGTCAATGGAGGCAAAGCTCTCACATAAAAGTTCTAATGTCAATAAGGTTGTCACTAGTACACACACAACACACCCATCACACACAATTCAAAGCAGACTTATCAACCCACATATGCTGAGGCACTTAATTGTAACCTTCCTAAACCACAAAGACCTCCTAGATGAAGTACAAGTAACATATGCTCTCAGCAGACCCAAATGCACTCTTTCAAAACAACACCCACATCAACACATAGAGCTACATCTCAAGGAGCCTCTACCTCTTAAGCCCATAAGGCGAGCTACCACACAATCCAACATTCTTGTCTTTGGAGACTCCATCGTGAGGCACACTGATGTCCCTCTCACCAGGCTTAGTAAGGAGAAAGTCATGGCCATTTGCTTATCAGGGGCTAGGATCCGCCACATTACGCAGGCACTCGGGTCATTGGACCACAATTACCAATATGATTCCATCATAGTCCATGTGGGAGTAAATGACCTGAGACTTATCTCCCCAAATTATATGGAGAGATCATGCAGCTATTGGAATATGTGTTTCAGGTTCATCTGAGCCTAGCATTGAGCAGCATTTTACCTTCTGCAAGGATGATGCCACAATGTGAACAAAAGATAATTGACTTTAATAATTGGCTTAGTTTCTGATGTCATTCTAAGGAGGTGCAATATTTGTCAGCATGGAAGGAGATGGTCAACAGACCATGCTGCTTTGCTAGGGATGGTCTGCATCTCTCCCCTCTAGGCTTTTGAATATTAGCTAAAACATTGTCTTACCACATAGTGCCTTTTTAGACAGCACCAAACTGAAAGTACTTCCAGCATTGCAAATCAAAACTAAGAAAATCTCAAGGTAATACTGCTCAATGCTAGGAGTCTAAACAAAAAACTCCACTCCCTAGAAGCTCTCTCTACCCTAGAGAATGCTGACATCCGTGTGGTCACTGAGACATGGTTTAAAGGAATGGAGAGCACACCAACAGTGCTAGAATATAATGCCTTCCACACATTTAGGCCAGCTACTTCACAGGCAGGGACTAAAGGTGGAACTGTCTCTATTTACATCAAAGATGAATATACTTCAAGGGTGGTCAGACAGGACAACACACTTCAGCTGCTCCATATTCAAATCACCATAGGCAAAATCCAATACCACTTCCTTGCAAAGCTGTAGGTCCCCTTCTATGACCCAGGAAACTTGTACCATGTATTTAAACATATTAGAAACACTAACTATCCAACCCAATACCATATTCATGGGTGACTTTAATTGCCCCACTATTAACTGGGAATCCTATACAACATCAAACATACATGCACAGAGATTCCTGGATTTTGTAAACTCAAACTCCCTGGAACAGATAGTCAATACACCAACCAAGGGTGCAGTCATACTGGATCTGGTCCTCACTAATATGGGAGAGTGCTGCACACCCCCAACTGTAATGCCTTCCTTGGTAAAGTCAGACCACAAAATGGTCTCCTTTGAAGTAAAAATAAAGTCTGGACCCCCAGCTAAACCTGGAATATTCATAAACTTTTCTAAGGCTAACCTCCTGCTATTAAGTGAGAACCTGGCAAAATGTCAAGCCCCCATAAACCCTTAGAACACTGCTGCCTATGCAGGACTGTTCACAGAAACCCTGTAGATGCATGTTAATAGCTGCATAGAGGCAGCTGCACCCACCAGGAAGAAGTACAGAACTAACTCAAAAAACAGGAATCACAGAATCAGTAGGCTGTATAACAGGAGGAAGAAAATCATGTAAAAAATTAGAAGGTGCAGCACCCAGTAGGATAAAAGCACTCTCATCAAACTGAACAAACAACTTGAAGGCAAATAAAGTCTACCAAAGCCAAATTTGAGGTAAGTTTGGCCTCCCAGGCCAAGGACAACCACAAAGCATTCTTTAGCTATGTCTGCAACCTCAAAGGCAATACAAAATTGTGTGCAGAGCTCATTGTAAATGGAGCCACCTATACTGAGCCAGAAGACACAGCAAACCTCCTGGCTGATAAATTCAGCTCCAACTTTACCCCCCCCCCCCCTCAACCTTCCCTCAGGAAATATCAAATATAACTCTCCCTCCTATCACTAGGGAACAGGTCCTTAATGCTCTAAGACCAAGAACACTGCCTCAGTGGGCCCAGACAATATCCCATGATGCCTTCTAAATAGCATGAAACATTACCTGTCAAGGCCTCTGGAATTACTATTTAAATGTAGCCTTCAAACAGGTTTTGTGCCTCATGAATGGAGAAAGGCAACAGTCATCCCTCTTCACAAAGGTGGGGCATCTACAGACCCTGAAAACTGCAGACCCATAAGTCTCACTGGACTTGTATGTAAAGCCATGGAAAGAATTATCATGGAGATGATCAAAAGATATAGTAAACTTTCAGACACTAGACCCAACCCAGTTTGGTTTCGTCAAGGGCAAATCATGCCTACTCAACCTGGTGGACTTATTTGAGAAGGTCATCAAAGCAATGGATGAGGGCAAAATTGTTCACACTGCCTACCTTGACCTGGCCAAG
This sequence comes from Protopterus annectens, assembly GCF_019279795.1. NCBI lineage: Eukaryota > Metazoa > Chordata > Ceratodontiformes > Protopteridae > Protopterus > Protopterus annectens. Next base: position 600,317,016 of record NC_056741.1, on the reverse strand, counting down.
GCATTTTACACAATACCCCACTCGGGCATTGTTGACAAACTCAGGAAGTTAGGAACAAACCCGAATGTCACCCAGTACATAGCAGACTGGCTCAGACAGGACCCAGGAAGTTAGAATTGGTGATTCCACGTCTAGAAAGAGGCCAGACCCAAGTGGAGTCCCTCGGGGGTCAGTCCTTGGACCGCTCCCTTTTGGCATTTACTTCTCAGAAGTTGAGGCCAGTATCAGTGATCTCTGGCTGACTAAATTTGCAGATGATTGTAAATTAGGAGCTGTCACTGAATCTCACACTGACGGAAATATTCTCCAGGAGGGGCTGACACAGACAGACAACTGGTGTCAGAGCCATGGATTAAAACCGAATGCCAAGAAATGCATAATAGTATCCTTTGGGAAGTCATCTAACCCTGGTAACTATCATATTGACAACACACCCCTTAGAGATGACCAATTAGTTAGGGACTTAGGGACATACATAGATAGTAATTGTCTACAGTGGTGAGGAAATCAGTCTATATTGCACAACTTATAAACAAAGGTATGGCATCTAAGTCCAAGGAAGTCATTGTTCTACTGTATTCGGCATTCATCAGACCTGTCATTGAGTACAGTGCCCCCTTTGGTATGTACCTAACCAGGCATATCCAATAACTGGAACATCCACAGAGGTTCCTCACTAAAAGTATATACAGGGAGTTAAGTAAAATGTCCTGTGTAGACTGCCTGAAGACCGTATCCTTGTATTCTGTCTCCTACAGGCTTTTGAGGGGAGATGTAGCCTGGCATACAGGGCATTGTCATGCCCCACTCTGATGGATCTCCTGCATATCCACAAATCAAACAGCACCAGAATTACCTGATGTTCTTCGTGTTTCACTATTGCAGTCATCACACTTGGGTTATCTGCCTGCAGGTAGCCCTCATTTGGTCTGAATACCAGAGACTTAGTATTTCTGCGTTGGATGCTGTCACTCCAAGACTGAAGTCAGGTCATCAGGGGTATAAAAACAGGCACCCGACGCCATTACATCAGTCTTTCTTGCCAAGGAGCCCGAAGCAGTTCGCAAGTGCCGGTCGGCCGCTACCTGAGTTTTCGTTTATTAATTGATTCTTCCTGAAGTCTTCTAAAGCTAAGTACCCCACTGGGGATCCTTTTTTCTTGCTCTAACCGATGTCAGAAAAAGTTAATAATTGTCTTGCCTGTTGAAAGCAAATACCACACCGAGATTTTCATTCTTACTGCATCACCTGTCTAGGCCCAGACCACGACATACCTTGCTGTCGGTTTTGTGCCTTGTTCAATGCCCGAACCATTCATCATCGGGCCCTTATTGTCACTAAATACTTTCGTTCTCGATCTCCGAATTCCGAAATGGCTTCAGTAATCCATCCGACTACCGATATTTTGGAAAAACGTAAGGATAAAGACAGAGACAGACCGCACAGGTTCAAAGCTGCCAACGACACTTCCATTAAGCTAGTTGCCAGTTCGCCGGTACTCAGTGAGGCACTTTTGCAGCCCGATGCCCGCTTCAATGGATTCTACTGAGACCCGTTCGGAGTCCGGTGTGCCGTGCGACTGTTCTTCGACTATGGAACTGGCGGATGTCTCTACCTTGGATGGGTCCGGAGCCACTGGGCAGGCACCGGCTTCTGAGGATGTTCTTCTTACTACCGATGTTCAGCACAAGCTGACTACTTCAGTTCTGTCTAAAACTACCACATTTCTAAGGCCAAGAGTACATGCTACACCTAGAAAACCGAAGACCAAAGCGTTTGCACCTGCTCCCTTGCCACAAAATAAAATGCTTAGAATGGCAGAAGACCGTATTTTGCTGATTAGGGGAAGTCAGCCTTCCCCTGCTAAGAGAAAAAGGGACCAGTCCCCAGCAGCTACAACAAACCAAGAGTCCGACGACTCTGAGATTTCTGATTATGAAGACATGTCCTTATCTGCTTATGAGGATTCTGATGCAGAGGAATAATCCATTCCCTCTGCCTTTCCTCCAGAGGATTTCTCTTTTGGTGAAACCTTACATACTTTAAGAGAGCATTTACACTTTGAATGCCAAGACTATCCTCAGTCCAAAAAGAGACTCGGAGAATTTCTAGATTTGCCACAACATAGGTCTTTAGCAATACCACCAGTCCTGGAAGTTGTTGATGATGTCTTTATGGAATCCAGTCTTAATCCTGATACTTTACCCCCTGCCCCTAGGAAACCAGACTGGTACTACAGAGTACCTGACTCTCACAAATTTCTTTTCAAAAATCCTACTACTGACCCAGAGATCATTTCCCAGGGGCCTAAAGGTATCAAGGCAACTACAGCTAAGAATCCCACCCCTTCGGACAGGGATTCCAGAGCTTGGGACAGATGGGGGTAAGAAAGTATATACCTCTACAACTCTTGCCATTAGGGCTTTGAATGGTCAGTTTCACATGCTGAAGTACCAACAACATATTATGGAACTTGTTAAGCAAAAAATAGCTGCCTTTACAGACTGTGCAGAAAATAAAGAAGTACAAGAGATTATGCATTCTGCAAGCCAAGTCAGCAAGCATACATTGCAATGTGGCTTTGACGCCCTAGAAGCATCTTGCAGGGCAGCAGTCACTGGTTCTGTACTGAGAAGGCATGCTTGGCTTAAGGAGCAGACCTTGCCAGATCATGTCAAATCCAAGTAACTAGATGCTCCTTTGAACAAGGCCGATCTGTTTGGCAAAGCAGAAGAGGTTCTTAAAAAGATGGAAGAAAAAGCTAAATCTATGCAGACAGTCAAAGAATTCTTACAAGTACAGCCTCCTAGATTCAGTAGGCATTGCCCCTCGAAACATTGGTCCTTTCCAGCCCCCTCAAGGCCATCTCAAACTAGACCCAGGGGAAACAGACCCCCCATACTACAGTCTCAGGGTATGCAGAGATCTAAGCAATGGAGTGCCTCCACCTCTAAAGCAGGGAGTGCTAAACCACCCCCTTACGGAAAGAATTCCCAATGACTTCTCAACTCCACCCCTCCTCTGCCCACCTGCTTGTGCCCCTAGGAGGAAAACTTGCCCTTCATGCAAAAAACTGGATTCCCATCACCAAAGACCGATGGGTCCTCAACATTGTATCCCAGGGGTACAAATTATACTTCCACTCACTGCCAAGCCCAAAAGGGGACCCAGACCTCCCTGTAAAGCAGTGGGCAGAGGCTCAAAACCAAGTCCAATCCCTGCTCTCTTTAAGGGCAATTCATCCGGTTCTTGCGGAACAGTTACGTCAAGGATTCTATTCCAGAATTTTCCTGTTACCCAGAAAAGAGGGCACTTGGTGCCCAATCTTAGATCTTTCAATTCTCAACACCTTCCTGGTGATACCAAAATTCAAAATGCTCACCCTGCAGCAGCTTCTACCTATGCTAACCAGAGATGCCTGGTTAGTCACCCTAGAATTAAAAGAAGCCTATCTGCACATCCCTATAAGGGAGTCATGCAGAAAATATTTACGCTTCATTGCAGGATCTGTGCATTGTCAGCTCTCTGCACTTTCCTTTGGCTTATCCACAGCTCCCAGAGTATTCACAAAATGCATGGCTCCAGCCATTGCTTACTGCAGAGAAATATTAAAAATTACCCATACTTGGACGACTGCCTGATTCAGGCAGACAGTCAGGAAATGCTGTTGCAGCACCTGACATTTGTAAAAAACCTACTAACCTCCTTGGGATGCACCATAAATGAAAAGAAATCAAAACTAGTCCCCAGTCAAAAGGTTGTATTCCCGGGAACAAGCTTGGGCACAGCATCCCAGATGGCATTCCTCACTCCAGAAAAACAAGCCTATCTGACAGGCTATTTTATTCAAATGGCCACCAGAACCCAGCCATCCGCAAGGAAAATCCTGCAGGCCCTAGAGTTCATGGCCTCATGCATCCTACTAATTCCATATGCCAGACTGCATATGAGGAAACGTCAGTGGTACTTAAAAAGTCTTTGGTGCCAACAGTCTCAGGACCTGGAAACTGTCAGTCCCATAATACCCTGTCTAAGGACAGAGTTTCTTTGGTGGGCAGCATTTACCCAACGCCACGCCACCCAGACCCTAACCACAGATGCATCAGACTATACCTGGGGGGGCACACATGGACGGCAAGTGTATTCAGGGCCACTGGAGCCCAAGTCAGATGCATCTGCACATCAAACAGAAAGAGATGCTAGCTGTGCAGCATGCTCTGACAGCTTTCAGATCCCTACTCTCACCAGGACACCTGCTAATAAAAACAGACAACACAGTCATGTGGTACATCAGCAGTTGGGGGGAACCCATTCTTATCCACTCTGCAGGCTAGCCATGACTCTGTGGAACACTGTCTTGGACATGCAGGTACATCTGCAAGCTCAATTCCTGCCAGGCAAACAAAACTCACTGGCAGACGATTTAAGCAGAAATCTCTTAGACCCATACGAGTGGCAACTAGAGCCATGCACCTTCAACCTTCTGATTCAGAAATGGGGGACAGCAGAGGTGGATCTCTTTGCCTTGTCCTGCAAGCACCAGCTCAGAAGATTCTGCACTAGGACACCTCACAGCAGGGCCTGGAAAGTGGATGCCCTATCCTTCCAGTGGGTAAATCTCTCAATTTATGCATTTCCCCCTCTACCCCTCCTCTCAAGAGTATTGCTCAAGATAAGACAGGACAGACCAAGGACAATTCTGATTGCCCCAGACTGGCCACACCAACACTGGTACCCACTCCAGCAAAGCCTGTCACTGGTGCCGTCCTGGCATCTACACCTGAACCCAACCCTGCTGTCTCAGCAGGAGGGACAGATCTTGCATCCGCAACTGCAAACCCTTAATCTTGCAGCCTGGTTTATTCCTTGAATTCTCCCCCAGTAGCCAGCCTAAGCAAGCAGGTGCTGGACGTCATCCTTGAAGCCAGAAGACCCAGTACAATGAAATCCTATGCTGATAAGTGGAAAAGGTACTGCTCCTGGATTCAGTCTAAAGGAGAGGACACAACTCTGCTCTCTCTGCCTCTAATCCTTGATTACCTAGCAGATCTACTCCACAGAGGCCTATCCTTCTCCTCCATTAAGATCCATGCCTCTGCCATTTCGGCTCATTACAACACTGAGCCATCTCTCTTCTCTCACCCTCTTATCCAACAATTCCTGAGAGGGACAAAGAACTTAAGGCCGCCAAAGAGAGCACGCACCCCTGCTTCGGACCTTAACTTTTTACTAGAAAAGCTCACGCTACCCCATTTGAGCCTGCAGCGTCAGCAGAGTTAAAATTCCTCTCTTGGAAAACAGCCTTGCTTCTGGCCATCACTTCAGCTAGTAGAGTGTCTGAGCTACAAGCACTTATGGCTGTGGAACCCTTCATTATTTTCCATGCTGACAGGGTCTCCCTCAGGACTAACCCTTCCTTTGTAACTAAAGTGGCTCTCAACCAATCTATCCATTTGCCTACCTTCTTCCCTAATCCTCAAAATAAAGGGGAAAGGATCCTGCACTCCTTGGATGTGCACAAACAGCTCAGATTCTACCTTGATAGGACTAAGCCCTTTAGAAAATCTGACCAGTTGCTAGTCAGCTTTGCAACAGGGGGAGAGGGCAAGGCCATTTCAAAGCAAACAGTTTCCAAATGGATAGCACATTGCATCCATTTCTGCTACAAGCACCATGGGAAACCAACCCCATCAGGGGGGTCAGAACACATTCCACTAGGGCAACATCTACAGCTACAGCATTCCTCAGAGGAGTCGCTACCAGGGACATCCTGGAAGCTGCTACCTTGAGTTCTGTACACACCTTCGCCATGCATTACCACCTGCCTATCTTTTCTAAATCCAGGGCAGGTTTTGCAACAGCAGGTCCTGCAAGACATTCTAGCCAGCCCTAACTCTTCTTGACTGCCTCCACCCTTCTTCAGCTTTGGGAATCTACCCAAGTGTGATGACTGCAACATAACACGAAGAACATAGTACAGTTGTGTACACTTACCATAAATGTAGATGTTCAAGTGTATTCACTGTTGCAGTCCTGGTTTCCTTCCCTCCAGCCTCCTGGTTTTCTCTCTCTAAACTCTCTATGCCTTTTACTACCCCCCCCCCTTTCAGGGGTATTGCTATTTACTTTTTACTGGTGGTGTTTTCCCTCACCATAACATAACTCCCTTTTGGGGGGCTCCTGACATTTGGGGCAAGAAAAACTGATTTAATGACATCGGCTGCCTGTTTTATACCCCTGACGACCTGATGTCAGACCTAAGTGTACACAACTGTACTTTCCAAAGACTTAAATCCTGCCTGTGATATAAATAGGTCCTGCTGGAGAGATAGGTATGTATCCCAGAAACTACCGCATCTTGGAACAGGCTCCCCATTCATGTGAAGCAGAGTTCCTCCCTAACCCAATTCAAGTGCAACTTGGACAATTGGATGGGAAACCGGAGATTCATCCCTGGTTTGGCACCTGTGTTTCTAATGGACACACATAACCTGTGAATGGTTCATCTTCCAAACCCCTGCTTACACTTATCAAGGGTATCAGAACTTGTCAGAGATTTGGGATGCATGGCTAGGCTTAAAAAGGCCCTTGTGGTCGTTTGCCTAATAAATGCCTCTGAACCCTATAAGCATTGCAGTGTGCACTAAGCAGTAACTGTAGATTTGAAAGAAGGGGTAACTTAAGCTTTAGTTGTCTAAGTGGAGAGGCACTAATTTTAAAAGAGCAATATAGTTTGAAAGGGGTTTGGCACTTTGTATTGTTTGTCTTTTCAAATCCCTGTGCTGGGATTTGTCATAAGAGAAATCACTTGGTGAAGAGAGCAAATATCCCTAAGTCTGGGTCTCCCTTTCACCCCCCCCCCCAGTTCCAAAGCAGTAATTTACCATAGACCACTCGGATTTTGTTGGGGAGCAGTTTCAAGAGGGAGAAGGGTGCAGTGTGTAATATGGGGCACCAAGGACAGACACATGCACATGAGTATAAAAGAGATGCCTGGTCTGATAAAGGGTCTCAACTCTCTGAAACATCTTTGGTCCCCAGGACTTCAAGTTATTACAGACTACCACATTCATGTGATGATGCATCAGCAGACAAGATAGAACCAGGTAGTATCCCCTTTGTAGACTAGCCATGTTACCTTGGGATACAGCTTTATAGCTGATTCTCACTTTACAGGCATTCTACATTTCCTCTGAACAAAATTGGGTGGTAGATGAGCTGAGCAAGACAAGGGCAGACCTTCAGAAATGGAAACTAGATCAGCATTTTTCCAAGATTTGATCCATCTGTGGGGAGTTCGTCAGGTAGAGCTGTTTGCCTTCTCTCTGAATAAATCAGCTTGCAGTATTCTCTTCCAGGAGTCCATGCAAGAAGGCCTAGAAGACAAATGCAGATGTTAAGTTGTCAATCTCGCCTTCATTCTTGCTGGATGGGTTCGGAGCCGATCCTCGGCTCCGACTCGGCACTTGCTTTAGCTCGAGAACTCCTTTTACCAGCTCGAGGCAACCCTATATCCCATGATGCAAGGCGGAACTACCCCAGATCTCGTTTGCCGCTTAGCGAAAGAGGTCTCCTTTGCCAGCTGAGGTAAGTTTTTTCTTGTAAAAGAAGAAAAAGTTTAGTTAGGGGTTTATTTTTTCCCTTAGTGTTAGTTTAGCCTGTACTTGGTTACAGCCCACCCTATTCCCTTCCTTTTAAACTTTTATAAATAGTTTTCTGTTTAAAGTTTTAGTCAGGCCTAGTTCCCCAAGTTATTCCCTTCCTGTGTGTCTGTGTAAGGAATTAATTGGTGTGTTTGTGGGGACTGTTTGTGTTTCCCTTCTAGGATGTCAAAAGAAGGCAAGGTCTCAGGCTTCAAGAAGTGTGACCAGTGCTGTCAGAAAATGTCTCTGACAGACGGTCACACTTCTTGTGTTTATTGCCTGGGGCCTTTGCACCTGCAGGACTCCTGTGCGTTGTGCCATGCTTTTAGCCAGAGAGTCCTGCAGGAAAGGAGGAACAAATTAATCCTCCGAGGTTTACTTAAACCTGAAGGTTCTCCTCCTAAGTCAGGGGCAGGAAAACCTCTTAAGCCACCGAAGGTTCAGGCTACAGTGTCCAAGCCTCCTCCGGTGGCTCCGGCTCCGTCGGAGCCGATATTGGCTCCGGCTGGAGTCGATACTTCTTCTGTTAGAGTAGTGGGTTCGGTGCCGACCGGCTCCGATACCCTGACTACTGTGGCCTTGTCGGCACCGGCTGGAGCCGACACTTTATCCAGCATCGGAGCCGAGATATCCTCGGCTCCATCTGGGGTTCAAGGGACTTCGGCTCCGATGGCTTCGACCGTAAGAGATCCCGGTCCCCTTCTATACTAAGTATTCACTGCCCGGGTCTCCTCTTTGTCGGAGCGGAGCCATCGGAGCCGATCTTCGAGATCTTCCAGGCTGTCTGACCACGATTTGGAGAGGGTGGTAAGCAGGCTGTTGAAGTCTCAGGCACTGGCCCAAATGCTCCATAGCCCGTCTCAACAGACTTCGGCTATAGCCCCGATTCTTGAGATTCCTCCTCCGACTCTACACCAGAGTTCGGAGCCGGAGCTTCTTGGGACAGCGACTGTTTCGATGCCGGAGCCGATACATCCTTCGGCTCCGTCGTCTTCGGCTCCAATCTCCTCCTTGAGACCTTCCTTGGAGGGATCCGGTCGTCGGGTTTCCACTGTCGGCTCCGAGGGGGCTAGTGGCATCGGACCCTTGTCCGACCCCGCTCTCCCTCTCGGGGCTTCGGCTTTGGTAAGCTCGGCGCTGACATCGGCCTCAGAGCCTTCTCTCCTTGGAGCCGACCATTCCGCTTTCTTGAGCGGTGTGTTCCGTCTCCGGGAGAGGAGCCTTTGAGGTGATGAGGAGTGTCCTGGCCTCTGAGCCTGGTCAACGGTCTATCCCTCTAGCTCCTCCCTCATCAGTGCCTGCAGATGCCTCTTGCCAGCCTCTTGCTCTCAGGCCCAGGGATCCATCGCCCCAGGTTTCCCCACTGGGAATTTCCTCCTCTTCCGAGGTTTCTCCTGATCCTGCAGGGGAACCCCTCGGAAGAGGACGGTAAGAGGAAACACACAGACTCCCTGAGTCTACTACATCTGATACCGACTTAGATGAGTCGGAGGGTTCCCCACGGTCCCCTCTGAGGATGTCTCCTTTTCAGACATCCTTGAGCTCCTCAAACAGAGGGGAATTGGCCTCCATTGACCCCTCCGAGGATGAGTCGGTATACCTGGAGGCTTTGGATCCCGACCCTCCACCTCCTGGGTGTCTCCGCCTTCGACCCACTCATGCAGGTAGTGGCTCGAAGGCGTGGCTCCAGATTCTGTGGAACCTGTCCCCAGGAGACCATCCAAGTTCATCACGGCCCCTTCGGATAAACAGTTCTTGTCCAAAGGTGTCTCTGTGGATGCTATGGTGGTGGCGGCCACTAAGAAGGAACTGGCGGATCCTTCAGTGCCTGTCCATCCTCCTAATAAGGATTCTAGGACCATGGACAGGTATGGAAAGCGGATGTTTTCTTCAGCGACCTTTGCTATGCGTTCGCTGAATTACCTTTGTCACTTCACCAGGCTTCAACGAGATATTCTCAAGGAACTGGGAGAAGTTGTCCAGGATCCTTCTGCTGCTGGGGCTCAGGAAAAGATTGCCTCACAGCTTGCTATCCTGAATTCCATATCTAACTCCTCTATGCGGCTCATATCTTATGCAGCCGATGGAGCGAGCAGGGCCGCAGGCACAGGGGTTGCTCTTAGACGCCAAGCCTGGATGCGGCTGTGTAATTTTATGGACCCCTTTAAGGCGTCCTTCACCAACACCCCCTTTGACAGTTCGGCTTTGTTCGGGCCTCAGGTGAAGGATACTTTGACCAGATGTGAGCAGGACGGTAAAACTCTTTCTGCCGTTGGAGTCCAGTTTTCCACTCCTTCTAGACCATACCCCAAGGGTCAGAAAGGGGGGAAGATGTGGTTCCGTAAAGCCCAAGGAGCTACACCGGACACACGTGGTCAGTTTACCCCCAGAGGCAGAGGGGGTAACAATAATAGACGCCGCCCTAGAGGCAGGGGGGGTCCTCAGAACCAGGGCAACAGGGAGTCTCTTCCTGAGAAGCCCTTTCAGCATCCCTGAGGTGTTGCCCGACTGTCCACCCTTGGAGGCAGTCGGGGGAAGAATTTCGCTGTACCCAGTAGCCTGGCAATCCCTATCCCAAGAGAAGTGGGTACAGTCGATCATATCCGAGGGTTACAAAATTCCCTTCTAAAGGTTTCCCGTACCTCTACAATCCCTTCCAGACATCTCACCCGGTCAAAGGGATTTGGCAAGACAGGAAGTTTCAAAACTCCTGGAAAAAGAGCCATCCAGACAGTGCCGGCAGACCAAGTAGGATCCGGCTTCTACTCAAGATTCTTTTGGTCCCCAAAAGGACGGGAGATTGGAGACCAATACTAGACCTAAGCAGACTAAACAAGTCTGTCAAAAGGCAAGATTCGGATGGTCACGCTGCAATCCATTCTGCCCTTTCTGGGCAAGGACAACTGGATGTGCTCTATAGACCTTCAAGATGCGTACTATCACATAAAGATTCACAGACGCTCCAGAAGGTTTCTCCGCTTTCGGCTGGGAGCCAGTCATTACCAATTCAGAGCACTGCCCTTTGACCTCACTTCAGCCCCCAGAGTGTTCACCAAATGCATGGCAGTGGTCACAGCTCACCTGAGACGTCGAGGATTCCAGGTGTTTCCTTATTTGGACGACTGGCTCCTCTCCGCCACCTCCAAGCATCAGCTTCTTCGGTCCAGAGACTACACCCTACAGCTTTGCAAGAGACTAGGAATTTCGTAAATTCGAAAAATCCTCTCTGCTGCCTTGCCAATCTATCACCTTTATAGGCGCAGAGTTAAATACCGTCAAAATGTTAGCCAGGCTAACAGATCACAGGATTCTGGACATCCAGAAATTTGTTCAGCTTCTGTTGCTAAGCAACAAGATCAAAGCCAGGTTGGTCTTGAAAGTTCTAGGCCTAATGGCTGCGGCCATTGTTCTTCTTCCACTGGCTCGCTTCCACATGCGTCTCCTGCAGTGGATGTTATTCACGCAGTGGTCGTACCACGATCTGCCCATGAGACACGAAATCTTGGTAACACAGTCGTGCAGGGCTCATCTACGATGGTGGATATCTTCCCCTCTTCTTCATCAGGGCCGACCCTTTGTTCCCCCTCCTCCAGTTGCCACAGTCACCACGGATGCCTCCCTGATCGGGTGTGGGGGGCATTATCAGGGCAGGATGGTCCACGGGACGTGGCAACCCATAGAATACCACCTGCACATAAATGTCCTGGAGATGAGAGCAGTGCTTTTGACGTTGCAAGCCCTCGACGACTTTCTTCCCACGGGGACTATTGCAGTACAGACGGACAACATGTCCGTGGTCTGGTACATCAACAAACAGGGCGGAACCAGGTCCTATCCCTTATGTCGAGAAGCTCTCAGACTTTGGCAATGGGCGATCTCTTCTCAACGGTTTCTGATAGCAACGCACATCCCCGGCAGGTCCAACCTATTGGCGGACAGGCTAAGCAGATCTATTCTGATGCCTCACGAGTGGTCTCTCAATCAATCTGTAGTGGATCAGATTTTTCTGAAGTGGGGCACCCCTTGTTGCGATCTTTTCGCTACCCCTCAAAACAGCAAGTGCCCAGATTACTTCACACTTTTTCCCCTTCCAGGCCAACCATTGAGAGACTCTCTAACCCAGGATTGGCCTCGGGGACTTCTTTATGCTTTTCCTCCCTTTCCATTGATTCCACAAGTCATTCAGAAAGCCACTGTTTTGAGAGCCAAATTGATCCTCATTGCCCCATATTGGCCTCGACAAATTTGGTTTCCATCTCTACATCATCATCTTCTGGTGCAGCCCTGGCATCTGGACCCAGTTCCGGATCTTTTGATCCACCAGTCGGGTCAGCAGCACCGGGCCATTCATTCTCTCAACCTCACTGCTTGGTTGCTCCACTTCCTTCCCTAGCCAGGCTACCAATGATTTCTGACTCAGTCAGAGACATTTTAGTGTCTTCTTTAAAGTTGTCCACTAGAACTATTTATGCTAGCAAGTGGCGACGTTTTTCGATTTGGGCAAACGCCAGAAATATTGATCCTTTTACCGCTCCTGTACATTCTGTTTTGGATTTCCTGGCGGAGGTTTTTCATTCAGGATCTTCGTCATCTACAGTCAAAGTTCAACTGGCTGCTATTTCCAAGTATCATGTTGGCTTGCATGACAATAACATCATGTCTCATAGGTTATGCAAGGCCTTTTTAAGAGGAGTTTTTCTCCTAAAACCACCTGTGAAACATCCTCCTCCGCAATGGGATCTAAACTTAATGTTGGCATCCCTAATTCTACCTCCTTTCGAACCGTCTGCTATGTGTTCTTTAAAGTTATTGACGTGGAAAACTATATTTTTGCTGGCTGTTACTTCTGCAAGAAGAGTTTCTGAGATTCAGGCCCTCTGTATTCGTTCTCCTTATCTGGTTTTTCATAAGGATAGGGTTTCGCTTAGAACTAACCCTTCCTTTCTTCCCAAGGTTGTATCTCAAACCAATATTAACCAATCTATTGATCTACCAGTTTTCTTTCCTAACTATTCTGACAGAGCTGAACAGAAGCTGCACTTTTTGGATGTTCATCGTCAGCTCAGGTACTACTTGCATAGGACTAAACAAATTAGAAAATCAGACCAATTGTTTGTCTCCTATGGAGAAAACAGGTTAGGTCTTCCAGTTTCTAAAGTGACCTTATCTAGATGGTTGACTTCCACCATTTCCTATGTGTACTCTCTAAGGGGCAAACAACTATCTTCTAAGCCAAAAGCACATTCGACCAGGAGTCTATCCACTTCTGAAGCCTTTCAGGATAGACTTCCCATTGACACTATTTGTGCAGCAGCTACTTGGGCCACGCCTCATACCTTTGTGTCTCATTACAAGTTGGATTTGGCCTCCAGAGATAGGGCCAGTTTTGGTTCCACAGTTCTCAAGAGTCTGTTCCATTGAGCCACCCAGGATACAGGTGCTAGGGAGGCGGTCCCATCCAGCAAGAATGAAGGCGAGATTGACAACTTAACATTTAGAAGTTATGTACCTACCATAACGTTCCATGTTAGTTGTCTTCTCGCCTTCTTTCTTGTGTCCCTCCCTCCTTCCCCCTGGCCTGGACAGATCTTGGAGAGTTCCTATTAGATTGCTTCCTCTGGAGCATTGTTATGAGGACTTCTTTTAGGAACCATGGTTCCTAATTATATTAGGATAGTCTTTAGCAGGGTCAGTTAGCTGCCAAACGAGATCTGAGGTAGTTCCCCCTTGCATCATGGGATATAGGGTTGCCTCGAGCTGGTAAAAGGAGTTCTCGAGCTAAAGCAAGTGCCGAGTCGGAGCCGAGGATCGGCTCCGAACCCATCCAGCAAGAAAGAAGGCGAGAGAAGACAACTAACATGGAACGTTATGGTAGGTACATAACTTCTAATTTCATTTCCTTGGACAAGAATGTTTCCTGTATGCTTTTCCACCCTTCCACTGATGAACAGGGTACTTTGGAAGATTCAGAAGGAATACCCCAAGATCATTTTGGTGACTCCCTTCTGGCCCAGGCAATAGTGGTTCTCCCTTGTTTAGAAAATGGCTATAGCAATTACCATAAGCTTCCTTAGAGACTGGGTCTACTCAGACAAAAGAGGGGTGTTTGATGCACCTCAACCTCAATTAATTTCAACTGATTGCTTGGACAATATGATCTGAATTCCCTTTAGGCAGCTGTTTACAGAGGACATGCAGCAGGTACTAATGGAGGCAAGAAAGCCTGTTACTGGAAGGTCATGCATTGGTAAATGAAAAGTGTTTTTTTTTAAGTTGGTGCCAATGATATAAACCTCACCCATTCAGGGCTAAACATTCTCTGGTTTTACAATATCTATGTTAGTTACTATTCTTAATCTTCCATGAGTTTTAATTTAACTGCCAGTTCAGCATGATCCTTCCCTTTTAATGCATTCTTATGTTAAAATGTTTTTGAAAAATGTTTTGCTTAAGAGGCTCCCTGGAAAACTGATGATCCGTTCTTGGGATTTCAATTTTGTATTAGAGAAGATAACACACCACCACTTTCTCCATTTGAACCAGTTATCCTGGCTGACTTGAGGGTCTTAATATGGAAGACATTTTTACTAATTGCTCTGACCTTTACAAGAAGGGCGTCTCAGTTGCAAGCTCCTGTGGTGGGTCAAACCTTTCTTATTTTCCACAGAGACCAGGTTCATAGGTTGGTACTAGGCTATCGGCCCTAGAGCCTATACAAGCCTAGCCATAACAATTCCCTGGCTATTTCTTCCCACACTATTTACTTCTCTGGACCCCTGTCAAGCAGGGCGACTGACGTGATCCCTGGGGTGAATTTCCTTTCTCCCATCCAGTCATCAAGGTTCCTTTTGAAGAGGGCCAAAGAGGTGCTCTGCTTGACATGTATGGGCAGTGTATTCCAGAGTCTGGGGAGTCTCTGGGTCAGGAACCTATCCCTCCAGCATGTTTTGTTTATTGTGATGACAAGGTTTAGATCCCTGGAGTGTGTGACTCTGAGGGATTGGGATTTCTTTAAGTGTAGCATGTTCAACAGCTCTGGGTTTGACATGGCCTTGTATGCTAAGCAGAGATCGCCTCTGAGTAGACGATATGCGACAGAGTATAGCTGGAGTTTTTTAAGGTGGTCAGCATAAGGCATCTGCTTTAGGCCTGTGATTCTTTTAGTGAGGTATTTCTGTGGCCTTTCCAGTTGTTGCAGATGTCTTGAGAGGTACATACCAAACAGGGCGTTTTATTCTATAATGGGTCTAATGAGGGATGAGTACAGTGGGACAATGACCTCCTCTTTTCTGGATGAAAACCCTTAGTGATGAGGTGTGCCACATAGAAGGATTTCCTGACTGTTGTGGCGATGTGATTATTGAAGGTGTGAGACCACTGTCCACCTGTGTCCCTAAGTCTCTTATTACACTTTTGGTGTTTAGTGTACTGCCACCTATGTGGTAATTCACGGGTACATGTTTTTTTCCCAAAGGGTATAACTATACATTTCTTGGCATTGAGCTTGAGCCCATGGCTCTGGCACCAAGCATCTGTTTCTGTAAGGCCCTTTTGTAGAGTATCAACATAATTTGGGGATTCAATAATGGCTCCCAGTTTGCAGTCATCTGCGAAGTTTGTTAGCCAGAGTCCCTTAGTTTTGGCTTGTACTTCAGAAAAGTAGATGCCAAACAAGAGTGGTCCCAGGACTGAACCCTGAGGTACTCCACTTGTCTGGAGATGGATTTGGAGTCAGCTACTTTTACAGTGTGGGTTCTGTCAGTAAGCCAGTTGGCAAACCATCGAGTGATGTAAGGATTAATGCCCAGCTTAGTAAGTTTATCTATAATTCCAGAGTGGGGGATGGTGTCAAAGGCCTTGGCGAGGTCCAGATAGGCTGTGTGGACTGCCTTACCCTCATCCACGGCTCTGGAGACTGATTTGAAGAAGTCAATCAGGTTCAGGAGACAAGATCGGCCCTTCACAAACCGAAACTGGGTGGGGTCCAGTGTTTTAAGGTTGCCAATGTCTTTGTTTATAAGTTCCATTATAATACGTTCCATGGCCTTGCATATCAGGCTCGTCAGACTGATGGGGCGGTAGTTCCCGGGATCCAAGGTGGATCCCCCCTTGTGGGGTGGGATAACTGTAGCTGTGTGCCACTCAGTGGGCATGAAGCCTGAGGTGAGGGTATGATTAAACATTACACTTAGGTGAGGTGCCAGTTCATGTAGTACACAGCCCGGGATGTCATCTGGTCCCATGGATGCTATTTTCATAGATTTGGAGAGTGCGTTTTTTACCTGTGTGGCTGTTCTTACCGGAATTTGACAATCTTCTGTTATTGAGATGGGCCATTTAGGGGGTGGGGGGGTGAAGTTGGTACTGAATCGATCTGCCAGGATATTGGCAATATCCTTGCAATCAGTATATTTAATGCATTCTGTTGTAGCTCAGAGCAGATCTGAGCATTGCCATTTAGATTCTTGGCATAGTTATAGAATGCCTTGTGGTTGTCTTTGGAATCTTTAGCAATTTTTATTTTCGTAACTAGCTTTGGAGGATTTTATGAGGGATCTCAGCTTCTTACTGAGGCTGGTAAGGGAGTTTTTTGCATCTTGGGATTTTCCTCTTTTCTGCAACAATTTCTTCCTTTTGTTGTAAAGTTTGTTTATGGCAGGGGACAGCCAGATTGGCTTCCTTTTTTTGGAGGGGAGCATCTTGGTTCTATTTGGGATGGCACGATTTATGCATGAGTGGATGTGCTCGTACAGTGCCTTAGTGTAGGACTCAGCAGTCGAACTTTTAGTTCCCGTCTGCATGGGTGTCATGACGTTTGTAACTTCTGACTTGAGTAGCATGAAGTTGGCTTTGGAGAAGTTTTTTATGGAGGTTTTCTTACTGGGGGGGTGAGGGTGGGATGTGGATGTTAAGGGTGATTAGCTTATGGTCTGACCTGACCAATGAGGGGGTGACCATAGTTGTGGAGCATCGATTTCCCATGTTGGTAATGACCAAGTCTAGGATATTGGTGCCCCTGGTGGGACTACGGATTAGTTGATCCAGAGCATTGGAATTTATGAATTCCAAGAACCGGTGGGCAAAGGTGTTGGTACATGAGTAGTTTTCCCAGTTAATGGCAGGGTAGTTGAAATCATCCAATATTAGGGTGTTTGGTTGTATATTAATATTTTCCAGTATGTTTAGAAAGGTGTAGTGAGAATCTTGGGGCATGGTGGGGGATCTGTAGCAAGCTACAGTTTGGATTGCAGTCTTACCTAGTGATAGTTACACTTGGAGAATTTCAGATCCATTGTGTTGGGCAACTAACCTGATGGTGTGAACATCCTTGGTGAATATGGATACTCCTCCACCGTTAGTATTTCGATCCTGGTTTGGTGGCCGAAAAGTGTGGTAAGAGTTATAGCTTGGTATTGCAGGGGTGCTCTGTGGAGCCTTGAACCAGGTCTCAGTTACTGCACAGATATCAATGTTCTCCATTTTTAGGAGTGCCTTGAGAGAGTGCATTTTGAAGTTTAGACTTCTAGTATTGAGTAGCATTACCTTCAGATTTTGCATGCTTGTACCTGTTATGGTGGTGGTTTTGTCTTTTGAACTTTGCCTAAAAAAGGCACTATAGGGGTGGCAAGAGCCTTTGCCAGTAACCTAAATCCCAGGGGCGACAGGTGCAGACCATCTCTGGCAAAGCATTGTGGTCTGTCGATCATGTCATCCCATGCAGACAGATACTGGATCCCCTTTGAATGACACCAGAAGCTTAGCCAATTGTTGAAGTCAATCATTTTGTCCTTGTATTGCGGTATCATTCTGGGCATAGGCAGGATGCTACTCAGAGCTAGGGTCATACCTGCCTGGGCCACATGATCCGAGAGCTTTTCTGTGTCTCCTTTCATGTAGTCCTGGGAGGTACGTCTCAAATCATTCACTCCAACATGGACAATGACAGAGTCATATTTGTACTTGTTGTGGAGTGACTTGAGTGCATGAGTTATGTGGCGGAGCCTGGCACCCGACAGGCAGCTCATGTAATTTTCTCCTTGTTCAGCCTGGTGAGTGGGACATCAGTTTGCCTGACTATAGAGTCACCTATGACTAAAGTGTTAGGTACGTTGTCTTGCCATAGGGGCTGTTGCTGGGTGGCACACTGGTGTTGTGAGCTATGTGACACTTTGCTTGTGTTTGGTGTTTGTTTGCGTTGCAGCTTCGGAGGTCCTTGTTGCTTGGGCAGATTAGAGTTAAGGGCCTCCGCATATGTGGATTTAGTGTTGCTATGTGTGGGTGTTGGTGGTGTGAGTTTAGAAGGGCTATGTGTTGCTTGAGGTGTAGTGCGGGGTGTTAACCTTCTCCTCTTGACTGTCTAGCACAATTGTGGGTGGAGAGAGCTGTGCTTCCAGTTTGGCTATGTAAGTGCATCTCTCACAGGTTATAGTGCTGGGTGGTAGGAGGAGAGGGTTGTCTGTGTACATGAGGCAATTGCTGCATTACCCCGGTATGCCCAGATTCACCAGGTGGACAGGAGAAATCAATGGAAGCTGACCCTTGGACATGCCTGGTTTGGTGCTTTTTTTGAAAAGTACAGGAGCTGTTTTCCCTTACCTTAGCAAGGTACTTTGCAATTACAGGCTGTTTAGTGCCTATGATTAATTTTTCCTTATTAATAAGGAGAGTTGAGTGCTTGTATCAGTTTAAGGCTTCTTGGTGCTTTCCAACAGGTATTAGAACAAGTTATAGTCACAGGGATGCTTTAAGGTAAGATGAAAAAAATGGTTTATCCTAAACACTGCAGTGTGCACTAGAGAAGTTAGATGTGAAGAAAGTTTTAGCTGTCTAAAAAGTTAAGTTTTAGTGGAGAGTCACTATTTTTAAAACAGCAAGATAGATTTAAAGGGGGGTGATCACTTTTGTATTCCGGTACTATGGAATACAGTAGAATGGCCAATAAATTTAAATAGTTGAAGGGGAGTGATTTCACAAAATGATAATTTTGTGCTTACTCACACAAGCCAGTGAAAGCAGAGAGGAAATGAGATATATGGTCAAATTAACATAAGAGGCAGGCAACTAGAAAGACGGTGGTATTTAAGAACACGACAGTGACAGGGTGGGGGAAAAATTCTGCCTGACTCGCAAGAGACAGAGCTGTGGGGTCTTTTGAAGTTTTACTATGCAGTTAAAAGCAGAACACAAGCAAAACACAAGGTAAAGAAAACAAATCACAGCACTCAAAATATAAAAAGGCAATAAACTAATAAAAAGGAAACCAACCTTTCCCCCACAGCAATGTGTAGCAGAGTCTGGGTGAGCCTTTCCAATAAAGCTCTGAAATCTTTTATTTTTCCCCTTAAATAGAAGGTTTAGTTCCTAGCTCCACCCCCTCAGTTCACAAATGATTAACCTTAAGTGACCTCTTCTGTCTTATGTATGAGTCCTTAATTTATCAGTTCTAATTTCTGCCTGACTCACAAGAGACAGAGCTGTGTGATCTTTTGAAGTTTTAATATGCAGTTAATAGCAGAACACAAGCAAAACACAAGGTAAAGAAAGCAAATCACAGCACTCAAAATATAAAAAGGCAATAAACTAATACAAAATGCAACAAATAAAAATCAAACCAACCTTTCACTCACAGCAAAGTGTAGCAGAGTCTGGGTGAGCCTTTCCTTTGAAAACTAATCCTTCTGTTATGCCTAAAGTGGTATCCTAGTTTACTTTAAGCCATAGTATCCATCTTCCCATTTTCTTTTCTGAACCTAAAAATGAGGGAGGAAGGATACTCCATACCTTGGATGTCTGTGGAGAAAGTACAGTTGTGTACACTTACATAAGTGTAGATGTTCGAGTGTATTCACTGTTGCAGTCATCACCAGTGGGTTATCCCTGCTGTGTTAGCCCTCAGCCGGCCCGAATACCAGAGTCATTGTTTTTCTGCGTCAGCTGCTGTCGCTTGCTGACAGACGTCAGGTTGTCAGTGCTATAAAGCAAGGCAGCCGACACCATTATATCAGTTTTTCTTGCCCTAACGAGTCGGAAGTCCAAGTAAATATGGTAAAGTGGTCCTGGTGGCTAAAAGTCACCATTAGAAGCTTATGTCTGCCTAAAGAAAGAAGATATAAGGGGGAAGGAAGGAGGGAAACCAGAACTGCAGCAGTGAATACACTTGAATATCTACATTTATGGTAAGTGTACACAACTGTACTATGTTCTTCGTGTTTCACTGTTGCAGTCGTCACCTGTGGGAGGATTCCCAAGCTGAGTAGAGGGGTGGCAGTGGTAAGTAAGAGACCTAGGAATGGGTCAGCATGCCCTGCAGAATTGCAGAGGCAAAACCCTGCCCTAGCCTTAGAAAATAGAGGTAGGTGGTAATGCTTGGTAAAGGTATGGACAGAAGTCCAGGTGGCAGCTTCCAAGATGTCCCTGGTGGGAACTACTCTGAGGAAAGCTGTGGAAATGGAGCCTGCCCTAGTGGAATGGATACGAACAGACTTAGGGGATGGTTTTCCATCTAATCTGTAGCAGAAATGGATACAGTGTGATATCCATTTGTAAATGGGTTTCCCCTCTGCCCCTGGGGCAAAGCTGACACGTAGTTGGTTTGTTTTCCTGGAGGGTTTAGTACGGTCTAGATAGTATCTGAGCTGTCTGAGCATGTCTAGTGAGTGCAGAATTCTTTCCCGCTTGTTTTGAGGGTTAAGAAAGAAGGTGGGTAGATGTATGGCCTGGTTGAGAGTTGCATTATATACCACCTTGGGCATAAAGGAGGGCTTAGTCCTCAGGGAGACCCTGTCTGGGTTGAAAATGATGACAGGGCTCAATGGCCATCAGTGCCTGAAGTTCTGAAACCCTTCTGGCTGAGGTGATAGCTAGTAGAAAAGGAGTCTTCCAGGAAAGGTGTCTTAGTTCTGCTGAAGCAGTAGGTTTCAAGGGTGGTAAGGTTATTTTTTCCAAAACATAATTCAGGTCCCAGGCTGGCGTGGGTGGTCTTCTGGGAGGTCTGATATTAGAAACCCCTCTGAGGAATTGTTTAATCAAAGGATGAGAGAACAGGGGCTGATCTGTATAAAAATGAGCTGAAATGGCTGAGGGGTGGATTTTAATAGAAGCGAAGGAGAGGCCACTATTAAGTAGCTCCGTGAGGTAGTCCAGGATAAGAGGGATGGAAGGTTGCGAGGTATTGCGCCCTCTGTACTGGGTCCAGGAGCAGAATCTTTTCCATTTTCCTGTGTAAGATTTTCTGGTGCTGGGCTTTCTGGCCTTTGTGATAATGTCTAGGACCTGTTTGTTTGCCTTTAGAGTATTAGCCATGCTGATAGTTTGAGAGTGCAAGTCTGGATGCAGCATCCTCCCCTTCCACCTGAGTCAAGAGGTCTGAGAGTATGGGAGGCTGTAATGTCAGGCTTCTCAGTAAGGGGGTACAAATGTTGTCTTGGAAAATCTGGAGCAATGAAGATGGCCTTTGGTCTCTCCTTCCTTATTTTGATCAATACCTTGGGAATAAGAGGCAGAGGAGGGAATGCATACACAAAAAGGGAGTTCCAGGGGAAGGTCAAGGCATCCACCTTCCATGCTAGGTGGTGATAATCCCTGGTACAGAATTTTTTCAGCTGATGGTTGAGATGCGAAGCAAAGAGGTCCACCTCCAGAGACCCCACTCCTGAGTGATTTGTAAAAAGATTTTTCTGTGGAGCTGCCATTTGTGGGGGTCCAGTAGGTTTCTGCTTAAGTGGTCTGCTAGGGTGTTGTTGATCCCTGGTAGGTATTGGGCTATTAGGTGTAATCCCATGGAAGAGGCTGTCAGCCAGAGGTTCATGGCTAGCCTGCACAGAGGGTAAGATTGGGTCCCTTCCTGTTTGTTGATGTACCACATTACTGTGGTGTTGTCTGTTTTGATAAAGAGAACCCCTGGCTGGAGATGGGGTTTGAAGGATGTCAGAGCTTTTTGTACTGTCATCATTTCCTTCTGGTTGATGTGTAAGGGAAGGTGCTGGGCATCCCAAAGACCTTGAGTGCACCTGCCTTCTAGGTGAGTGCCCCGAGCAATGTCTGAGGCTTCGGTTGTAATGGTCTGCCTGGTTGGGCAGAGGGTGAAGGAAAGACCCTTGTTCTTGGCACAGGCCCCTGACCACCAGAGAAACTCAGCCCTTATACAGGAGATCAGAGAGAGAGAGGTCTCTAGAGGTTGAGAGTGCTGACACCAAAGGTTCTTTATATACCACTGAAGATGATGTTCGTGTTTCACTGTTGCAGTCATTACATTTGGGTAATCTTCTGGCAGGTTGCCCTCAGTCGGCCTAAATTCCAAAGTTTTGGGTCCTGCGTCGGTTGCTGTCTTCTCTTCCATGACGTCAGGTCGTCAGGGGTATAAAACATGCAGTCGACGCTATTTTCTTTAGTCTTTCTTGCCACGCGGTGCCTGAAGCAGATGCATTTCGCAAGTGCTGGTTGGCCGACTACTGAAATATTCGAGTTTGAGTTTCAGAACCGAAGTCTTCACTAAAGCTAAGTACCCCGTTGGGGAAACTTTTTTCTTGCTTTTTACCGATGTCAGAAAAAGTTAATAATTGTATTACATGTAGGAAGCAAATACCTCATAAGGATTTCCATTTTTACTGTATTCCTTGCCTAGGCCCTGATCACAACGTGCCTGGCTGTCAGTTTTGTGCTAGATTTAACCAATGCACTATTAAGCGTCGGTATATTTTTGCATCAAAGTATTTTGGAAACAGATTTAACTACCCAGAAATGTTGTCGGATAGCAATCCGACTACCGGAGTACATAAAAAATGCAAAGAAAAGGACAAAGAAAGGCAGTCGAGATCCAAAACCGACGACGAAGCTTCTCCTAAGCCAGTCGCCGGTTCGCCGGTACTCAGTGAGGCACTTTTGCAGCCCCTGATACCCGCTACCTTCGAGTCGCAGGCCTCTACCGACACCCATGTGGAGTCCGGCATGCCGCAAGAAACTCAAGGTATTGGACAGACGGATGTGTCTCCCTCGGATGGGTCCGGAGCCGCTGAGCAGGCACCGGCTTCTGAGGGTGTATTCAGACCTCAACATTTGTATATCAAACCGACGACAGCTGCAAAATCAAAGACAAAAGCAACTTCTAAAACTAAAAAAACGACACCTGAGCCATGTGCACAAGTCTTTCCGCCTAAAAAAACAGATTATCAAAATGGCTGAAGACCTTATTACCTTGATCAGGGCTACCCATCCCCCTCCAGATAAGAGGCATAGGCAAGACACAGATTATGAATCTTCAGATCAGGTTTCTCTTTCTTCTGATTTCCTCTTCTGATCAGGAATTATCTTTACCTCCCTATGAGGATTCTGATGCTGAGGAGTCTATTCCATCTGCATCTCCTCCTGAGGATTATTCATTTGGAGAAACCTTGCATACCTTGAGGGAGCATTTTCACTGGGAGAGTCAAGACTTCTCAGAATCAAAAAAGAGGCTCAGGGATTTCCTTCTTCTCCCTCAGCACAAGCCTTTAGCCATTCCCCGTTTTAGACATTGTGGATGATGTGTTTTCGGAGTCAACCTTGACCCCTGACTCCTTACCTCCGGCTCCCAGTAAGTCTGACAGATATTACAGGGTCCCTGACTCGCATACATTTTTATTTAGAAACCCTGCTGCTGATCCTGAAACTATTTCACAGGGTCCAAAGGGAGTTAAGGCCTCAACAGCAAAAAATCCCACCCCTTCTGACAGAGATTCAAGGGCACTGGACAGATGGGGAAAAAAGGTTTATACTTCTGCAACCTTGGCAATCAGGGCCTTAAACTGTCAATTTCATATGCTTAAGTACCAACAACATGTTATGGGATTGCTGAAACAGAAAATGATGTTGATTTCAGAATGTGCAGAAAATAAAGAATTGCAGGAATTATTGCATGCAGCTGAACAAGTTGGAAAGCATACTTTGCAATGTGGTTTTGATTCTTTAGAGGCCTCCTGCAGGGCCGCAGTTACTGGATCTGTGATTAGGAGGCATGTGTGGTTAAAGGAACAAAATTTGCCTGATCATGTTAAAGCTAAATTGCTAGATGCACCTTTACAGCATGATTCTCTGTTTGCTATTAAGGCAGAAGAAGTTTTAAAGAAAATGGAAGACAAAGCTAAGTCTATGCAAACTGTTAAAAGACTTCTTACAAGTGCAGCCACCAAGATTCAGTAGACACTGGCCTACAAAAAAATTGGTCCTTTCCTGTGTCAGACAGTACTCAAAGTGGCAAATCCAGATGCCTTAAGGGTTCCAGATACCGGGCGCAAGACTCATACAGGTCAAAGCAATGGGGCTCATCCACCTCCAAATCTGGAGGAGATAAAGCGCAAACCTACAGAAAGCAATCCCAATGACTTCCCTCTGCCTACACCAAGCACTTATCTTTTGGCAGCACCCATAGGGGGAAAATTTGCACTTTTTGCTCAAAATTGGCAGTTAATAACCCAGGACAAGTGGGTACTAAACATCGTATCACAGGGATACAGATTCTATTTCCACACTCTGCCAATGGCAAATAGTTGGCCAGATCTGCCAAAAAATCAATGGGCAGAGGCACAGAAACAGGTTACGTCCCGCATGGATATGGGGGCCATTCAGACAGTGCCAGAACAGGAAAAAGGACAAGGTTTTTACTCAAGACTGTTCTTGGTACCCAGAAAGGACAAGGCCTGGCGGCCAATACTGGATTTATCGATTTTGAACACATACCTGGACATTCCAAAATTCAAGATGCTGGGCGAGAAAGCTTGGCTGGTGACTTTAGACCTAAAAGAGGCATACCTGCATGTCCCAATAAGACAGTTGTGCAGAAGATACCTCAGATTCAAGGCTGGCTTAATGCATTACCAATTCTCTGCACTGCCCTTTGGTTTATCTACTGTGCCCAGGGTCTTTACAAAGTGCCTGGCACCAGTAATTGCATTTTGCAGACAAAGAAGTATACAAATATATCCTTACTTGGACGACTGTCTCATTCAAGCAGAGAACAAGGACACTCTTCTTCGACACCTGACATTTGTGCAAAGGCTTCTAACATGCCTAGGGTACACAATAAATGAAAATAAATCACAACTGGTACCCTCTCAAAAGATAACATTCCTGGGTGCAAGCTTGAATACGACTGCCCAGATGGCTTACCTCACGCCAGACAAACAAAGGCAACTGACTACTTACTTCAAACTGATGGCAACAAAAACCCAGTCTTCTGCAAGACAAATTCTGCAGGCTCTGGGCTTCATGGCATCCTGCATCCTGCTAATTCCATATGCAAGACTGCATATGAGGAAACTTCAATGGTACCTAAAAAGTTTATGGAGTCAACATTCACACAGTCTGGAAACAATGATTCCTCTCATTCCCTGCCTGCAACAGGAGTTTCTATGGTGGGTAAAGGCCTGTCACCAAAGCAAGGGACGGCCCTTCACTCTACCCCCTGCCAGCCAAACCTTAACAACAGACGCATCAGATTATGCCTGGGGGGGCCCACATGGCAGGAAGATGCATTCAGGGCATATGGGCGCCAAAACAAATACATCTACATATCAACTAGAAAGAGATACTAGCTGTTCAAAATGCCCTAACAGTCTTCAAGGACTTATTTCATCCAGGACAACTACTGATAAAGACGGACAACACCACAGTCATGTGGTATATAAACAAGCAAGGGGGCACACACTCATACCCCCTTTGCAGATTAGCCATGGCACTGTGGGACACAGCTTTGACCTACCAAATACATCTTCAAGCTCAATTCCTGCCAGGAAAACAAAACACTCTGGCAGACTATTTAAGCGGAAACCTTACGGATCTTCACGAGTGGAAACTAAATCCACAAGTCTTCAGCATGATAACAGAGGAATGGGGGAGCCCAGACATAGATCTGTTTGCCTCTCCTCAAAATTATCAATTGAAAAGATTCTTCACAAGGACTTATCACAGACAACCATGGAAAGTGGACGCCCCATCCTTCAGTTGGAAACACCAGTCAGTTTACGCCTTTCCTCCTCTGCCTCTTCAACCCAAGGTCCTCCTAAAAGTCAGACACGAGAAGCCAAAGATGATATTAATTGCCCCGGACTGGCCCCGCCAATACTAGTACCCAGTCCTAAGGAACTTGTCTCGATACCCAGCTTGGACCTTGCCTCAAAGACCACAACTACTGTCCAACAAAACAATCAGATCCTGCACAATCAACTACAGACTCTGAACCTGGCAGCATGGCTAATCATGTAAGCATACAAACGACACCTCTCAGTAAAGCTGTGATGGATGTCATTTTGGAAGCCAGAAGGCCTAGTACTAGAAAATCTTGTGCTGACAAATGGAAGAGATTCTGTGCTTGAAATCAAGCACAAGGAACTGATACAGCAGAACCAAATATTCCTCAGATATTACAATACTTAACTGAGATGCTTGACAAAGGCCTATCTTTTTCATCAATCAAAATCCATGCCTCTGCCATTTCGGCTCATTACAATACAGAGCCACCAATCTTTTCTCATCCTTTACTAAAACAGTATCTTAGAGGAGCCAAAAAGTTAAGGCCTCCTAGAAGATCACCACTACCTGCATTTGACCTCATTTATGTGTTGGAAAAGCTCACCCTGCCTCTATTTGAACCAGCTGCTACCACTGATATAAAGTTCTTATCATGGAAGACAGCTCTGCTACTAGCAATTACTTCAGCAAGAAGAGTTTCAGAGCTACAGGCCCTCATGGCTGTAGAGCCTTTTATCATATTTTACCCAGACACCCTACTTTTATGCCTAAGGTGGTTTCCAGTGTGGCTCTTAACCAAACAATTCATCTGCCAACTTTTTATCCAAGTCCGCAGAACAAAGGTGAGAGAATTCTGCATTCCTTGGATGTACACAGACAGCTAAGATTCTACTTGAGCAGGACTAAAGCTCTAAGAAAAACTGAGCAATTACTAGTGTCATATGCTGCAGGATCAGAAGGAAAGGCTATTTCAAAGCAGACAATTTCAAAGTGGATAAGCCACTGCATCCGTTTCTGCTACTTACACCATGGTAAACCTGTGCCCAAGGGCATTAGGTCTCATTCCACCAGAGCTGCAGCTGCTTCAGCAGTCTTTCTCAGAGGAGTGCCAACCAAAGACATTCTAGAGGCTGCTACTTGGAGTTCTGTTCACACCTTTACAAACCATTACCATTTGCCTCTCTACTTTAAGTCCAGGGCAGGCTTTGCCACTGCAGTGCTGCAGGGCCTTATAGCCACACCTAATGCTGTTTAGCTCCAGCCTCCCAACCATAGCTTTGGGATTCTACCCCAATGTAATGACTGCAACAGTGAGACACGAAGAGCATAGTACAGTTGTGTACACTTACCATAAATGTAGATGTTCGAGTGTATTCACTGTTGCAGTCCAGGTTACCCTCCCACCATCCCGTCATTCTAAAGTTTATCTTTCCTTCTCTATCTTCTACAACCTTTGTGGTGTATTTGCTTATAGAGGAAGGTAAAGTTTATTTTGATGCATATATATATATATATATATATACATATATACATATATATAGTTTTGCTACCTTTTTGGGGGCACCTGACATCGGGGGGCAAGAAAAACTAAAGAAAATGGCGTCTGCTGCATGTTTTATACCCCTGACGACCTGATGTCATGGAAGAGATGACAGCAACTGACGCAGGACCCAAGACTTTGGAATTCAGGCCGACTGAGGGGAACCTGCCAGCAGATTACCCAAATGTAATGACTGCAACAGTGAATATACTCGAACATCTACATTTATGGTAAGTGTACACAACTGTACTTTTTCTCATGTGAATCCTGGCCAGAGGAATTTGAAGGATGCAAGATGCCATGTACCCCAAGGCTTGCAGGAACTTCCTCTCAGTGAGGTGACTTCTGGAAGCCAGTTGGGTAAAGTAGAAAGGCAGGAAGCTCTGCTTTTCTGGGGATAGGAAGGCCATTTGGGATGCTGTGTCCAGCAGTGCTCCCAAGGTAATGATCTTCCTGGATGGTGTTTGCTTTGATTTCTTCTCATTTATGGTGTACCTTAAGGAGGTTAGGAGGGTTTTGACAAAGAGGAGGTCCTTGAGTAGCCTTTCTTTGCACTCTGCCTGAATGAGGCATCCGTCCAGATAAGGGTAAATTTGTATATTTTTCTGTCTGCAAAAGTCTATGGCCAGAGCTAAGCATTTGGTTAATACCCTGGGAGCAGTAGATAAGTCAAAGGGTAGTGCAGAGAACTGAAAGTGTTGTGAGGCTGCTCTGAAGCGAAGGAATTTCCTGCAGGATTCCCTTATGGTTATGTGTAGGTAGGCATCTTTTAGGTCTAGGGTAACTAACCTGGCATTTTTTGTCAGCATAGACAGCAGCTGCTGCAAGGTTAGCGTTTTGAATTTGGGGACAACCAGGGAGGTGTTCAGAATAGATAGATCCAGGATGGGGTGCCAAGTGCCCTATTTTCCAGGAACAGGGAATAGTCTGGAATAAAAGCCTTTGCCTGTTTGATCTGAGGGGACATTTTCTACTGCCCCTTGAGATATGAGAGTTTGGACTTGTTTCATTGCCTCTGCCCACTGATTTGGAGGCAAGTCTGGATACCCTCCTAGAATTGGGAGTTTGTTGAAAGAGAATTTGTATCCCTGAAAAATTATCTTTAAGATCCCTTCGTCCTTTGTTACAGAAAGCCAATTTTCTTTGCAGAGGGAGACCCTACCTCCTAGTTTTTGGTGAGTGAAAAGAGGGCAGAGGGGTGGGAGAGGCAGACATTGAGAGTTTTTGCCATAGAGGGATGGCTTAGAACTCCCTGCCTTTGGAGTGGAAGTGGTCCACTGTTTGGTTCTCTGCTGTCGCTGAGATAGGAGTCTGGGTGGTCTGTCCCTGGGGGGCTTACCTTTCCCCTGTCAGCTAGGTGCAGGAAAGGACCAGTGCTTTGAGGGAAAATTCCTGCTAAACCTAGGAGGTTGTACCTGAAAGAAATCTTTTACTGTTTGCATAGATTTTGCTTTGTCTTCCATCTTTTTAAGCACCTCTTCTGCTTTTACTCCAAACAAGCGGTCCTTATCCAAGGGTGCCTCAATTAATTTAGACTTGACATGATCTGGGAGAGGTTGTTCCTCCAACATGCTTGCCTCCTAATGACAGATCATGACACTGCTGCCCTGCTTGAGGCTTCTAGGGCATCATATTCGCAGTGTAATAAGTGTTTGGCCACTTGAGAAGTAGAGTGCAGTAAATCTGCTAACTCGTTCAAATTGGCACGGTCATGAAAGGTTGAAATATTTTGCTTTTAATAGTTCCAAAGTGTGTTGCTGATATTTTAACATGTGGAAATGACAGTTGAGTGCTCTGATAGCCAAGGTTGCAGAGGTGTATACTTTTTTACCCATCTGTCCAGAGCTCTGGAATCCTTGTCAGAAGAAATAGGATTCTTTGCAGAACTAGCCTTAGCTCCTTTTGGTCCCTGTGTAATGACCTCTGGGTCTGCAGCAGGATTTCTGTACAGGTATTTGTGAAAATCTGGTACTCCGTAATTCCTGTCAGGTTACTGGGAGCAGGTGGGAGGGCATCAGGAGCTAAATTGGATTCATGGAAGACATCACCCACCACCTCTAAGATAGGAGGGATAGCCAAGGGGTCTGTGCTGGGGCAGGTCTAGAAGTTCCTTAGACTGAGGGATGTCCTGGGATTCCCAGTGGAAATGTTCCCTGAGGGTGTGAAGGGTTTCCCCAAAGGAAAGATCTTCTAGTGAGGAGGCAGAAGGAATGAATTCCTCTGCATCTGAATTCTCATAAGCAGTCAGAGGTTGTTGTTCCTCTTCAAAATTTGAATAATCTGATTCCTCAGAATTTTGATGTTCTTCGTGTTTCACTGTTGCAGTCATCACATTTGGCTTATCTGCTTGCAGTAGCCGTCAGTTGGCCTGATTAATAAAGTCTTGGGTCCTGCGTTGGTTGCTGTCCCTTCTTCCATGATGTCAGGTCGTCAGAGGTATAAAACATGCAGCCGACACCATTACATCAGTCTATCTTGCCTTGCGGTGCCCGAAGCAGAAGCAGTTTGCAAGTGCCTGTCGGCCGACTCCTGAAATTTTTGTTTTCGAGTTTCAGAACCGAAGTCTTCAACTAAAAGCTGAGTACCCCATTGGGGAAACTTTTTCTTGCTCTAAACCGATGTCGGTAAAAGTAAATAATTGCACTACTTGTGGAAAGCAAAGACCTCATAAAGATTTTCATTCATACTGTATTCCTTGCCTAGGCCCTGACCACGACGTACCTCGCTGTCGGTTTTGTGCCTTATTTAAACCACAAACTATCCGTCGTCGATATATTTTCGCTTCTAAATATTTTGGTGCTCGGTTCAGTTATCCTGATATGTCTTCGTTAAGCCATCTGACTACCGACATTCCGAAAAAACGCAAAGATAAAGACAGACAGGTCGCCTAGGTCCAAAGCTGCCAACGACTCTTCTCCTAAGCCAGTCGCCAGTTCACCGGTACTCAGTGAGGCGCTTTCGCAGCCCCTGATACCCGCTACTTCAGTTTCGCAGGCCTCTTCTGAGACCCATTCGGAGTCCGGTATGCCGTGAGATGCTTCAACTGTGGAACCTGCGCATGTCCTTACCTTGGATGGGTCCGGAGCCGCTGTGCAGGCACCGGCTTCTGAGGGTGTATTCAGGCCTACAGACTTGCATATTAAACCAACGCCATCTTCTTCTTCAAGGCCTAAAACTTGAACCATGCCTAGAAAACTGACGCCCAGACCGCATGGTCTGGCCTCTATGCCTAAAAAAACAAATGATAAGAATGGCTAAAGACCTTATTACTTTAATCAGGCGAAGCCAGCCTTCCACCTCTAAGAGACCTAGGACTGAGTTTGTTTATGATACTTCTGACCAGAATTCTGAATTTTCTGTTTCCTCTGATGACCAGGATTTACCCTTATCTACTTATGAGGATTCTGATGCTGAGGACTGTGTTCCCTCTGCCCCCACCCCAGAAGATTTCTCTTTTGGTGAAACTTTGCATGCTCTCAGGGAGCGTTTTCATTGGGAAAGTCAGGATTTCTCTGATTCTAAAAAGAGGCTTAGGGATTTCTTACTCCTGCCCCAGCACAGGCCTTTAGCCATACCTCCTGTACTAGACATTGTTGTTGATGCCTTTTTGGAATCTAGCTTGGCTCCTGACTCTTTACCTACTGCCCCCAGAAAACCTGATAGATATTACAGGGTCCCTGACTCTCACAAGTTCCTTTTTAAAAATCTTACTGTGGATCCTGAGACCATTTCACAGGGACCTAAGGGCATTAACACTACTACTGCCAAAAATCCTACCCCCTCTGATAGACACTCCAGGGCGTTGGATAGATGGGGTAAAAAGGTATACACTTCTGCAACTTTGACCATTAGGGCCTTAAACTTCCAGTTTCATATGTTAAAGCATCAGCAGCATATTACTGGATTGCTTAAACAGAAAATTATTTTGATTACTGATTGTGCTGAAAATAAGGATTTACAGGATTTACTGCATTCAGCTAAACAAGTTGGAAAACGTACTTTGCAATGCGGTTTAGATTCACTAGAAGCATCTTGCAGGGCTGCTGTAACTTGGTCTGTACTTAGAAGGCATGCTTAGCTTAAGTAGGAATCCTTGCCAGATCATGTCAAAGTGAAATTACTGGATGCTCCCTTAAACCAGGACCTCCTGTTTGGCAACAAGGCAGAAGACGTTCTTAAAAAGATGGAGGAAAAAAGTTAAATCTGTGCATTCTGTTAAAATTTTTTTACGAGTACAGCCTTCAAGGTTTAGTAGGCATTGTCCTTCCAAGAATTGGTTCTTTCCTGCCTCTTTCAGACCTTCTCAGTCCAAACCCAGATCCAGCAGAGCTCCCAGGCTTCAGTCCCAGGGTACGCACAGGACTTAACAGTGGGGGGCCTCAACTTCCAAATCTGGGAGTAATAAAACTCCCCCCTGTGGTAAACTGTCTGACTTCTTTTTTAAAACTTTCAAGCACTTCTCAACTGACTGCCCCTTTGGGGGGAAAGATTGCTCTTCATGCAAAGAACTGGGAACTCATTACCCAGGACAAATGGGTTGCAAGTATAGTGTCCCAGGGATACAGATTTCACTTCCACACGTTACCAACACCAAGCAGTTGTCCAGATCTCCCCCCAAATCAGTGGGCAGAGGCCCAAAAAAGTACTTTCTCAAATAAGCATGGGGGCTATTCAGTTGGTTATCAGAAGAGGAAAAGGGACAAGGTTTCTACTCTAGACTTTTCCTGGTACCCAGAAAAGACAATTCATGGCGTCCTATCTTCGACCTGTCTACTCTAAACACTTTTTTGATGATTCCAAAATTCAAGATGCTGACTCTTCACCAGTTGCTCCTTATGCTAGGCAAAGACACCTGGTTGGCAACACTAGATTTAAAGGAGGCATACCTGCACATCCCAGTCAGGGACTCTTGCAGAAGATCCCTAAGCTTCAAAGCAGGCTACACGCACTACCAGTTCTCTGCACTGCCCTTTGGCTTATCTCCTGCGCCCAGGCTATTCACAAAGTGCCTAGCTCCAGTCATTGCATTTTGCAGGCAAAGAAATTTTCAAATATATCCATAACTGGACGATTGTCTAATTCAGACAGAAAGCCAGAACATACTTTTGAATCATCTGGCCTTTGTACAGAGGGTGCTAACCTGTCTGGGGTACACCATAAACGAAAAGAAATCACACCTGGTACCCTGTCAACAAATTACATTCCTGGGAGCAAGCTTGAATACAGCTTCCCAGATGGCTTTCCTCGCGCCAAAAAAACAAATTCATTTGACAACCTACTTCAAACAAGTGGCCACAAAAACCCTGCTATCTGCAAGGCAAATACTGCAAGCCTTGGGGTTTATGGCCTCCTGCATTCTTCTAATTCCAAATGCAAGACTGCATATGCGGAACCTACAAATGTATCTAAAAAGCCTATGGTGTCAACATTCTCAGGATCTAGAAGCAATGATTCCTGTCATACCTTGCCTACACCTAGAGTTCCTTTGGTGGGCAGAGGCCTGCCACCAAAACAAGGGACTACCATTCACACTACCCCCTGTCGCCCAAACCCTAACAGACACATCAGACTATGCATGGGGGGCTCACCTGGCAGGGAAGTGCATTCAGGGCAAATGGAACCCAAGTCAAATGCACCTGCATATCAATCAAAAAGAAATGTTAGCTGTACAGAATGCTCTGACAGCCTTCAAGGACCACATTCTTCCAGGATAATTAATGGTAAAGACGGACAACACCACTGTTATGTGGTACATAAACAAGCAGGGGGTGCACACATTCTTATCCCCTCTGCAGACTAGACATGGCATTGTGGAACACAGCCCTGAGCTACCAAGTGCATCTACAAGTTCAATTCCTGCCAGGAAAACTAAATACACTGGCAGACGAACCAAGTAGAAACCTCATAGACCCACATGAGTGGAAACTGGAACCAAGGATTTTCAACATGTTGACAAGCAAATGTGGGAGCCCAGATATAGACCTGTTTGCCTCCCCCCAGAACTATCAATTGGACAAATTTTGCACAAGGACTCCACACAAACAAGCTTGGAAAGTGGATGTTCTGTCCTTTAGCTGGAAAAACCAGTTTATGCGTTTCCTCCTCTCCATCTGCTCTCCAAAGTACTACTAAAGATCAAACAAGACAAACCAAGGACAATTTTGATTGCACCCGACTGGCCACACCAACACTGGGTACCCCCTCTTGCGCAGTGTGTCACTGTTGGCCCCATGGCACCTGCCTCAGACTCCTACCCTATTGTCTCAGCAGGAGAACCAGATTCCTCACCCTCAGCTTCAAACACTGAACCTAGCAGCCTGGCTAATTACCTAATCTCTCCTGTACCATCCCTCAATAAACCAGTGATGGATATCATTTTAGAGGCAAGGAAGGCCTAGTACTAGAAAATTTTATGCTGAAAAATCAGATAGATTCTGTGCCTGGAACCAGTCTCAAGGGATGAGCACAGCAGTGCCCAGTTTACCTCAGATTTTACAATACTTAACTGAGATGCTTCACAAGGGCCTGTCTTTCTCCTCCATCAAAATTCACGCCTCAGCCATTTCAGCTCATTGTAATACAGAACCTCCCCTCTTCTCTTATCCACTGCTCAAGCAGTTCCTCAGAGGGACCAAAAATTTACGACCACCCAGGAGAGCTTAAAACCTGATTAAAGTAATAAGGTCTTCAGCCATTCTTATAATTTGTTTTTTAGGCATAGAGGCCTGACCATGTGGTCTGGGCTTCAGTTTTCTAGGTATGGTTCGAGTTTTAGGCCTTGAAGAAGAAGATGGCGTTGGTTTAATACGCAAGTCTGTAGGCCTGAATACACCCTCAGAAGCCGGTGCCTGCACAGCGGCTCTGGACCCATCCAAGGTAGAGACATCCGCAGGTTCCACAGTTGAAGCATCTCGCGGCATACCGGACTTCGAATGGGTCTCAGTAGAGGCCTGCGAATCTGAAGTAGCGGGTATCAGGGGCTGCGAAAGCGCCTCACTGAGTACCAGCAAACTGGCGACTGGCTTAGGAGAAGCGTCATCGGCAGCTTTGGACCTAGGCGGCCTGTCTCTGTCTTTATCTTTGCGTTTTTTCGGAATGTCGATAGACAGATGGCTTACCGAAGACATATCAGGATAATTGAACCGAGCACCAAAATATTTAGAAGCAAAAGTATACAGATAACTGATAGTTCTTGGTTTAAATAAGGCACAAAACCGACAGCGAGGTATGTTGTGGTCAGGGCCTGGGCATGGAATACAGTACGAATGAAAATGTTTGAGGTATTTGCTTTCCACAAGTA